>NC_081189.1:21207265-21807265 GCF_902713425.1 Acipenser ruthenus | reverse complement strand
ATCTGTCTTCACTGAATTTATAATCAATTTGGTTTTATTTGTAGCCGACTACGGCAATTGGTGGAGGTTGGGTACCAGGACCCAGATTCTAACAGGATTACTCAGGTTCGCTAAGTGTGACCAGTTTGGAACCATGACAGGCACTAACCATACCAAGGATGACAAACACAAAAGGGCACTTTTTAAGCAGTAATTTATTAAATATATACGGGCAATAAAAATAGATCAAACATGCACTAAATGAGCAACAAAATAACACCCACTAAAATAGCTGGGGTGTAAAGTACCAAAGAAAAACAAAAAGAAACACCCACTACTATGGCCAGGGTGCAATAGCTATGATGCAAGGTTTCAAGATAGCTGTCCATCCAATCTCCACTTGGGTTCACTGGAGCAGGGAAACTGTGCCACATGTCGGTTCCAAGAACCCCTGTCTTTGCTACCACCCCAGGACAATCCCCCCATTAACCCTTTGCGGTCCTATGTCGTACCTGGTCTGACATTGCAATTATTCCTATCCGGACCAATGTCGGACCCTGTCCGACATCATCAAAAAAACACAAAAAATGGGTTTCTAGTCGTTTTTTCTCCAGAAAAAGCCGAGAAAACCATTCAATGGCCGAGTGGGAGCGACAGGAGCCGGGACAAGCCGAAAAAAAAGGGCGTATCTCATGAATAGTCATACTTGCCCTTGGCATCAGATAGGGGCGGTCATAAGGAAACAAGCTGGCTCTTACTGAATCAGCGCACAGGGAATATCATGGACAGGAGCTTTTTTCAGATGTTATAGTAATAAAATAACGACTTGGATCGCATTATTGAAGGGTTTGGTGATAAAACGAGTGATCAGGAGATGATTGATCGGTATGTACGACTATTACTATTATTATTACTTATTTCTTAGCATATGTGAAAGCAATAGCGAACGAAAGGGTGGGGCGAGGCTGGAGATGCCTAGTGAGTGCTTGATATGCTGGGCCTTTTAAACCTGTTTGACTGTGGGAAAAAAAATACTTTTAAATAGCGCGTCTAAAATTAACTGCGCGTGAGAAAATAAATTGGACCTGACACGCCTGACACGCACTTAATAAATGGACTGCAAAGGGTTAAGATATGTCCCCTCCTAAAGGAAAGATTAGAACAGCAGCAGCACAGAATAGTTCACAATAACCACTTTTGCTACCCTTAGTCAAATACCCACCCCAGCTAAACTAAACCATGGTAGAAACTGGGATTTCCCCAGTTGCAACACTCAGTGCTCCTCTGCAGCAGCTTATATACCCTTGTGAATACCCCCCCATCCCTGCTCAGGACCAATCAAACAGCACACAATGCCTAACAGACTACTAGCACTGGCTTGAAAACTACATCTCCCAGAATCCACTGGGAAAAGTATATGTCAAGCACGTGGGTGATGATGTCACTCGTATGCCCGCCTCTCCACAGTCACAAATCTTTTGTGCACACAAAACAAAGGTAAGAACTTATTATATTTTGCAAAATATGTGCTCTTTCAAATAAAATAAAAGTGAGAGCTTTCCAAGCAAATTATAAAAGTAAATCATGCTTTCACAATACAAAAAAAAAAATACGGTTAGAGGCTGGGCTTGCAAATTAAATACTGTATTCCTTCAAATTTAAGACACACTTTTTGAACAATTTTTTGCTTCTCAAAAATGTGTCTTAAATTCGAGTACAGTATAGTGATGTGTGTATTAAAATCAGCAACAAAAGACGTGACTATCCAAGTACACAAACAGCAACGTGACTGACTGCCGAGAAAAGACAACAAAGACGTCCGCCTGAATACACGAGCAGCAACGTGACTGACTGCTGAGAAAAGACAAACCACAAAGTTAGCGTCATTAGCTTCCTGAGGAATTCCAAGAGAAGCTTATACAATTTCAGCGTTTCTAACAAACAGTACCACCTTGGAGAGATCAGAAATGCTGATCAGACCCCCCTATTTTTTGACATGCCAAGCAATACCACAGTTCATAAATTGGGAGAAAAACAGGTGTAAGTAATCTCCATATGCGTACATTATGTTCTGTTAGTTGGCATACCGTTCTGATTGTTGTGATTGCAATGTGGTCAATGCTGTTGTGGTTGCTGGGTTACATGTTGCCTGATGTTGTTTAGTGTTGTGTCATGCTTGCTGTTGCCGGGATGTGTGATGCCGTAAGTAAGTGGTGTGTGTACGACAGAGACGCCATCTTAAGTATTATACAGTGCGCAACACAATAAACAAGATCTGTGGTTAATCTACAACAACACTGTTTCGTGTCAGTTTTGTATGATACAACAGCGTAGTTGAGGTTGTATCTTTGTAAATGCATGTTTATTTGATGTTTTATTTTTTCCTCAAATTAAGGGTGGTAAATTTGGGCTGCGTCTTAAATTCAAGGGTGTCTTAAATTCGAAAGAATACGGTAGTCACCCTGTGACAGGAGCACCAGCCAAAACAAAAACATGTCTCAGCTACATACAGTAGATGTCAATTTTTTGTTTGAACTCCTTTAAAAGGTATCAAGACAGTAAGTTTATTCCAAGATGCTAGAAAATTGAATGCCTTTTTTCCAAATTTTGTACGAACCCTAGGAATTTAAAAACTCAAAAGAGTCTGAGATGTAAGATTAGAAATACTATTAGAGGTGATTAGAAATATATTAAGACAATGTGGGGGCTTTGCAAAGGATAGCCGTATAAACAATTATGAACCAGTGTTTCAATCTTCATGAAGATAAGGAAGTCAGGCCAGCCAATCTTTATCAATCACAATGATGAATAGAAAAACCCAGGTTCATTATAAATCTCAATGCAGAATGGTACAAAAGGATCCAGCTTTCTTAAGAAAGGCAGAGGATACTCAGATAGTTATTAATTCAAGGATACTACATTATTAAGTAAGAAAGGGAGTAAAACAGGACACAAATTCCTCACATCAGTCCTTCACCATGTATTAATCTGTCCAAATACTTGATAGTATGCGCTGGCCCCAAACATTAATTAGATTAATAAAACAATTAGATAAAACTTGCTATATATATATATATATATATATATATATATATATATATATATATATATAAAAGATATTGATTGTTATAAAAAGCATTCATGCTGTAACTGGCGATATTTATGAATGTTTTCTAGTTAATAATACACACAGTATTGTCTGTAAACATTTGTAATACAAATGTTACATTTGAAATACAATACCTGTCTATTAGAATGATCTATTCTTATTTCTTAAGATACAGTTCATCAGAAAATGTGTGTTGCTGTAGTCCTTGAGCTAATAGAGACTGCTCAGCAATGCAAGTCATTGGATAAGAATGTTTATTGCTTAGTTGCTGATCAGCCAGTTTGCACCTGACAGTGACTGATGAATTCTTGGCACTCCATATACTATTCTGTGAACATGTTAGTGCTCTGGTGAGTCTGAGAGGAGTGGTGCTTAATACGTTTTAATACCAATCCATTAAACATTGATCTAGAAAAAAATGTTATAACATTAATAAATCATGCATGTAATATGTGTAAAAACAGAGGAGGGACATGATCCAAACTGGAGCAGGCCATGCCTCAGAGCATTGGTTTTCCACCAGTATAACTTTTACTCCTATATTTGAATAGAGAAAAACGCCAGATAATATAATTTAGGGGATTGATTTCATTGATATAAACAGTGGCAGATATAAATACCACCATATAGTACAATATATACAATAGTACCCAGGCATTTTACATATTTTACAGACAGAAATGCACTAAAGAGACACACAAGCACTGTAAGATATTTTATTTTCAGAACCTGGCTATACACAGTACGCTTTGTTTCGATTCATCAAATTGACCATAACATCAAAGGCAGCTGTTTGTTTCTCAGTTTGTACACCTTAACATGGCTTTTCAACATAAAACAGGAGTAAATTACACACTGAAGGAATTGCTTTAAAAGTACAGCCCATATCCCGTGACAATCAAGGTTAAGCATTAAAGAAAGGGCATGACGTGCTTAAATTGTCTGTTATGCTATTCCCGTTTCTTATAGGTTGTGTACTTCCATTGGTTATATAAGCTTCAAATGTCCAGTTGTGTATTTTTATTTTAAAACATGATATCAGGTAAAATACATCTCTCTTTCCAAGCCATGCATTCACAGTGTTGCACTTGCTTGCTAATTTCACCAAGCAAGTGCAGCTGCTTCCCCTAGTGACTGACATGCTTTCCGCCAGTAATACGCTTTGACCCAGAAGACACTTCTGGGGTGAAATAACCCAGGAAGTGCAAGTGCAAACAGATAACTCGAGAATAAGACTTTGTAATAGTGCTTTATTAGAACTATAGTCTTTTAAAAAATGTTATTTTCTGCAACAGATACAACTGAGGAGCTGGGTGGAGTACTTAAGCTCAGGAATGTGAGGGCCTCTTTATAAAGCAAAGCAAGGCAGGATTTTCAAAAGTTCATAAATGATAATGCCAGTGTTAATCAAGAAATCTGTATGTACCATAGAGTTTGGCATTTTCAAGTGGTCGTTGTGCCTATTTCATTATTAAATAATCACCCCAATGTGATTTACGAAATAATGTTCATATCTTAAGGAGCGGTGCTTCTTGCGACTATTTCTTTTGTTTGCGTGGGAATTTAAAAACAAATCTGTGTTAATTGTCATCATTTATCAAGAGTTAACACTTGGAAAAAGAGGGTTTTAATTAAAGAAAGAGTATATCTCACCTTGAAACCTTGACACTTAACAGACCGCGTCTGTGACGCCGACCATACAGAGTGGGACAGGGCCAGGGTTCATTTCTTACAGACTACCTCGATAATTCAATATTTGTAGTTATGAAAATATTTTAGCCTTCTCTATACCTGCGTTTATGAAGGAGATTTATTCACTTATTTTAACCATTTGTAACCTTACACAACATTTGTTGTATTGCTAAAATGATATACCGTTATTTGCACCCAGTGTAATGTTACTATCAAGAAATTATCAATGGAACTGTAGACTATTTGAATTCTGCATATGTGCATTATTTGACAGCTAACATCTACTGTAGATTTTATTTGAATTATACAACTGATACAAATATAAAACAACATATTAGATATTACAATAAAGTCTCCTTTGGGGATTGCAGATTTGCAATGAGTCCTTAGCTTTTAACAGCTGTGTCTTATCCACACAAGAACGAAGAACAGGCGTCAAGGACACAGTGATGCACTAGGAATGTGATCGAGATCATTGACATGGATTTTACCTAAATGTATTTCATAATGTTGTCTGACTCTCCCCACACTTTATGTAAAATGTACACTTTCACCTTCACACGTTTGTATGCATTTAAAATGTTCTTATAACACTGTAAGCGTTCGTGGCTAATCATGTTGAGTTTATTTATTGAGGAGGCGAGCAAAGAGTACCAGAGAAAATGCATGATTAGAGGAATTCACCAAACAATTATAAACAAATCATGTATTGGGTTAGGGAGTTCTATCATAATTTGAAAAGCTTAATAACTATATAATGAAGAGTTACATTTATGGTATACATGTATAATAACTAACAACTACAAACACCAACGGCACTTGAAACGTATGTATTTATAGAAGAACATAAATTCCAACCAATATACATAGATGGCTTACGATATTTTATTTTTCTTTTTAACCAAAAAAGTTTGCAAAATACACATTAAAATAGTTGTATATAGTAAACTATGGCAAAATATACCCCCCAAATGAGGGTAAATTACTAATGGGGTTTAATTATTTTTTTAAATCCATGCCGTTCGATTTTTACCCACACGCCAGATAATCGTAAATCAGCATTTTATATGTGAAGTTATCTAAATAAATGCACATTCTGCATGACAAAATGCCCACGTTTAAATGAAGCTTACAAATTATACACAATAGATTATTATGTTTTATTTCCATATGGCTGCTGCTTGCTAGTAGTTTTCATAACAGCTAATTATGCTTCCATTCATTTCTTAAACTCGTTAACATGCATTTTGATAAGAGTTCCTCTTATCTAGCCATTGAGACAGGAAGTGATGTAGGTGACCTGCGACAATTACGTTTAATGAGAAATGCGTTCATTCATGACCTCATCGACTCAATTGCAAAGCATTAACAGATGGATTTAATTAACACATTTCTTTTGAAAATCACTTGCTACTAAAGCTCTCGTTACTATACCAATATTTAAGCACTATTGCTTAAATATAATTTTGAACACTTATTCAAATCTGTCAACCCCCGATTGCCAACCAGCTTTTTAAACAGAATGATTGTAATGGTTATGTTGGTGTGTATTTTGAATGTACAGTAAGTAAGGCTAATGTACACATTTTAAATAAAAGATTTCATGAAAAGGGACAGCTGAGCTGCTCCTAGATGGTTCATTATTATTATTTTAAAAAGCCCTTTTTAGTGTAGGATCTTATTTCTTCAGGTAGTGTTGATTATGACATCATTTTGATATCCATTGAGTACTGTGACAGGATAGCATCACCACCCTGGCTGTTATCACACATTTGTTAACAAAAACACAAACAAAGAGGACAAACACAGGACCAAAATAAAAGGTTTAAACAAAAAACATAAGTCATACACAAAGCAGGTGTTACCTTTCAGCTGGGCAGTGGCCTTCACTAAAGGTTCTCACAAACTCCTCCAACTGAACAAAGGATTTGGCTTCCTTTATATAGCATGTGGCTGGGGCTTGATTGACCATCAATTATTCAATCAAGACACCACATTCCTCACATGGATTCTGGCAGGGATGGAATTAATCCCATCCCTGCCAAATTTAAATTCAAAATACACATCATTTACACTTGTAGGGCTTCCGATACAGAACAGCAATGGCCGAAACTGGTATCAAATTGAATGTCAACAGTCAGTCCCTGCTACCACAGACATTATAACAAAGCTGTTTTATTTTAAATACTATTAAAGATATTGTTTTCAATATCTCTTTTTTTCTAATTGAAAGCAGAATATACTATAGAACTTAGTTAATTAGTTCATGAGAATTCCTTTAATTAAAATAAAACGGGGGAGAAGGAGGGTTACATGAAAATACTGCTAGTACCAGACCATTCATTACTCTCCGGTAAGATACCTATATTAAGGGATCTTTGTTGTCATGATGTGATATAAATATGGCACCACAAGATATGAAAGTGAAGAGAGAACATATTCCATTAATTAAAGCATTGATTCTTTTTACTTTTAAGATTAGAAAGACAGACTGTCCGTGATAAGCAAGTGATTTCCCTGACATAGAATTAAAAAGAACCCTCAGCCAAGAGTTCTTAACATTGGAGTATATTTTCACATTTTAAACATCGCCTGTGACAATGAGTTCATGCTGCATCTATCAAGATAACCTGCAACCATACGACTACTAAACCCAGGAACTGAAGTTAATCAAAAAGCCAAAAGATGATGACCAGAGAAATACGGAGCTCAATGTATGCCCAAAGTAGTGTTTATAGTCTATAGCCAATTTATAGTAGAGCACTGCTGTCCATGTATGTAAAACAGTTATGAGGATGATGGCAGAAGCACTATTTACAAAGTCGACCCATGGTCATAAGTTTGCAAACAATTTCTAGAAAATCCAAATAGAAAGAAAAATAAAAGGAAAAAGGGAGGATAATGCAATGACTGTATACAGCCTGCAACACATACGATTAACATTGGACTGCATCTGTGGGTGATTAAAAACCTTTAAAGTAAATTGAAAGAAATATAATATCGTCAAAGATGAAAAAGAGAAAATTGCAATCACGTAATAAAGCTCTAGAGCACAATATGAAATAATATAGAATTATACATATATGTTATTCTTAAAAAGAAAAAAACCTTTTAAGGAAACTTAAATGTGATATTGAAGTTAACTGTCCATTCTGTAGTGACTATACTGCAACAGTTAATATTTTGAAGACGTGGTTTCCTTTACTGCAGATAAAATAAATACAACTTTAGTCATCTACTGTTCAGTTTCACAAACTGTAACATCAATGAAAACAATGACTGCTATATTATAAATATTGCTATTTTGATTGCTAAAGTCTGCATTCGGTAAAGTACATTTTCAACACAAAAACTACTTATTTTGCTTTTGTGAAAGAAATGGATCAGTACATTAGTATCATTAAATTGTCTGATAATTATGAAAAGATAGAAAAGAAGTTCTGCCCCTCAGTTCAGTTCAGTATGCCCTGTTTTCTTTTCTTTTGGAGAGTTTAACTTAACAGCCTGCTACTTACTCTTTTACCGTGGGGATCTTTTGTAAGGGTTAGTTTGCCGTGGTTTGTTTTAATAAGCTTTACCACACCTCCCCTGCTTCAATGTTTCACCGACACTCTTCCTCTCCTCAGATTAGACACAGTATTATCAATGCAGTCAAAGTTAACATCAACCAATACTTTAGCAAACAAACAGTGCAGATCTTCCTCATACATGCAGCTATTGCATTGACGTCCATTGCCATTCCATATGCCTGCTTTTCTCTAAATGACAATCCCCCCTCCTTATTGCTTCTACCCCTCAATCCTTCCATATTAACTGAACCATTTCAGTTTCACCATTTGCATTATTCCTCCACGCAGGACCTTCATATCTCGTCCCCTCACTCTGTCCATCAGAATATTACTAATATGCCCGGAGTGGGGGCCATCGCTCCCCTCCCACAGGGTTTTTTTTTTTCCTCTCCACCAAGCGGTGAGATTAGTCCTTATATATATATATAATATTATTTATTTCTTAGCAGACGCCCTTATCCACGGCAACTTACAATTGTTACAAGATATCACATTATTTTTTACATACAATTACCCATTTATACAGTTGGGTTTTTACTGGAGCACTCTAGGTAAAGTACTGAAGGGTACAGCAGCTGTGTCCCCCACCTGGGATTGAACCCACAATCCTCCGGTCAAGAGCCCAGTGCCCTAACCACTACTCCACACTGCTGCCCTGAGATGGGCAATGGTTCTGCAGGCCTGTTAGTGGGCCATGCAGCCCCATGAGGGGGGGTGAGATTTTGAATCAAGGGGTCCATCATAAAGAAGTTTGTGAAACACTGACTGAAGCAGTTGTTTGTTTCTCACTGTATAAACATTAACATGGATTTTTCAAGCAAATTAGAGACTAGAGAAGATGCTTTGAAAATATGACCCATATGTTGCAAAAATAAAGATTGAGCATAATAGAAACGTGTTAGTGTAAAAAAAGAACTATGGATTTTGACATAATTTACAGTCATGAAGATAAACTTGTTATACCCTTTACCTTCATCATTCAAATTTTCACAAACTAATTTTAACATATGTTATGGATTACTGTGTAGATGTATGCCTGTTCATAATTACGTGTTTAAAGTTAATACCACACATACCGTACATGTAGTCCATATGTGTTTCTATATCGTATTTAGGTCCTTTGAGTTCATTGGGATATTGAGAGTGCTGCAACATTAATATCTTTATGCTTGTCTATTTCATTGTGTGGTTAATAAAGCACTTTTTATTGCTTGCCTTTGATGTCTAACATGTGTATTTGAAAGCCAATTAAATGTCAACATTATTATCAATAGATTCCAATTCATATGTTGAGTTAATTATTTCAGTGCCCTTAGTCAATAAAAAACAACATCACTTCCACTGCAATTATTATTATTTATTCTTTTTTTTTTGCTGATAGGATGTAAAAGTGGAACTTCAAGTTTATTCATGTATATCACAATAATTACAAAATGTACATTCCGACCCTGTCACTGCTTTGTTTTATTAAATGCTAATTACTTGCTAATGCTTTATGAACGTGGTAAACAAAAAGGAATGTACTTTCAGTACTTTCATCTCTTTTTTCTGTGCATGTAGTGCAGTCAATGAAGAATGCACAACAACAAATAATTCATCAATATAATGCATCGTGATGCCTGAAATCCTTCATAATGTATCTAAAGTGCACAAGACATATGTGGCATTGTCTGCATTAACAGTGCTCTTGTGGCTCCTGTACTATTTAAATCATAATATAATTCAGCAGCAAGCACATATTTAACCGATGATCACTGAGTTTTTTTTTTTTATACATCTATTTAGCATTTTAATAGCTACTTAGTACTCTCATCATAAAGAACACATTTTAATATATCAAGTCTCATAACCTTCTGGAACATAGGGACACCAATAAACCTGGAGTTAATTTTTTAAAAAAGTCAAAGAAACCTTGGGCTGTCTGTTCATTGACATTTTATCAAAGCCCTTACTAAATCCTTGTAGACATACAATTCATTATAGTGCTGACCCCGCATTACAAAGAAAACAATTTTCATAACAACTGGAAAATTACTTGTTGTAGTTGCTTCCTGCAAAGTCTTTAGTGAAACCAAGCAGCTCTTTCTCTGGGGTATTTTCAGCATTGCTGAGTTGACAGGAATGTCAACATGGAACAAGAAAACACATACGCTCAGAAACATAAAGAGGTAGAAACACTTATTTTGTCAACCAGGATGTCTTGCTGTCTATCATTTGTGTGTCTGAGTATCTTGAAGCCAGTGACAGCTCTGCTCAGTAAATTTGTGAACTTCCCAATACAAAGCTGGTGCTGGACTCCATCAAAATAAAACAGAACCAGACCACAAGTTATTACTGTTTGCATTTTTAGCTTAGCTTGTTAAAAAATAAAATAAATGATTGTATCTTAACAGGAAAGCATAATCAATCAATGATATGGTGCGTTGATGTGGTAAACTTACTTTCTAATCACCCGGTATAGTATTTTACTGTAAGGCATCTTCCGCAATATACTGTGAGGCAGCACAGAACATTATTTACATGTGTAGATAACTGGGAAGAACATTCTAGGAATATTAAATACATTTGTAAAGAGGCTTCTCAATGGAAGGTGCTCATAGGCATATTTTGATGGTTGGTATTTACTTGATGTAACAAGACAGGCAAGTGTTTATAGAGATATTGGTTTTATCCACAATAACAAAACCTCTCTTGGTGGCATGCATTCAGCAAGCAGGAAGTTATTCAGTAATGTCTATGCTTCTATGCTCCATGGGGCCCCTTTCAGTTCACTTCCTGGGAAATCAAGACGAGGTCCCACATGTGTCACTTGGCTGGTTGAAGAGTGGCCTTGGAGAACACTTGCTTGCACAGTTTCAGCACCACTTGATGGATGTCCTAGTGGAACAGCACCCAAGAGTAAAGCATGTTGGTGTTTATCATGCTGCCTGTTTGATAAAAGAAGAGAGATAAATTGAAAGCTCCAAAAAGGTAATTGGCAGTGCCTCATCCTGCCTGCACATTGAAACCAACTAGCTCCAAGAACATCCCCATTAAACAAATCTAGGGGGGAAAAAACAAGACAGGCCCATCCTGTCACACTTTATTTTTTTGTTTATTTAGCAGATGCCTTTATCCAAGGCGACTTACAGAGGCTAGGGTGTGTGAACTATGCATCAGCTGCAGAGTCACTTACAATTACGTCTCACCCGAAAGACAGAGCACAAGGAGGTTAAGTGACTTGCTCAGGGTCACACAATGAGTCAGTGACTGAGGTGGGATTTGAACCGGGGACCTCCTGGTTACAAGCCCATTTTTTTACACTTGACTTAACAGTACAATGTATTGCTTTACACCTCATGCAGGTACACCATTTTATACAGTGCAGAAAGTGGGTTCCATACAATTGGTCAGTCCATTGCTAACGGTTTAATTACAGAAGTCACTGGACTTGAAGCACATTATCCAGTATTATAGGCCCACTCTTTCTCAGCAGGCATGTTCATTATTTCCCCCCCCAAGAAAAATACTTGAAATGGTCGTCTCAGTTTGCTCGAAGTGGACTCGGTACGTTTGCCACTTTGCTCCTTTTCAATTTTTTGCAATGTGAAACCAAACGTACACCAGTTCACTTTGATGCGAACCGCTCCAAACAGCGACGCAAATTGTGGAAGTGACTTACTTCAGCAAGCACTAAGGAAAGTGTCTCACCACTGTTGCATGTACGCAGCGCAGGGTTTGTCAAAAATAATGTCTTCACGTGGAATGACTCGGGGTACTGCCGAAACGGAGACATTACTAGAAGTATGGACAGATCAGTATATACAAGAACAACTTGATAAAGCACACCCTTCCCAGTGTCGTGTAAAAGTGAAAAAAATGCATCAAAGTTAAAAATTCAGCTCCCGGCAAGAGAGACCTTCCGCTTTAGTAATCAGCACGAGAGCTGAGTGCGTTTGGAAAAGTGCAATGTGAAACCAATAGAACTCTAGTCTGGATGAAGCTTCAAGTGAACCAAACAAATTAATTTGAACTCAAGTTTGCTTGAAAACCAGAGGCAAACCTGAAAAAAATGTGTTCGAATCACTTGCAAGTGCACTAGGTGTGAAAGTGCCCTGTGACATTATTGATTCACAAACAGAATGTTAAGGAAGTGCTATTTGGAAAAGAAATGCATGGAAAGCAGATAAAGGGTGATAACGTCACCAGTGGTAAGGTTTAATGTATATAAAATAACAATGCATTCACACTTCAAATCTGTGATTAGTACCTCACCTTTTGCCATTTAGTTATGCAAAACTTTCGTAACATTTTTTAAGACTCCACTTTCCCTAAATAAGTCAGAAAACCGATAGTCTTGCAAATCTCAGCAAGGAAGGATTCTGCAGTAATTATGTTTTATGAGATAAAGCCACCTTTTAACACCCCTCTTCACCTTCACTGTAATTTAAACCTTTAGTTAAAAAAACCTGTTGATTCTGAGTTTACACTGATTCTCATTCGCACACTGACTATCACCTGATATTAATCTATTATAGAAGTCTAGTTGTTGTTTAGAACTGAGGACAAATATATGTAAGAATAAAATAGTATAACTGAGCTCACTGACTAAATATGACCCTTTACTAAGGAAAAAGAGCTTTGGTGATGACCTTAAAATTCTGTAAGATTATTTATATAAATATTTTCAGCAAACTGTGTTTAAGCAATACATTGTGAAATGACACACTGCTAGAGGCATTGTTATGCACAAATCAAAGTGCCACAACTTTTGCAGTAATTTGAATATTCACACAGGGGCATTGGAGCAAAAGGGCCATGCCTGGGAGCCGTTGGTTACATAGCAGCTCCATGTCTTTCTACTTGCTTGTAGATTACTAAATGACCCGAGACTGGAAAAATAGGTGGGTCTCTACTTTTTGAGGAATCAAACCTGGAGCGGAGTATTTAATTTTCCAGAAAGGATACTATCGCCCCCGGGCAGACACACAGTACCATGACTTTGATGGTTGACACAAAGCGTTTCTGTCATGTAGGGAACAGGTGCATTTCAATAACAATGAGGAGTATTACATTTTTACATGAACTACTTTTTTATTGTGCAACAAACCATCAAACAAACTTGACTAGTTCCTCCAGGCTTTTTTTTTTTAAACAAGTTTAGATTGTTTTCACAACTGAAAATCATTTCTAAAGAATCACATGATTCCATCTTATTCTGGTTTGCACTCTAGTGAGTTATGCACTATACCTCCCCATGCTGTCCCCCTATAAATTAGTGTGCATTCACAGTTAACCATGTTTTTTTTTTACCTTGCTTTACCATACATTAACACTAACTATGCTGTAATTGCATTGTAATAGAATACTAACTACACAACTGGCTGTGTAGTTACAATGCCAGAGGATGTTTGATTACAAATAAAAAATATTTTGTAATACGTTGTGCAGTATGTGTGGTTTCATATTTACAATGTGATGCAAATACAGAGTAAATGTAGTGTAGTTACTATGCTTTACTAAACGTTGTTATGATTCTATGGTGTTAACTTTCAAGCTGTTATAACAGCATGTTACACTTGGCAGTTTATCTCTTTCTTAAATGTAAATCAGCAAAACAGTACACATGCCCATTATCAATCACCAAGTTGCTGTCTTTGTTGAGATAATAGATGAAATGTAAGAACTCTTTAGACATTTAAAACATTCCATTTGGCAGGCTTATACCACATTATACTGATGATCATCTGTAAATTATTCCATTGCAGCCTTCAGAAAGAGTGGGTTGCAAAAACCTGATAAGCAATTTTCTGTAGAGGTTTGATCTCTACTAACTACTGTGACATGTTTGTTCTCTGCATTTGAAAGCCTCAGGACAGTTCTCTAACTAGAAATTGTTTGATTACAGCCTTAAATATCCTCTTTCATTGTATCTCAATGACAACAGTAAGAGCCATCAGTTTGTTACTTTTCTTTACAATAATATTTCATTGCGCTTGTGAAGCATTATGGATTTTATTTTTCCAATTCATACCTTGCAGTAAGAAGCTACCTTAGAATTATTTAGATTGGGTTTAAGGTAAACAGATCTGTAGAACATAGTCCTACGTTTCTCAAAGTCAACAAGTGATATAATTAATATATGCATTGTATACCCTTTAAATAAATAATGCCATTCACATTTAAGAGAGAAACAGAGACTGTGCTTGTATGTCATAGAGATATTAAAAAGAAAAAGGAAAGAGTAACAACATAACTCTACAAATCGTATCTTCAGTTTTTAAAGAAAGACATGGCATAGCAAACATGCAATTGCATAAAACCTTTTATCTGGTACTAGGTTAAATAAAGTGTTGTCTGTTTGCATTGCTTTCAGGAAGTTACTACATATGTCATTTCACCTAGCGGTGTCATTAGAGTCAAGACATGCTCATCATGAAAACGAAGATTTTGCAGATTTGCTGATTTTCTGTTTTGTGTCTATTTTGCATGTTTGTTGACTTGTTACATCAGAAATAACAGCCTGTTTTGTTTTTCAATATAATAGCAGTAAGATGTTGTGGAAGGGTGGTGGGCAATTCACTGACACAAGGAGACAGTACTTTATTTGTAACGCCGCTCAGGCGTACTGATTTATTTGACGCAGTAGATGGCGCTGTTGTCCGTGTTCTGGATACTGACAACAGTAACCAGAATCACGGCGTTTACCAATACAGGTATAGGCACAACAAGTGCTCGCAAATAATAATGAAAAACCAAAGGCGAAAGAAAAAGGGAAAATAAAACACAGTAATAAAACTACAAACAAAAAGTTCTGCTTACGCAGTGCCCCCACTGCCGCTAAGCCGGTCAGAACGGGCCTCCGTCCTACGCTCAATTACCCTCTATACACTGGGATGGCCGGAGTTCCCCGTACAACTAAGCACGTCCCCTCGGGTACGTGGTGATTTCTGTTATTTCTTTTCTCAGCAAATTCTTTTAAGGCCGGCTGTTTTTCTCAGCCAGTTTTGCCTCGTTTTATTTTAAAACTGACGTCTTTCGTCGGTGTCACTGGGTATTCCCCAAACACGGCCACCCGAGCGTCCAACCAAACCAGATCTTATGGGCCGAGCAGTCTCCCAAGGCCCGCCCCTCAGCCACTCAGAGAGAGGGAAAGCACACACACCCTCTTCCCCACCTCTCCGTGTCATCGCCATGACAGACAGACGGATCCCACGAGACTGCTGACCTCTACCTGGAGTAATACGGATGTGTCAGACAGTCAGTCCAGATCTCCCCTGCTACAGATGTATTATTATATTTTTTTTAAATAATTTGAAACCTAGACATTCTGTATATGATCAAAATCATATTAATAGGAAACCAAGAGATGATAAAACTTTTTGTTTAGTGTTTATGACATATTTCATGTATGTGGTTAAACTAGAAGTGGCCCCTGGTGTTCTTTTTTGTATTAATATATCGTGCATAGGTAAATAATTTAACTGTATATAGTTGTATGGTGGATATTTATTCATTAGATTATTATGTGTAATGATTAAATGCAAATCATATTTAGTAATTATAGCACGTTTGTATGTTAATAAGCAAACTCGCTAAAAAATGCAACAAAAACAAATAGAAGAACTACAAGTATGAAATTCAAAGCAAAAGCATGGCAATTGCCTTTGGCAGTCACAAAATGAATTACATAGGTGGTAGGAAAGCTGAAATCCTGGAGCGCAATACATATCTTCTTTTCTTAATATTAACTTCCCTGGCAGAAGAAATAAAAACTCATATAAAGAATAGTTTGAATTCTTCTGAGAGTGGAAATTAGGATTTGAAGTTAAAATATAATTTAAAGAGTCACTTTAAAAGTCTTCTGGGGACATCTTCTAATGCAGGGGTGCAAATTCGGTGGTAGATTCTAGCGCCAGGGTACCTCATACAGCAGCAACAACATGAAATCCTGGCGCCAGTAGACATGTTTCATTTTTTTTTTTTTTTCATAGCAACCATAGATAGTGATAGTTTCTCATTGGGTCTGGACTACTCACGCGACCACCAGCATTTTGGCTTCATAAGTGTGGACTTGTGTGATCGGTTGAAGCAAAACATACATTTTAAAGCTTGTAGAATTGTACTGTTTATTTAGCGGTAGTAATGAGCAAATGGAAGCAGATACGTTTGGTTGAAGCTTCAAAAAGAGCAAAAGTTTCTCTTCTGATGATCCAGAATGTCAGAGGGAAAAATTCAGTAAAGGACCGAACTGTCTGTTTCTGGCACTAATGGTGGTGGTGTTTTATGTGACGAAAATGCGTCAGCGACATCGCATGTTAGAACTGCATTATCTGAATTATGCTGCTCTTCCAGGTAAGTGCACATTTATACAAGTTTCATTTGTATTTTAGTGTCAATGTCATATATTAAAATGAATAATACATTTCCTAATCATTAACATATAATTACCAGGCTGTGTTATTATTATTATTATTATTATTATTATTATTATTATTATTATTATTATTATTATTATTAATAATGTTTTATTTTTTTAACTACTTGTTTTGTCACAACGTGTAAGATAAAAAAAATATATATATATATGTTTATACACATGCTTAGGGGTGAGTAATGATTACATAAGTTGTAGTAATTGTGAGAATAATGCTGAATAACAGATTTTTAAGCTAGTTTTTCCCCTAGTTTAAGTCTGTATTTAAAATAGGTTCATTTGTACCTTTTATTGTTATTGTGGGTTATTTGGCTGTCACTGTAGCTGCTGTTCTGTCTCGATGGCAGCGCGCTGTGTTTATTCATTTTTAGAAAGGGAAACAGTGATGCAAAACGATTTAAAACCCTGTAATATCTACATAGAAATTACAGAACTGAAATTGAGCTTGTTATTTTTTTTACAGATGTTTTGACAGGAAGTCTATATCACGTGGTAGAGTGACCAAAGGCCAAGGCAGACAGCAGCAGAGAAAGTCTACACTCAGGTATTGCAGTTTGCGCACTTTTATTCACCAAAGACAAATCAAAACAGACACAAAGAAAAGCCTGCCTCCCCAGAGGAGAACTAAACTAAACTAGTTCAAATGGATCTTTAACTAAAACAGGACAGCTAAGCCGTTTCCCTGTACAAAAACCCTTTGAGAAAGTCTTCTCAAACCACACTGTAATCCTTTTCTTCTTTTTTATCTTCCAAACCACACACCAACTCCACACAAATCCTACTACACCCTCCTCTACTTACTGAACTCAGAGTGCACTCAAACAATTATTGAATTAACTCATTCATCAGGTATTCTGAGACCCTCAGCCCTAGAGGCTGTTGGGACATGTAGTTTTTATTTGGCAGCCATTTGGCGCAAACTTATATATTTGCCGCATGTGACTCTGTCACAATCAGTGACTTTATATATCTTAAGATAGTGTTTAAAGTTGTGGATGTCCAGATTCCCAAAGCTTGCTATGTGGAACAAGCAAAAGTTTTATTGGCAGAACTGACACACACTTAATAAAGAAGAAAGGGTTTATCGGTTTATTTATTGAACAAAGACAAAAATGGTGCAGGTGTGAAGAGGTTCAGGATATGTACAAGTTAATCAACAGAACATTTTCAGGCAGTGAATGAGTGTAACCTTCTGACCAAATAACATATCAAACAAACCCTCTGAACACAAATGGGGACATACATAAACTGTGGGATTGGACTGGAGACTAGAAGCATCATAATCATTCCATCAGTTGATGGAGTCATCTGACTGTGGCCTGTGCTGTCCTAGTGCTAAGATCTTGACTGATGTGCTTGTGTCTAGAATCAATTTCTGTAAATATTCTAGGATATGAAATTATCTGTTCATGTTGGATTTAGGATGCCCATTTGTCAGTCTGAAGCAAGGCCAAAGACTTATTTATGTGATATGGCGCTTGATTAGTTGTAATTTGCAGTTTTACCACTTTTTTGGGGGATGACTGCACCTAAAAAGGGAGGACATTTGCTCAGTTTGTATTGTGTTCTTGTATTTGGTGTGCGTTTAGCACAAAAATAAGAGCAAGCAGTAGAGACTAAATTATTGCTACAGGGTTCCTATGAGGCTTAGCTAAAGCAATAATTAATTGTGCAAGAAGGCCATCTAAAATGAGTGGGGACAGAGTTTTAAATACAGTCAGATAATTTGCCTTTTATTTGAGAGCATTATGCTATGGTTATTGGAGAAAGTAAACTAATAACTATCACGTTATCAATATTTTATGTTAACCTGAGTTGAACTGTGATCTGCATATTCTACAGTGAGATATGTACTTACTGTATTAAAATTATATATATATATATATATATATATATATATATATATATATATATATATATATATATATATATATATATATGAATCTAGTCAACATCAGCATGCAGTTAGCAAATCGGTTATTATTATTTATTTCTTAGCAGATGCCTTTATTCAGGGCGACTTACAATTGTTGCAAAATATCACAGTACAGAGTATCACAGTACAGAATATCACATTAGAGTATCATATTACAGATAAGAGCAGTTATAAAGTACAATAAATTCAGTAGCAAATAAGATCAAATTCAAATAAGAGCAAAATAAAGAATACAGTAAATAATTACATTTAAGAGCGAGTTCAACTGAGAGCAGTTAACTTATAGTAAAAATATTTGTTTATATGAGTAACATCCAATAAGAGCACGTAGTAAGTATGATAAATGGATGAGAGAAAAAATGTGAATACCTATAAGAGTAAAATCAAATACAAGATGCAGGAAGTAATTATAACTAAGAGCAGTAGTAGAATACAGTCTGTGATTTTGGAGGAGAAGAAGGAGACAAAGTCATCAGCCGAGATAGAGGAAGGTGGAAGAGGGGAGGGGGAGGGCTAAGGAAAGAGGAGAAGGTAGAGAAAAGTTTACGGGAATTGTTAGTGGAAGACTGAATAATAGAGTGGTAGTAGGAGCGTTTAGCAGAGGTGAATGTAGAAGAGAAGGAGAGAGGAGCGAGCGATAGAGCTCCAAGGCAGCAGGTAGATTGGTTTTCTTCCATTTCTTTTCAGCAGAGAGCAGTTTGATACAAGACGAGCGTAGCACAGAGGACAGCCAGGGCTGGGGTGGGGAAGAAGGGGAAGAAATCCAGAAGTGGTTAGGGTTGGAGAGGTGGACGTTGAAGCCACGTAATAGAACAACAGGGGTGGAGGGAGAGGGGGGGGAGGAGAGGAGGAAGTCAAGCTCATCAAGAAAGTAAGTATGGGGTCCAGGAGGGCAGTAGAGAATAATGAGGAGGCAACAAGAGGGGGGGGGGGGGGGTGATTTCAACAGTGTAAAACTGAAAGGTGCTAGCAGAGAGAGAAGAGAGAGAAGGGCAATATTGTAAATTGTTTCCTTTGGCTCCTTAAAGCACTGCAATTTTTCTCAAGTTGATACTTTTTAGCGTTTTGTCTCTGTCTTCAGCCTTGTCTTAAAAAGGTGTAGTAAACAACTTTATGTGGATTTGAAATCCAGAAGAGTGGCCTGGAATGTAGTCAGAGTTTTAACACATACTCCTTGTGCTCTTGAACCCTAACGGTCCTCGGGCAGCAAGTTTTAAGTGGATTCTAAAGCTGCAAGATACTTGTAAGAAGACATTCATTTCAAAATGAGTCAAGTCTTTGAATCAAGTAAATAAGCTTTGTTATTATTCTCCCACATGGAGATTTTAAAGCAATTTGTATCAAACAACAATACGCATTTAAGAAAAATAACAATCTTTCAACAAAGACAGTAAGTTCAACAATTAAAGTTCATTAAAAGAATGAAAATGAGTTCAACACTTACAGATATCAAGAAGTCAGTATCTCTTGCAGGTTCAAAGAATGGAATCTATACCCTCACATCTTTTAAGCATGAAGCTCTTACAGTCTGGTTGTTCTCAGCAGGCTGGAGGCTCATCTGTTTTGCTATCATTTAATCCCTGCTTATATTCCCGTCCATGATTCAGGTGGTCAGCCACCAAAATGGCTAGATACATTAGCAAGGAGTCTGACAGCTCCTTCACTAATGATGTCCCTTCTACTTCCATGATGTGGTTAATCTCATTTCTTAAAGTGAAACATATTTTCAATATGCCATTGCTAAGCCACTTTACTTCAGTGTAAAAAGAAAGCATTCACTTCTTCCAGAAACACAGCCCATGGTTCAAAGCAAAGCAACCTCTATTATATTTTTAGCATTGGCATCCTGATGTATAATACAATGAGTCATCAGTGTTGTGATCACTAAACCTTTTTTTCATATGAATGATCAGCCCAATCTGCAGTGACAGAAGCATGTTTTTCCCATTCTAAACCTAAATGTTTATGAAAAGTTAATTGAAAAAATCAAACTCCTTTGCTGTATGCCACGTATAATAGCAAGGTTACTAGTTCCTCAATTATTTAGAATTTTCCTAAGATTGCCATGGCAAAAATCAAAAGCTGCATTGTGTCCTGGACATTGGTGCTTTCGCCAAAAGTGATTGCAGTACATTCTTATACTTTCTTTCAAAATTGACTCTGCACAGAAGTGAACAGACTCTCAATTGCTTGTTTGACAGTATTGCTTAAAACAAGTTGGCTTTTTATGGACCAATTATTTTGCTTCCTCCATGTGTAACAAATTCTCCTTCAGAAAAAGGGCAGCAGTGTGGAGTAGTGGTTAGCGCTCTGGACTCTTGACCAGAGGGTTGTGGGTTCAATCCCTGGTGGGGGGACACTGCTGTTGTACCCTTGAGCAAGGTACATTACCTAGATTGCTCCAGTAAAAACCCAACTGTATAAATGGGTAATTGTATGTGAAATAATGTATAATGTGATATCTTGTAACAATTGTAAGTTGCCCTGGATAAGGGCGTCTGCTAAAAAATAAATAATAAATAATAATAAAAGACCTTCATTGATTGGCTATTAACTCCAAAACGACATAACCGGCTCGTGTCACATTTTTCTGTGTTTTATGCCCTCTAAGAAGAATTTCTGCTGGGGACACACTTGGCAGCAGACCATAGTTTGGCCAGACCAGCTGTACACTTTTTGATTTTGAGTTGTTATAATTGAAAGGCTGTTACAACTAGCACAGTCAAATCCGAAAAAATGCATGTTTTCCATTACGAATAGAACCTTTGAGAATATAATTGAGAATAAATTGGCTATTTAGCATTTTTCCCAGAAAGGTTTGTATTTGTTTGGATTATATGGATCAGTCAAGTTCATTAAGGTTCACACTTAAGATGGACCATCCTGGATTAGTGTAATCAAATGAAAATACAGCAGCGACTGCTTTGAAGGAAAGCCGATAGCAGTAAACTATTGCCTGAGGGTCACAGAAATGTTGATTTAAGTGCTTCAGGCTTTGTTGCACAAAGACATGTTTTTTTTTTTTGTTTTGTTTTATATAAACCAATGGTAATATTTTACTTTGAGTGGAAATAAAGTCGCTGTCACAATTATTATTTTTTTTTTATTACAGTCACTTTAACAAGATTAATTTAATGACCCTGGTGGTTTTAACATCTGACACGGTTTGAATATCATTACAATAGACCCCCACTGAGTCGAGATTATATATATATATATATATATATATATATATATATATATATATATATATATATTGTAATCCTGTATAAATACACAAATTGTAGAAAATTATACTAGACATTAAAAAATGGCAGCTTTAAAACATCATCTTGACCCTGATGTCAAAGTACATCACAAATACTGCTTTCATTGACCTATTATTGTGTGACATTTTTCTGCTTTTACTAATGTTGTTGTTATGAGGGATATAACTCGTCTCATGTGCAATATCCTGACTTTGAAAAAACATTTGTCATTACATTTTAGTTCCTTTTAGTATTTCAAAATTAAGCTCCTTTTAGTATTTCTAAATTAAGCTGTGTGGTCCAGTGGTTAAAGAAAAGGGTTTGTAACCAGGAGGTCGTAGCTGACGTAGCTGCTTCCCCTTTGTAACCAGAAAACTCCTCCCTGGGAGGCTGTGTGGTCCAGTGCTTAAAGAAAAGGGTTTGTAATCCTAGCTCAGTCACTGACTCATTGTGTGACCCTGAGCAAGTCACTTAACCTCCTTGTGCTCTGTCTTTCAGGTGAGACGTAATTGTAAGTGACTCTGCAGCTGATGCATAGTTCACACACCCTAGTCTCTGTAAGTCGCCTTGGATAAAGGCGACTGCTAAATAAACAAATAATAATAATAAAAGCACTATTTAGTGTTTAATTATTATGGGTGATAATATCCAGTACATACTGAGGTCATGAATGATGTATTGAGGTCAAAGGTAGCAGACAAAAAAATGAAAATCATCAAAGACAAACTTATAACTATATTAAAGACTACATGTTTAGTATTGTAAGTCCTTCTTGACTCATCAGGGGTAGTTACTGTCTGATGAATTGCAGGCATGTTATTTGTTCCCATTCTGAAGGCTTCAAGTGCAAGCAAATAAGAAGGAAGCAGTATTGCCAACCACACCTTTGCAGAAATCATGAGACAAACTCTTAGAAATCAAGAGATGTGGCGTTCAATTCGCTGGATTTTTTTTTTCAAAACATAAACCAATATTTCAATGCTAAGAGACAACCGATATTTTCAGCCATTTTTTAAACCCTTATATTGAGTCTATTAGTGCATGCAAAATGCATAACAAAATGATACAATCCAGATCACCATTCAACATTACAAACAACATTATTATCGCACCTGTTACTGCTGCGCAGGCAGCTGCTGCAATAGCACTGACTGGAGTGTTGCATGTTTAGCAATATGAAAGAGCTGGAAAGCAACTGCTCCAGTCTGGGTTGAATTTGCATCTACAGTGTTTGCGCTTCATTGAGTTTTCCGCCATAACTAACGTATATCCTTGAAAAGCGAAAAATCCTGAGATCCAACAGTACTTTCGCAAGATCGCAAGCAGGTCTTAATTTAACTTCGAAATCACGTGTCTCACGATGAATTCATGAGATTTGGCAATACTGAGGAACACACTTATATTGCTTTACATTTTTTAAACCATAAAACTCTTGTTTTCTAATCCGTAAATCCCTGATGACTCATTATTCCATTCAAATGGGCTGCCTGGCAACAAGGTTCAAAGTAAGCATCTTTTTGCAAATGTTATTTTGCACATTTGACTTTTTACTAAAAGCTTGTGACGTTTAACTGCTGTTAACATTTTTAATATGATGATATGACACAAAGTGAAGATTTAAGTGGAGTGCTTCAAATGTGTTCCAAGAGATATGTTGAAAGAAAATCAAGCATTTCCATGCCTACTTATCAAATTAGCTTCAACAGAAGTGTTTTTGACAGGACTGTCAGGGAACAGGAGAACCCAAGTCCCTTTATTGGTATGCATTACTAGCTTACTAACAATAATAAAAACAACATTCGTAAGGTCAAGAATATGAAATAAGCAAACAGGGGAATCAGGTTAGAAGTACTCATTGGCCAAGAGAACCCTAGGCTTCAAACATGCAACACAGATTTCTCAAGTTGGTTATGACCTAACAAGGACTCGGATGTGTACATTTCAAAGGCAGGCTAGCAACCTACTAAGCTATGTGTTGGAATAATATATGTATTCCTATGCTGTTATTTTCCCATGTTGAAAATATCATAGTCTACATTTTGTTAGACTTTTGTAAAAACAAACTGTATGCACCCTCCTCCATTAATGAATACATTTATTTCGTTAGATATATTGGCCTATGAGTCTGTAAAATTATTCTTTAGAATGCAGTGCAGCTATGACATTCCGGTAGCGCTTTATTTTGAGTGTTATAAATAATTAATATTTGTTGAAGTTTAGTTACATGTTAATAAACAGTCAATAGATATGCCATGCATGTGTGTATCTATCATTAGATTGCCATTTGAGCTCATATTTCATATATATGTTGAGTATGTTATTTGAAACTTGCTAGTCTTCTATAAGCTGCCCACACTAAACTAAATATTGCATATTTCCACACATCCATGGCACATTTATTAACTGTTTATCAACATGTAACTAAACTAACAGCAAATGGTTAATTGAGTATTAATTAAAAATGTACTTATGACACTCAAAATAAAGCGTTATCTGTAATCATTTATCTAATCACTTTTTAAAGCTTGAGAGGACAGTGAGTGTGACATGTCTCCTCTTTTCATTCCAATACAGTATTGCTCTGAAATACCAGGTTCAATCATTTAAAAGCCTGGTGTCTGTAATGAATCCCATATTCTTTATTATTAGAATTTGCTTCACTGGATTCACAGTAGTCAGGGGTTGATTTAAATGAAAGGACTTCCTTCTAATCTACAGATCAAATTGGAAAGCTGAAGTTAAGTATGTGCTTTAGTGAGACTGCACTTGCATATGTATGAGTGTGAGTACCTCATCTAATGCAAGGAGGGAGGGAGGTGTTACTACATTGCAAACAACCCTAATGACAGTCGCCTTATTTTTTAGAAATTGTAAACAATCCTGTATTTAATGGTAAGTCTGCTTTTATCTACATGGTCCTATTAATCATACCCAATGGACTTGAATGGCCCTTCATAATGATATGTCTCCTATTTGAAATAAGAAAAGTTTCCCTTCAGAATTTCAATTTCAGGGAGACAACTGCTTTTCATTTTGTCTTAATGACATTATTTTTTTTTTTTACAACAAAATTACAATGTGATACTCAACACTGAAACAATTTCTGGGACACACAATTGAGGAGATAGGCTGGATGTTTTTATCACTGGTATCATGCTTGTGATTGTTTTTGTGTTTGCCCACATGGTTTTGTAGACAATTATTTTAAGATGTATTATAAAAAACATACCATTAACTATATTCTCAGTGTTCTTGTATTTTTGGACAAAGAAAACACCATCTTCTGTATAAATCAATAGTAATATCAGAAAAATACAGTTTTGGAAGGCAATATGCAATTCAAGAGTGCTTGCGTTGCATCGTGACATATCTCCCATGTTGTGATTCTGAACACAGCGAGCGCTGGGTGCTGGCACAATTTGGTTAGCACTGGACAATTGATGGAAAGTGTGAGGCAGAAATGGTCAGCAAATCAAGAGAAACTGACATCCCCTTTAATGTAGAATACTACTTACTGCACATGCATTTTCTATGGTTTTTCAATAATAATATAATATTGTCACAGAGACGGCCGGAGTGGGTGGCGTCAGACCAGAAGCAGGAAATAAACAGACAGAGATGTGTGGTTTGGTGAAGCTGAGCGAATGCTTTCGCTCAGCATTTAATAAACAGAACAGAAAATAAAAGGTTGGAACACAAAACAGGACACGGCACTATACGCCAAAATAAAAAGACAAACAAAAACGGACCAAACAGACAAAACACGGTGAGCTTCTTTTAACGATTATTACTATGATTCTCTTTCCCTCCGTCTCCAATCCCGTTCTCCACTCACCGAACACCCAACCCCGAGTGAGAGCTACGTGTCTCTATATATACTGTTGTGCTGGGATTCAATTACTAATTAATTATTCACTTGAATCCCAGCACGTGAATTAATTCTGTGCAACCCCATGCTCACATATTACATTTAACCAGCACGTGAAGTGATTTGTGCCCTCCTCGTGCCTAAATACAAATCTACACTTTTTAAATACACGTGAAACACAGACCCGTTTATATCCCGTGTACCAATGACTATACACCAACATTAACACACGCACCATACAACACATAACACACAAATGCACACAGGGGTGGGGCGCATTGCCACAAATATGTATTAATTATTTCTATTATAGTAAACATCACACTGCAAAAGCTTATATTGGAATATACAGAAACAGTATCTGTATATTATGGAACATAACTTGATATACTGTATAGCTGTAAAAAATACAGATTTGTATGAAACAAATTTTTTTTTTTATAAATAAATATAGTTCATAATGACGAGATTAATGACATTTCTGTTAATGCAATAATTATTTAAATGTCTGATCCTTTGGCGTTTCTGCACATACAGTATAAACCACACACACATCTGACATATGTAATGTTTAATACAAAATTAATCATTTTGGAATTAATTACCTCACATAGATGTGAAGTATGTTTTATATCAATTAAAAAAATGAGAGTATAAAACAGACGCTGTACTGTAAATCTGTGAAAAACATGTGTATTGGAGATATTGCAGTGCAATGTTACAGCATTGTGGCCGAGCTGTTGTTGAGTGGCGTGTGAGTGGTGACGTCACGGACTAGGAAGTAACAGAAACCAAATAATTAATGGCAGTGGTGAAACTGAGCGCTGCGGCGTTCAGCTATTTTATTAAATAATAAAACAATAAAAGGTTTAAACAAAACAAAACACTACAAACAAAATGGCACGTTGGCCAAACAAACAAACAAACGAAGAAACGATAATGTTAACAAGTATATTGTATATAGCAATTGTTTTCTCTCTTACTTTGCAAAACATGTCTTTTATATTCTGGCCGAGGGGTTAACTAGCTATTAATTAATTATTACCCCTCGGTCATAGTCTGCACGAGTTTAGTAAGGATGCACGACTGTCAGCTAGTTAAATAATCAGTAGCTGATCAGTCACGCATCCTCACAAGGTTTTTAAAATGATAAAACAATAACAAATAAGCGGCGCTTCACCGTAATATAAACATAAATCATAATATAAATAAATAATAAACAAAGGGGCGGGACACTCCGCCACAAGCATATTGGGGTTTACATGTACATGCTAAATGCAACTATTTAACATACAAGTCACATGCAAAGATAAATAATAAATAAAGTAGCTACCCTACGATACTGCTTGCTCTTTGAGAAGACCTGCTTGGAGGAGGTTAGCTCTGAACCTGTGCCCCTTCTTCAAAATCGCTCATGTGAACACGATAATGAGGCCACTCCTTATATATTTGACTGACAGAAGACCGACAACTTTGCACGGCCAGGAAGCAAACATGTGGTCCCCTAAATGTATGACTAATGTATGACTAAAGGTGAGCTTCTCAACTGTAATACTGTAATGCCGATAAAGAAAAATGCTAAAGTCCTCTGCATGGTGATTTAGCTAACTTTAATATGTTTATTGCCAGGGCCCTCAGGAAAACAATTAAGCAATAAGCCACAGCAGGGTGTGCACTTGCAGTGTTGTCTAATAATCGCACACCTCACGGTGAAGCCAACACTAGTATAGCAAACTCAGTTTTCTTGTTTTGGCAAAAAAAAAAAAAAAAAAAAACAGTTTCCATTTAATTTACACAGTTCTCTACTCTGATGGAATGAAATGTTTACCTATATGGACTGTTTTCAGATCATTTTCCAGTAGACAGCTTACAATTGCATGAGTAAGATGAAAACTTCCACGTTTACTCAAAATTGCCCTGATTAACAGAACTTCTTGTTTGACGTTAACTGCTTGTTTAGACGTTCTTGCCATTGACTTTGGCTTAGGATCCTGGCTTTGACACTAACTTTGACCTAAAAGTCCCCCAGCCTCTGCCTGAACTTGGGCGGGCTTGAGGATTTCATAGATTTCAGGTATGACTTTCCAGATCCTGTTCTTGATTCCAACACTATTATACATTCAGTGACATACTGGCAAAGTCCATGCACAGAGGGATATTATTTGAATGATAAATAACATGGCATAGCTTATCAATATCTCTAGATTTGATCAGTTTCTCTATAATACACACACACACACACACACACACACACACACACACATATATATATATATATATATATATATATATATATATATTATAGAGAAACTGAGTTATGCACACAAGGTAAAATGCAATACAAAACTGTTACACACAATAAAAATAAAAGGAACCATTTTAAAGAAAATGCAAGAATGACAGTGATGGAGAGCTAACCATATAAAAAGCAGTGCATACATTGTAATTTTCTTCTTTTCTAGTCCCATACTGGCAATAACAACCACAATAAAATAATTTCCCATGGAATTATACTAAAACAAGGTGGGATTTCTTCTATTTTAGGAAGACACATTAAAGATTGAGAAAGGCTGAAACTTGGATTTGAATTTATTAAGTTTATTTTAGTATTTCTAAATAGGAACAGAGACACTATTGTTTTGAAATGGTCTAATGTTGCAACGTCTAAATGCATATGCACATCTTATTCTGAATCTCAGTGATAAGTAAATCATTTTCACGGGTCATGGCAGTGCTTGAAAACCATAACATAAGACAAATTGAAAGGTCTTTACAATGCCAAATGTTTACTATGCTGAAACAGGACACATTTTCTCATTATGCCTTTTTTTTTTTTAAAGATCAAGCACAACAGTTAATTGTATTCTAGATGAAGGAAAACATTCTGTCAATCTTATTAAAAGAACAACATTTTGTTGTTATATTTGAAAAAAAATGGTTGTCTGTAATACAAATTTTTATATAACCTGCTAAGCTTGTAGAAGAAAAAAAATAACAAAACAAGCAAGAATATGTTTCACTTTGTCCTTGTAATCCCCTGCAAAAGTGGAACGAAAACACCCCAATGTAGAGGAAACCTCTGGGAGTCAAAGGCCTTACAATTGGAGCAAGATAAGCAAAAATCTAATGAAGTAAACTAGAGCAGATTATAAGAACATCATAAAACTCATATTGTGACAGTAAACAACTGCCACCAGAAATCAGCACTAGAATCTGACTCCTGAACCCATAATACTCTGCTTCATGATCACTAAGGACAAGATTTTGGCACAGTGATTTTTGATGGTAGGTGGAAACCGGAAGGTAACCATATTAGGAGGGGCGCGTAGTTGCAAGTACTCAGGACGATTCCACTGCAGTCAACTGCGGGGCAGCCCTCTGTTGGAGAAACCACGGTGACGAGTTGATTATTATTATAATTATTTGTTTATTTAGCAGACACCTTTATCCAAGGCGACTTACAGAGACTAGGGTGTGTGAACTATGCATCAGCTGCAGAGTCACTTACAACTACGTCTCACCCGAAAGACGGAACACAAGGAGGTTAAGTGACTTGCTCAGGGTCACACAATGAATCAGTGGCTGAGCTAGGATTACAAACCCTTTTCTTTAAGCACTGGACCACACAGCCTCCCAGGGAGGAGTTTTCTGGTTACAAAGGGGAAGCAGCTACGTCAGTACCTCCCCTTGCGCTGAGAAAGTAAAGCGACCGGCCGGAGCTGGTGTATGTTTTGTTTGTTACTTGTTTGTTTTGTGTTTTCGCAGAGGAGCAGGAGGACGGGAGGCTGTAGCCACTGAGCCAGCACTAACCCCAGAGCACGCCCCTCATTGCACAGCACAACACAGCACAGCGCACGCACAACGATCCCCTTTGGAGAAGAGCACAGTTTCGTGCACTGAGGATTGTGGTTTAAGGAGTGTCTTTTTGTTTACCATTTTGAGCCTGGACCCTGTTTTGTTTTGCCCCGATACCATCGCTAGTAGCGGGGTGTATTATTTTCCAGTTTGGATTATTTTTGGATATTTCTGTTTGTTTATTATTAAAAGAGTATTTGTTTTTGGGAGAATCAGTCTGGACATTGACATCCTTTGCACCGCACCATTCATCATTGTCACATGGTGTAACGCTGAAGGTGTTTAAAATGGAGTACGGTAGTCGCCGCGTATAGGAACACCTCCTAAGGGAACACCCTTGTGGTGAAACGGATTTCTCCCATTGTAAATGCTCCAGCTAAAGGAACAGGAACTTTGCTTAAAAGAACACCTTTATTATTATTTATTTCTTAGCAGACGTCCTTATCCAGTGCGACTTACAATTGGTACAAAATCACAGTACAAAGTATCACATTACAAAATATCACATTGTAAAGTATCACATTTCAGAATATCACACTACAGATAAGAGCAGTTGTAAAGTACAATAAAATCAGCAGCAAAATATCAAAATCAATAAGTAATACAGTAATACAGTAAATAATTACATCTAAGAGCGGGTTCGACTAAGAGCAGTTAACTTATAATAAAACTATTTGCTTATACAAGTAAAGTCCAGTATGAGCATGTAGTAAGTACGATGAATGGATGTGAATGATTTCAAATAACAGTAATTACAAAAAACCTGAATACAGATACCTGTAAGAGTAAAGTCAAATACAAGATACAGGAAGTGGTTATAATTAAGAGCAAGGTATGGAGCAGTTCAGTGCAAGTACAAGCACGACAGCAACTCGTTCACAACTGATACAGTACTGTTTTGTAAAAAAGCGACTTGTCATCATGAGAATGTCTTGAGGGACGCTGATTGGTTTATTAAATCTTTTCAGAACCGACCTCTTATCATTGAATTGTTTTGTATTCTGATTTCCACAAGTGCACCTCATTGCTACAAAATGGCATGTAAACAAACAACAAAATGTGCCGCTGTTTTTTTTTTGCTATACAAAGTTGGAAATTGTTCAGCCTCTTGAAAAAAACCTGAATCAGACACAAATCACCAAACAATTTGGTGTTTCCCGTTCTGGTGAGTTGCTTCACCATTCTGTTAAATAATGTGCATGCCTTGTACAGTGCTGCTGCATTTTGTAATGTGTGTAGGGGTGCTGTGTTAATTTAGTTTGACAGTTACTTTATTAACATTAAGTTAACCCTAAGTAACGCCCATTATATTTTGCCTCTGCCATTGTGATAGCCCGAAACACACCCGGCAGCTAATTCCATAGTACATAGTGATTTAAGGATTTGCTTTAGTTTTATTATCGTTAGTTTGTCTGTTACTTTATTATTATAGTTTATTAACATACACTTGCTTATTCTCCGTGCTTTTACTTATTCAGTTCATTTCATATGTTGATGCACGTGCGGCACGACAAGTAATACATATGTATTAGTGATTCATATTGTATCTGGTGACTAACTCCGTTTTAGAGAACACTTTGACTATAAAAACACTTGCTTACCGAGGAGTGTTCTCTTAGCCAGAGAGTACTGTATTCATGTTATCAATGCCAGAGATTTAAGGCAAAAATGTTATAGTATAGCATCCAGTCAAAGGTCTAATACTGCAAATTAACATCTGGTGTCCATTAAAAAAAAAAAAATCCTTGCTGTGATTAAAGATCCCACAGAAATACAGGACTAATGATAATGTCAAAGCATGTGTTTTGGCCAACCTGCTCAGTGCATCCACATACTTTAACGCTGCAGGCATTCAGGAACTTCTATTAGTGATGTGAATATATATATATATATATATATATATATATATATATATATATATATATATATATATATATATGTATGAATCAGACACAAATCACCAAACAACTTAAATTGCAATAGACATCATTATCAGTATTCACATACACCCTCCAAGGCATGTTTAACTTTAATTACCTTTGTAGTATTGATTATAAACCTGTTACTTTAAAGCATTAATAATGAAGATAATTGATTGACAATTAAAACTGCCCCAGTACAATGATTTAAAACAAAGCTCTTAAATAAAGAACTCTGAAACAATCATGACCAAAGGGTGACAGCATGCAGTGTCACTTGCATATTTGGATAACACTCCCTTAATCCAATCATTAGTTATATAACTGTTTCTACTAAGCGTGAATTGCTTCAACAGAGCAGGTATTCATTTGAAGCATAACGATATTTTGCATACCAAATTAACTTTTTTTGTATGAAAGCCCTAAAACACAAATTGTAGTCAATTTGCTCTGTCTTCATTTTTATGTAGTTGTGAAACCTTCTTACAGAACTTTTATACCTCCCAGAAAGATTTCTTCAGTTTTTCTCCAGAGGTGCATAATAACGAGTCTTGACTCTCAATTGTAATTTTTCTGTCCCAGAATGTGCATGTTCAATGACTTACATCATTGCATTTTCTCAGGGTGGTAACAGCTCCTTTAAAAAAAAAAGGCATACATATTTTGTCCTTCAATTCACTCAGGTATGTTTAATAGCATAAAACGAATACAATGCCTTCTGTTATTAATATATTTCTACTTGTTCTAAATTCCTTAGATTAGATGTTCAGATGTTACTTGAATCTTGTACTTGTAGTGCTTTTATTTGTGTGCATATAGATAGAACAGAGGGTGGTGGAAAGATTTAAAAAACAAAATGTCTCTCTGGAGACCGATAGATGAAAAGCAATTATAATTACAGCATAATTTAATACCAGAACTATTTAAAATACTAAAGGTAGAATGCAAATTATGCAGAATATAGTGACTGAGTATTGTTCTGAGATATTCATTAACATAATTAGGTGGTAACTATGGTACCTGAAATGGTATAATTGCAATGAATACATTCTACATCAGAGAAATGTATCTTTGATCAAACCAAAAGTACTGTTATTTTGTGTTTTAAGGGTCAAATGAATCAGACTGTGTGGGGCGTACATTGTTTGTAATAAATAAATAAAGCAATGCTTCACATATGAAAAATTATAATGAATAATTACACTTGTTTTAGAGCTTTCTTTTCTTCTATCCAAAACTCTCCCGTTCCCCATGCACCTCAGGGCACCGATAAGAAAGAGCCACATTATAACTCTCCCATTCCCCATGCACCTCAGGCCACTGATAAGGTAGAGCCACATTAGATTCTTAAATTTAGTGGCTCCACCTGCTCCAAAAACAATTCCCATGGTCCCCAAATTTCACAGAAACACCACAATTGACCTCAAATAGTGTATGTGGTTTTCTCAAGGGGAGTATGAGCAATAACCTCTTGTATCCATTTACTTACTGTGTGTGAATCTTCCTGCTTCCATCTCATCACTATGCAGCATTTCGCTGCTATTAGGGCCATGTGAAGAAAGCGGTAATGACTATTAGGCATAACCCCAAACTCAGTGTAGTCCCCCAGCAAGCATATTACCAGGTCTGATCTCACAGTGATCCGGAGAATCTCCGGCAACAGCCTACAAATATTCTCCCAGCACTGCTGTATCTTAACAGAAGACCACACCATACATGTACAGGAAGTATAAAGAGTTCCTCCTCTCTCTTAAACTGTGAACTTAGGGCTAAGTAGCATGACTTGAATGCGTTTTTTAGTTCTCTCTTGAATACTGTTGGTACCACTACAAAACAGTTTTCTGTTGAGTTTCTGTGTAAAACATTAATTTATTGATTAGCAAATCAGCTATTCTATTGATCTCCTGGTGCTGTGTGTGAAGAAATGTAGATCTATGATTTACTGACGAACGGGGAAAAAAACACATACTGGAAATGTGTTATATATTTATCCTAAACTAATTAATTGACTCCTAGCTTGTTCAATGGACTAATTTAGGTCCCAGTTGAAAAACATCTGTGTCATGCTTTCATTTTCTTAATGTAGTCAAGGATGTTCATTTGAGCATAGCCAGTACAAATAGCCTTACCTACATATATGTAAAAAATACACAGTTGCTCTAAAGGTGGATCTACATTGGAGGTGAACGATGCAAGCGACTAGAGCGAATTTTGTATGTACATCAAAGGCAAACATTTTAAGCACAGAAATGTTCACGTGACCCTATCCGTATATATTTCCCACATTTTTTATTGACAGCTAGAACAAGCTGCTGTAATGCTTCTCCTGTGTCGTGTTTGTTTATTTATTTATTTATTTATTTATTTATTTATTTATTTATTTTTATGGTAGCTACGTTTCAGCAGCGGTAAATTAATACATTAAAATAATATTTTGAGAATGTACTTTTATTTCCATCAAACATCTCTCGAAATAAAACGATAAAATAAATTCCAGATTACCAAAAGGAAGCCATAGCATAATGTTAGACCCACAGAGGCAGACGTGAAAAGCAAGCCTGTCATTTGTGTTTTAACCAGTTTATAGAAAAAAAGAGAAAAGCGCACAGCACCACACAGAGGACATTTAAAAAAAAACACTATTATAGGCAGTTTTATTTTGGCAGCTTTATTTTTCCAGAGTAAAATCCCTCCCTCCCCCAGTATATTCATTAAATTCACTCAGCAGACATACTAGTAATAATGCCCGGAATGTTCTGCCAGGTTTTCTCATTTTTACTCTTGTCTTTGTATAAATGTAATGAACAATTGTAGAGCACAGGATACCAGTGCACTTCCTGAATCAATCTCTCATCTTCCGTGTTTATCGCGAATTTGTGTTATGATCTGTGTCAAGTTTACTGATATTACTGATTAACGACATTGCTCCTGATTGGTCCATTTCCCTTTAGTTGCCTGCGATGCTCAGGAAAAATAGAACACAGTTCTATTCCTGTGGAGTCGCTCGCTTCACCTAGACTGACTGCTCGCGTCGCTCGCTGGTGGTGTGGACTTTCCCATACATTCCAGTCACTTCAAAATTATTTACTCGCGTTTCTCACTTCAAGTGTAGATCCACCTTAAGTAAGAACTCCAGAGGGTTCAAGGGCTGCTGGATCAGCATACTTCAATCATACGGGTTACCACAGAGACACAGGCACTGACAGTTTACTGTAGTGTGAGAAAGACTGTATTATGAGGGATCTATAATTGCCCCTCCACCCTCTCTGTCACCCCCCTGGACCTCTCTGATCACTATTTCATCTCTTTTTCTCTGTCTCTCCCCCCTCTCCCTGCTTCTCCTACCCCCACTGTCACCTCTCGCCGTAACCTCCGCTCTCTCTCCCCCTCTGTCCTTGCCTCCACTGCTCTCTCTCACCTCCCTCCTATCGACTCCTTTTCACAACTCTCCGTAGACTCTGCTACCTCCACCCTCTTCTCCTCACTCACCTCCTCCCTCGACTCCCTCTGTCCCCTCACCTCCCGACCTGCTCGCCCCTCCCCTCCCCATCCCTGGCTCTCCTCTGCGCTCCGCTCGGCAAGAATCACACTGCGATCTGCTGAAAAGAAATGGAAGAGAACCAAACTCCCTGCTGCCCTAGACCTTTACCACACTCTCCTCTCCTCCTTCTCCTCTACTCTCTCCTCTGCTAAATGTGCTTATTTCCAATCTGTAATCCAAGCCTCCACTAACAACCCACGTAAACTATTCTCTACCTTCTCCTCCCTCCTAAACCCTCCCCCCCTCCTCCTCCCTCCTCTATCTCCCCTGATGACTTTGCCTCCTTCTTCTCTTCTAAAATCTCAGATATCCGCAAACTCTTTAACACCTTTCCCTCCCCCGCACCTCCTCCTGCTCCAACCCCTACACCCACTACATCCCCTACTAACTCGCCCTCCTTCTCCACCTTCTTGCCCCTCTCAGACTCTGACCTCTCCTCCCTGCTCCAGGGTCACAAAACCACCACGTGTGCCTTGGACCCCCTCCCCACTCACCTCTTTCAAGCTGCTGCTCCTGCTCTACTCCCCTTCATCTCCTCCCTCCTCAACACCTCTCTACTTTCTGGTATCTTTCCCTCTGCCTTCAAAAAAGCCTCTATCACTCCCCTCCTCAAAAAACCTACCCTCGACCCCACCTCCCTCCAGAGCTACCTTCCTGTCTCCCTCTTACCCTTCCTCTCCAAAACCCTCGAGCGGACTGTACACCGCCAGCTCTCTGCTTTCCTGTCCAACCACTCTCTGCTTGACCCTCTCCAATCTGTCTTCCGCTCTGCCCACTCCACTGAAACCGCCCTCCTGTCTGTCACCAACTCACTTAAGTGTGCCCGAGCTGCCTCTCTCTCCTCTGTCCTAATTCTCCTCGACCTCTCTGCTGCCTTTGACACTGTTGATCACTCTATTCTACTATAATCTCTTGCTGACCTGGGGATCTCTGGCACTGCTCTGGCCTGGTTCTCCTCCTACCTCTCCAACCGCACTTACCAGGTAACCTGGCGTGGAGCAACCTCCACACCTCACCCTCTCTTAACTGGAGTCTCCCAAGGGTCAGTCTTGGGTCCTCTCCTGTTCTCTCTCTACACCCGCTCCCTGGGCCCCCTCATCGCATCCTATGGTTTCTCATACCATTTCTATGCTGATGATGCTCAGATTTTCCTCTCCTTCCCCACCTCTGACTCCACCATCTCCTCCCGTATCTCTACCTGTCTGTCTGCTATTTCCTCCTGGATGCACTCGCATCACCTCAAACTCAACCTCTCTAAATCTGACCTCCTTTTCTTTCCTTCCTCCTCCCCCTCCTCTGATCTCTCTATCTCTGTTCCTCTGGAATCTACAACACTCTCTCCCTCTTCCTCAGCTAAGAACCTTGGAGTCACCCTGGACCCCTGCCTCTCTTATTCCCAGCACATCCCCACTCTGGCACGCACTTGCCGATTCTTCCTGAGCAACATCCGAAGAATCCGACCCTTCCTCACCAACTATGCTACCCAGCTCCTGGTCCAGGCCCTGGTACTCTCCCGCCTAGACTACTGCAACTCCCTCCTGGCTGGCCTCCCTGCGTCCGCCACCCGTCCGCTCCAGCTCATCCAGAACTCTGCTGCCCGCCTGGTGTTCTCTCTGCCTCGCTTCGCCCACGCTACTCCACTACTCCGCTCGCTCCACTGGCTCCCGATCACCGCTCGCATCCAGTTCAAGACTCTTGTACTAGCCTACAGATGCCTTGACCAGACTGCACCCAGCTACCTCCAGACCCTCATCTCTCCCTACACCCCCACTCGACCTCTCCGCTCCGCCTGCACTAGAAGACTAGCTCTACCTCCGCTACACTCCCCTGCCTCCAGAGCCCGCTCCTTCTCCACCCTTGCTCCGCAGTGGTGGAATGACCTTCCTACAGATGTCAGGACTGCCCAGTCCCTGACCACATTCCGGCGCCTCCTTAAGACTCACCTCTTCAAAGAGCACCTGTAGAACTCCTCTGTTTGTATCCTGGGACACTATCACCCTTCATGTAAATGTGCTTTATTTTGCTCTTATCTGCCCCTATTTTACTGCATTTAATCCTGTACTTCAGAATACTGTAATCTGCCAAGTGTTTAACCTGCAGTACTTTGTATTTAATCATATCCTGATGTAACTATCACTATTTAATCATACCCTGATGTAACTATCACTATTGTCTGCTGTATTATTGAATTGTGGTTTGTCACACTTATACTTTGCTTGAACAAAAGTTATTGTATTTCTTGCTCTTATTGTATTACCTGTATTGTAACACTTGAAATGTGTTTGCTTACGATTGTAAGTCGCCCTGGATAAGGGCGTCTGCTAAGAAATAAATAATAATAATAATAATAATAATAATAATAATAATAATAATAATAATAATAATATAATTCTATATTATCTACTATAATGCTCAAGGCCATTTCAGCCACTCAGAGCACAGACAGCCATTTCATTTATTTCACAGCAACAGCACACAACGAGCCCAACCAGAGTAGTTATAGCCAGGTATAACTGCCTACAGCTCTGGTTGATGTGACACATTTGAATTAGACACTCAACAATTCAGTACAAACAAAGCATTGCTAAAGTTTCTAACTAAAAAAAATGGTCCTAATGACGGTCTGCAGTAAATAGCTTTGAGAATTGAGAACTTCACCTTTTGGGTTAAGAATATAAATTATATTTTATTGCTGATGATGCTCATTTCATAAATCTTCTTTAAAGTTCACAGTATGAAACAGGCATATGATATTGCACTCACAGTAAAAAAAAAACAAATATCTTGTTATACAAGGAACTGAATGGGGATAGGTGTTTTTTGGATGGTGCTTAATGAAGTGTAAAATCATTATGCTCAGTACATTATTATGAAATTGAGATTGTAATTAATTACACACAAAACACATGCTAAATCACATTGTAGGTCTATATAAATTCACTGGTTATTATTATAAGTTATCGTAGAACGTATTTACAGGATAAATAAAATATTAAAAATACATGTTGTGTCTGTCTCTTTTATCTTCTGTTTCTCTAGGCCAGAAACATATTATTTATATAATCCAGGAAGCATTCATAGCAACCAGTGCAGGCACAAACAGCAGGCCCTCATAATCCTGTAATAAGTGCAAGGTGATAGTGAAATACATTCTCATGAACTATGCAGAAATCTGTGTGTCTAATGACACTGGGGGCTTAAATACTGTTGTTTTGCCTGTTCCATAGACCTAGCATCGAAATACTGCACCCCCCCCCCCACCCCCACTCCCACCCCCACCACCACATGTACATTAAATATTTGTAAACTGTAAAATATATTACTCACAACCACTCAAAAACTGAGCATTTGTTAAGTCTGTAATTTTTTCACAGTTCTCACGCATTTCACAATTTCCGCAAAATGTACCCATTGCCATGTAATAAGTAGTTCCTCGTGAAAATTCCCATTTCTGAAAAAATAGTGTAAATATACACTGCCGTGCAAAAGTCTTAGACATTTTTCTACTCTGATGCATTATGAGCATCAACAATTTACTCAAAGCCTAACCCTAGTGTTTTCTACTATTATAACAACCTTGACTTGCATAAAGAATGAAAAACATTGAGTGAAATAACTCGCATCACTCAATTTTCAAGGTGAGGTATCTGAAGCATAATCAACAAGTACAGAGAAACATCATCTGTAATTGAAAAACCCAGGACTGGAAGACCCAAAAAGATGTCTAACAAGGGTGAGCAATACTTGAAGATAATATCCTTAAGGAATAGAAAGAAGACAAGCATTGAATTGACAACAGAACTGGCAGAAGGGTACAGGTGTCGTTGTTCATCCATCAACAGTCCAAAGCACCTTTGACCATTGTTCCATAGTCCAATTTCTGTATTCTTGTGCATATTTTATTAACCTTGTTTCCTTTTTTTAACAGAGGTATTCTTACTGCAACACAACCTTTAAGTCCTGATTTCAAGAGTGACCTTCATACTGTTGATTTGATGGACAAAACGACACCTCTGCCTTCACAGAAATGCACGTTGGAATTTGGGAAACTTATTTTAAATGGCCTAACAGAACACATAAGAAAGCCACAACAAATTTGGTAGGCTTGTATTGATCAGTTATATTCATTTTACATCTATTACTGTGTGTATGTCTTGGGGGTGCACTTACTAACTTCTGTGTGGAACCCCCACCAAACACACACTCATGCTGAATGTATTTAGTAGTTTCCTGCTAGTTTTCCTTCAACTTTGCACTTTATTACATCTCAACAAGCCCCTGCCTTTTTAAACCAACATTTCTGCATTGTGCAGTGGTGAATCATTTCCACCTGTTGCACTGAAAGGAGCTTGAAGGTCGCTGTCCCTGGTGCTGATCCTGAAACCAACCTTCAGAAACGCTGCCACTGTCTCTCATCTCCCACCTGGCTCAAACCTGTAATCTGCAAATACTTCAGGAACCCAGGCAGGCTGACCAAATGAAGCAGGGCTGCCTCTACCTGCCAGCCACTTATACTGTCTCAAAAACAGATTATTCTAGGCCACCAAGAGGAGCAGAGCAGGTCACCAGGCGACTGACCTGGGAGTGAAGCAGAGGTCGAGAAACGAAGGTCAGGTGTCTGGGCGCCTGGGTTGAGGGAATGTCCTCACAGGCGCAGGGCTGCTGCATTGGGGTGGTAGTCAGGGCTGTGGTGGAGGTGGTCTCCTCCTCCTTCTGCTGGTGTGGTCCTGGGCCTTCTATTAGGGATGCCCGTTTAACCCCTCATGTGACCCCTGGGCTTCTGTGAGGAGGTGTCTGTTTAACCTCCTTTCTACCCCCTCAGCCCATCTTTTTCCCGCTTGAGGCTGTAAGGTTTGCTTTCTTCTCAAAAATAATCAGGTATTGTCTTCAGGTGAGTTCAATCAAAACAGTTTTATTCAGGAACAAACAGATACAAAATTAGTACAGGATTAAACAGCAACTACAAGGGCACTGCAAGTAAATTCCCAGGTCTCATGGGATTGAATATGAACAACAGAGCTGGAGGTAAACTCACAGGTCTCGGCAGGTGGTATTTGAGCAAGAAAATGCCTGTTAGAAGCATTAATATACCTAGCAACGCCTGTCCACTGGGAGTGAAACCACCTAGAAGGTGTGGAAATCTCCTACTTTCACCAATGAATAGAGCTGTCCCCCTTCATAGGAGGAGTGTTAGTAGGTGTTCCGTGAGTTCTAGCACATCACTTTTAGCAGAAGTTTGTGGTTTGGAACCAGTTTTAGCTGGTTTTATTGCGGTTTACACATATGATCAAAACAGCTTTTTAAGCAAAAAAAACTTATGCGAAAACAAGGGTGTTATCACCCGGCCGAGGTCACAGCTGCACTCTTGAGTTATGAAAAACCAGTTGCTTGTCATGAATCTCATTTACAAGAATATAGAAGATAGTCATATGCACGTAAACAGAAAGGCTTGCAGAAATGTAGAGGCCGGGGTTACCAGAGTGCATTCTTACATAATCTCCCCTTGAATCTTTACTCACAGATAAACACAAAGAACCACACAATTTCAGAGTAGCAGTGTGACGGGCCTGTCTTAGGTTATCAGGTCTTTACTACCCAATCTTACCTGTCTTCAGAACATCCATCACCTATATTCTGCTCTGGAGGATATGTTATTCTTCGGATACACCATCGTAACTGCTTTCATTTGCTTTTACTCACATGACATTCAAGACATTCGCTTCATTCAAGCAAAAGATCTTAACACCCGGCTTATAAAAGGTGTTGCAGTTGTCCCTGCATAACAAGTCTAAGCTGTTGATGATGGTCCTGGACCAAACATTGCAGATAAACCACATAGAAAGTCATAATTAATTACAATCATAATTTTAAAAGAAATCTCCCACTTGGTACCGGTATATAACAGTTTCTCCTCAGTCTCTCCATAGGCCTTTATCAATTGCCTAATCGTCTCTTCTGCAGCCTTCTGTACAGTTATCTTGATAGGGTTACCCCCATTTACCCAATATTTAGTAGCCATGATGATGAAGCACCACATTTTACTGTAATAATGAACAACTTGGAAAATGTATGCAGTCTTAATGGTCAATAGGGTGCATTTACTAGACTCTGTCTGATTACCCTTATATCCCAAATCACATGGTGAGGTGCACCTCAGACAAGACATTTTGCCTACAGATATAAAAAAAGACCCTTTATCTCACATAGAAATTGTTGTGAAAGTAAGGGAGTGCATGCCCTGCATTAATTCATTTGTTGAATTGAAGTTTAGGTGATAATTACGGAGAGTTCTGTTCAAAAAAGAGGATGTGGTTCATTAGAAAGGAAGCCAGCACACGCAGATGCTGCACAGAGGGAGTGAGAGAGACCGGTATTTGTTAGAGTGACTGTGTTAATAGAAAACTTTTACAGAGAGAAAAAAAATGTTCTTGGAGATCTAGAAATCTGTAACAAACTAAGATGTGTTCAAATTCAAATTCACATTCAAACTGGCTTTATTAGCATGACAGGGGTGAATATTTGATTACAAATATTTTCCTGAATGATTGAATGACGTTGTGAATTGTTTGTTTGTGTGTGAGTTTTATGTTTTTAAAGACACAGGTGGACTTAAAAGTCACCTATGAATCACAAATACATATTTGGATTACAGATTGCATGACAAATCAAGGGTATATTATTAATTTAGCTTAAAGGGATGTTGCATGTAATTTTGACTGCCACAATGTTTTCACTACTATTAATCTTTACCCCATCTGCACAGAAACAATACTGCTTTCAGAGAGAGAAAGTACACATTACACTGTCTAACTCTAGAGTATAATTATACATAAATGTTATTCTGTGAAAAACAATTTAAGGAAAACTTTAATGTGTTATTGAAGTGTACTGGTAATTCTGTAATGATTGTAAGTGAAGCCAGACATGGTTTTATTTTTATTTTTTTTGTTGCATAATTACAAATTGGTAATAGTAATTGTAACAGTAATGAAAGCGAGGACTTTTATATTGCAAATGTGGTTATTTCCATGGTTAAAGTAAATTTGAAATAAAAACGTGTATTTGTCTCTGTTTCATTTGTCTCAGTCAGCAAATAATGCAACGTTGCTTCAAAAAGCTGGGGACAATGTGGGAATAGACCTGATAATGGACTGGGGAAGGGGATGGGAGTACTCTGTAAATAATGTGTGTTTGTAAACTGTGTTATTCTTGTTCAGATCTGTTAGCGTTCTCTGTGTGTTTTGGTGCTTGTGTGACTTAGAGCTGAAAGACTGACTGTGTGTGAGTGTGTCACTGAGGGGAGTGGGAGCAGGTCTGACACGACCAGTCAGAGACAGGGGGTGTTGTACCAATTAGTGAGGAAGGTGGGGGGGGCTTGGGTGTGTGTGTGTGGAGTTGATAATTTGAAAGAGAGAAGCGGCGGGAGAATTGAGAGAGATTAACCCTTTGCGGTCCTATGTCATTACAAATTTCCCTTTCCAGTCCGACATCATCCAAAAGATGTAAAACACAGGTCTCTAGTCGTTTTTTCTCCGGATAAAGCCGAGAAAACCATTCAATGGCCGAGTGAGACCGATAGGAGCTGAGAGAAGCCGGAAAAAAGGGGGCGTATCTGAACTAAACACATAGCCCCGGCACCACAGAGATAACACGGTCATAAACAAACAAGATAGCTGCTTCTGCATCCAGGGCTCAAAGAATATCAAGGACATTTGCAGAGCTTTTTGTTCTGTGAGATTCACAGAAATGTCTTGGAGAAATTATGTAAAAATGAAGTTGAAGATATGATACAATATGAAGGATGACACACAGTAGCCACAGTAGCTCAGGCAGTCTCTGTGAACTATTTGACACAGACATTGAAGCAATCAGTAGTTCTGGGCTGCTGTGCTCCAGTTAATAGCACTGAACTGTGACTGCTGATGTCAAGACAGTGCATGGTGACTGTAAGCTGAAACGCAATGCAGGGATTGTCTAGGTTGCAAGCTGACTCATGAGGCTTGGCAGGAAATAAAAAGTGATGTGTCAAAAGCAACCTAGATGACCAGAACGTAGGAGAACCCATGTCTGCTGAAGTGTACCAAAATACTGACATTACTGATGAATTGCTGCTTTTGTGTACAGCAATGCATGTACAGCAAAATAGATAACATGTACCTGTATATAGATATCAGGGCAAAAGTAAGTACTGTATTAGAGCAAAAAACAAAGCTAATTAAAAAATATAAATGAATCAATATGACTAGAATATATATGTGGTTTAAATTATATGGAAATTAAGGCTCAGCAAAGTATTACATGTATTCTAACAATAATAAAAAAAACATAACTAATACAATAAGAAGCAGATGATTAAACTACTTCCTCCCACATTTGTTTGTGATTGTCTGATCATGTTCCAAAGGGTTACATAAATGCCTTACTATCACACATGTGATTAAACCTATGTTGAAATGAATCAAAAACCTATTTTGAGCCGGTGAAAGAAACATGAGCGAATGCTACAGTGCACTTACTGGAATGGGTGAGAATGGGTATTGAATTGAATGAGGATGGCTTTTCAGAGCCAGCACTTAGGATCTCTATCTTAAGCTCAAAGTTCAAAGCCAAATAAAAGCAGATTTAGAGAAAAATGATAACAACTCAGTATTGAATACAGAAAACCAGAAATACTAAATGAAACAAAGGCAAACACCATAAAATAGTAAGTTCAAAAAGGAAACAACCACCAATGTAATGAAATGAATGATTTATTGAATTGACATATAAACATGCACGTAAATGATTACGTTTTTTGATTTTGGCCCATGACCTTGCCCATTGGAGCTCGTTAACCGCCCCTACACCGGCAAAACTAGAGTAAATGAAATATATGAATTAGATTAAGTCAGTCAGTGCCATCTGGGTAGAAGCGGCAGATTTAAAAAAGCTGGCTGAACTAGAGAAAAGGAGAGAGGAGAGTAGAAGGAAGGAGTAAGAGAGAGGAATGTAGAAAGCAGAGCGAGAAAGCAGAGTGGAATGTTGTACACCACATAAAGTGAACAAGCAGCAAGTTCAACTTTAAAAAGAAGTAGTAAATCTTCAAAAAATATTGCATTAAAAAGCTTGTATTCCCTGAGGATACAAAATAATTATTCAGTGCTGCTGTTGTGCATTTACAAAGCAAGCTGTGTGTCTGCAACTGTTGTGTTTGATAAAATCCAGCAACCGAGATATACAAAAGCAAAGCTTGAAGAAGGGATGCCGTGCTGAAAGGTGCCATTGCAGGAGTCAGGCTTAAAGCATTGGAACCATAAAGGACAGAAACAGTGACTCCATTTTTTTATATATAGTGTGGGATTCACTGTTTTATTATTAAACTGGACTTTTTGTTTTTGGATTGATAAACCGGCAACAGTTCAGGACTGTAATTACCGTAAAACTTCACATAATTGCCAGGTCTCAAATAATCGCCTGTCTCCAAAACACGCCGGGTCTGCTAGCAAATATTGTAAATAAATGCCGGATCTCTATTAAATGCCGGGTCTCTATCATTGCCATTGAAGCTGAGGAAGATGAGGAGGAGCTTGAACGTAATGAACTGCTAATAAGTGACAACAATGAAAGTGACTCTCAGGATTAATACATAATAATAATAATAATAATAATAATAATAATAATAATAATAATAATAATAATAATAGAAAACGTAATTTAAGGCAGGCCTACATGTAATGCATATTTGTTTAATGCAGTTATTATGTTATTATAATTTTAAGCGTGCTGAAAGTAGGCCAGATACAAACCTCTTGGTGTATTTTAATGTGTTTTGTTATATTAGCAATGTACAAGTTTGAGATTAAACAATACAGTATTTTTGATAATGATACTTTTAATGTTCATTTTAATGTTCTTTGCTTTTAATGTTCATTTTTAAAACATTTTAGATGTTTGTATTATTATTATTATTATTATTATTATTATTATTATTATTATTATTATTATTATTAACAATGGTAGATCGTGAGGGGTTAGTATAGGGCCCTAAACACCGGTTTTATTCTGTGTTTTGTTTCATTTGAACAGAGTTGGAAGAAAATAAAAACAACCGTTGTTTTGTACGCCTCTTGTCCTGCCTATTTCTTCAGCACGTTCTACAATCAGTCATCGACCCTGCAATTACATGGGCCTCACAGTTCACTATATATATATGGCTCAATGATTACGTATTTGATTTAAGGGATGGATTCTCATTTCAGAAATACAACAAAGTTTGCAAGGAAATGTTAAGCAATTAAGATGACATTTGAAGCTACTTCCTCTTGAATAATTCTCCGCTACTATAGGCCATTATACTGTAACAGGTGAGTTATGAGGTTCTGCTAGCCTAAATCTGATTTAATTTCCTAAATAACATGTAGTGATTCATAGTGACCCTAATGTTGTCATTACTTAAAGTTAACACTCCCACTGAAAAAAACATGAACAAAACACATGTCTTAATACTCAAATAATTAGCTCCTTGAATAAACGAGAAGACCATTGTAGGAAAGAAATGTACTGATTTCAGTTATCCCCTGATCACAATGGTGTTGTTCCATAGTCATACAGCTATGCCCTTTCCTCGAGATGTCCGACTTCCGGTTTTGTCCCACCGTCGAGTTGACCCATCTCTGAGAAGGCGTACCACCAACCTTACCCAGCGCCCTTCCTGCACTAGAGGTAGAATTGCAGCTCAGATTCCTTCTCTCCCTGTCACAGTCTGCTAACAGTTTTTGTCTGTCTCTCCCCAAGAAGAGATGGATTAGTATTGTTGCCTTTTAAGTCAACCAGAACAACAATTTCAGCCTTCGTAAAGAGCTTTTATAAGTTGTACACCTTGGCAACATAACTTGTCATAACGTTCAATCTTTATTGATCTGATGATAAATAGTATAATTAAGATAAAACTATATAGAAATAATTCATTAATCAAGCTGGTAAAATATTTAACAAAAGCACCAAGCTTATGAATTAGGCTATTTCATTAAATGTTGATTATGCCAGTAATTACTGGCACACTCTGTTTGAATTAATTATTATAAATTAGTGTCTTAAATTATTCTCTTCTGATTGTTGATGTTTGTAGAGTTCCACAAGGTTTTTATGTTTTTGTCCTCTTCAGCAGAATTTGTGAGCCTCCCACAAAAATGGAAATTGTCAATATATTGCCTGTATAGTCTTGGTTTCCCAACAAATATCCCAGTGCATGGAAACAGAATCCTTATATTTTTCCTTTGGCGTTCAACACACAGGCCTCACAAATATCAATCAGATCCATGTTATATTTCTGCTGACCTAACATGAGGTGTAGGATGTCAATGAACAAGAGGCAGCCAGCAGATTGAAGGCTCGCAGCAGATTCTGTGACCACCATTTTGCGAGAAGCGAATTGAGAAAATTGGAGAAAAAGTCAGAATTGTGAGAGAATGTATAATATACCACATTTACTTAACTATTAAAAAAATGTTTTTAGCAAAAGTGGTATTCGTACACCCACTAGGAACAGTTTAATTGTTACACTCAACTTTAGAGTTCAGACTTAATTCTGAGGGCTAAGTTGAAACCAGTACCTAGACTTTGATGACAGAAAGAGTTACAATGTGTATGTAAACATTAAGACATTATTAGTCAAGATAACTGATATTTCATACCCATACCAAGTGAAGCTGGAAGGGGTTTTGCTTCGTATGAAAAATCTCATCTGCTACGGCGTGGCTTATATTCTTGTTAGGAATATTTTCTAATTTGTCAACAGCATCTTTCATTCCATTAATATTGACAAGGTGCAGACATGTTGTTGGTGAACCTATTATTGTAAGGTAGAAGAAATGCATTCAACTGTTAAGCTCAATATAGCTTATCAGAAGCTGATTTTTAAAAAGCTATTAAATTCACATTAAATGCAAAACCCTTCTTGCATTAATATATTGCCGTGTCTACTAGAAATGTATGCGTTAGACGTGGTACCGCAGTAATTATGCTAGGAGAAAAAACATCAATGTTATTTACCCTGAAGAAAAACAAATCACAGCACCATTGTCAATAAAATTGATATCTTATAAAATAAACTAATGTTGTTTTTTGTTATGTAAAAACGAAATTTACCATATATTTTTAACAATTTTCAGTTAAATTTATTGATTTTGACGGATTTTCTCCCAAATTCTACCTAGCTTAATCTTGGTCCACCAGACGCAGAACCATTGAAAACCACTAGTAGTGCAATTCATTTTTGATGCGTGTATTGTAAACAAGTGGGAGTCTTGTCAGGTTTCCAGGTTAAAGTTTACTGTTTGTATTACCAGCTCTCACAATTTAGAGTCAACAGGCAGTTTAAAAAAAAAACTCTGTTTCAGACATAAAGTCTGTTTATTGATCTAGATGATGGCGGATCTAAATACTGCTGTATTTGTATGGCATTGTATGTGTTACAGATAGAAATAAACCAAATAGACTGTACTGTTAAATGTTTTGTTTTGATAAAACTGATGCACAAAGGGCCTCATGCACTAAACAGTGGTAAATTACCTGAAATACTGTGTGGTAAGAGAAACCCATACTGCGCGCAAAAAGGAAGGCGTGACCGCTCTATTCACTAATATAATTGTGCACGAATAAGGCAAGGTAAATGATTAGCACGCAAAATGCTGCATGCATTACACACCCTTTATTTTAGTATATAAGCACTCCAAAGGACAGATAGTATGGCTTTCACTTTGTCAGAATGACAGTGATCAAGGAGGCAGCAGCTGGCACCAGCTACATCTTCAGTGGGACTCGGTAGGATGAGCAACGCAGGAGGCTGAGTGTACTGTAGAAAATCAGTGGTGTTAAATGTGCTGTTTTATTTTGCTACAGAATTAGTTTGGTCTTATTTTCAATATTTGTTGCAAACTGCAGCAGAACTCAATGGCAATGCTTGAGAACACAGCGGGGCTGAAGCACAGGAATATCACGCATCCACGTCCAGCTTTGAAAAACTGCATCTGCCCAGGCATGGAATCATGCGGGGATACAGAATTCTGAGTAACACAGGGAATGTCTTGTTTTGAGACGGTCAAAGTGGAGAAACAGAAAATAATTAACTAAAAACAAATATTTGTTTGTTCACCTTTATCCCCCTCTGGTTTATTTTGAAAGTACTCTGGTACCGAAACATTGGCTAAATATAAATGTGTTTCTTTTAAAGGTATAACAGAAGATCTCATAATTCTCTATGCTCACTACACATCTAACTACAATCTTTACAACACAACACTACCTGCTTGGAAATTAGTATGCAGCAGTCAAGAAGAGACCTGTGACAGCCCTAAAAATCCAAATGCACCCCACCCCATCTGCATATTTTGTTTATTTTGTGTTATGTCTTGTTATTATTATTTAAAATGTATGTATTGGGGCACTGTTGTTTTAGGTCGGCAAGGAAGGGTTAATTACTGTCCCTGCCAAATCACTTCACATGCAGAGTGTGCCTGGGCTCAATTTAATTATTAACAAGCAATCGAGCCCCAGCACAGCTGTATAAAAGAGTGGATCAGACGCTCATCATGGTTGGGTGTTCACAGGTGGAATGAGAGAGCGAGACAGTAAGAACTGAAAAATATAATAATTGCTACTCGTGCTGGCTTTGAAACCAGCACGATACTTGTTTCCTTTAGTGTTTGTTTATTGTCTGTTTTGTTTTGGCCAACGTGCTGTTTGTTTTTGTAAAGTGTTTTTGTTTTGTTCAGCTATTTTATTTAATAAAAGAAACAAGCGCATGTGTGTCTCACCCCGCAGTACTTGTCTGTGTGTCCATTCTCTTCCTTGTCTGATGTCACCACCAAGCCATCTGGGTGACATATGTTGTCAGGGTGGGATACAGCGCCTGCACATATGCAGGTTAGGAAAGTACTGCAGGTGACTTTTGTTGAGGATTTTTTTTTTGGGAGGAAAAATAGAGAGAGGATGGAAGAAGGTCCTTGGTGCCTGGACTGTGCAGAGGTGGGACACTACACTCGCAAATGCCCCTTTCGGGATGACCAGGAAGAGAACAACCTGCAGAGGTGGTGGAGGCTCTATAGAGAGGGGGCTCTGTGGTGTGAGGTGTGCAGAGTGTATGGGCATGTCAGGGATAGGTGCCCATGTAAAAAAAACCCTCTTCTAGGAATCCCGCGGTCGGGGTGAGGTTGAGTCGGTGGAGGACTGGTTTCTCCTGGAAAAGACTCAACCCCAGCCACCTGACCAAAAGAGGAAGGGCAAAGGAGCCCGAGCGTCCAGTGCCCACAAGGGGGGAGCCCGGGCGTCCAGCGCCCACGAGGGGGGAGCCCGAGTGTCCAGCATCCACGAGAGGGGAGCATGAGTGTCCTATGCCCTCGAGGGCGATATGGATCTGGCTGAGGGACCCTGAGGGGAACCTCAAGGAGGTCGACCTGTCCACCTGCTGTGGGCCAGAGATGAGAAGCAATGGGAAGCCTGGGAGCAACAACATTGCTCAGCATCCCTCCCAGACATAGCAGCCATGGTGTTCTATTACCTGGCTGAAGATATGGGAATCAACCTGCTGCTCACACCTTCACAGGAAGTAGGCATATCCATGCCAGCGACCAAAAAGAGAGAGCCACACCAGTCCCCAGCAACCGAGGGAGAGCGCCGCACCAGTCCCCACCGACCGAGGGAGAGCCGCATCAGTCTCTAATGTTAGAGGGAGACTACCAGCTGCTCCTGCCTCCGCTGCCAGGGGGAGACTACCCGCTGCTCCTGTCTCTGCAGCCAGGGGGAGACTACCCACTGCTCCCACCTCCACAACGCCTGGGGAAGCTAAGCATGCAATACCTAGGGCTGCAACGCCTGGGGATGCCAAGCCTGCAACGTCTGTGGATGCCAAGCCTGCAATGCCTAGGGCTGCAAAGCCTGCAACGCCTGGGGATGCAATGCCTACAACGCCTACGGCTGCAAAGCCTGCAACGCCCAAGGATGCTTGTATGTCACCGCCCGGGGATGCCTGTTCGTCACCGCCCGGGAATGCCTGTTCGTCACCGCCCGGCAGAAGACAGGCCACATATGTCATTGGTGGACTGGGATACACAGTGTGGATTGAGAAGCTTTTCACAATTTACTGCCAATTTTGACAGAAAAAAAACTACATTCATAGCATGTAGAGATTTGTATAGCCAGACTGAGCTTTTGAAGTTGGTTGTGTAACTAGATAAAAAGAAATTCAGGCTGCCGGTTGCTGCAGCCATTGCAATGAACAAAGTCACACTTCAGTAACAGCATTAAAAAGTATTGTGTTTGTGGTTTGCAGTGCACATGTGTAGTGGTGATGTGGTTAAGACAGACAACAAAGTTCACAATCCAAACAGGTTTTATTTTGTAATCCTGGTCTGGCGACCATAAAGAATAACCCCAGGCAGTACACAGCAATGTGTATTGCACTGATTCAAAGCAAAGGGTTGCAGTCCCAAAAATAATAAGACGCAGTTTGTAGTAAATAAACACAGTAGAACACACACAAAGACACACATGCTCACAAGTCTAGAGTGAGTGCTATCGTGCTTGTGGTGAAATCCAATTAATTAGTGTATAGTGGTGCAGTGTTGTCTGGGTTTTGTGCTGGCCTTTAGCGACAACTCCGGATCGTGTTAGCCATCTAATAACAACAAACAAATAGATTTTAGACAAGACAAAACAAACAAAACACTCACAATATTTTTACATTCTCCTTCCAGTTCAGCGTTAACCATACAAAGGAACAGATCACCTCACTACATCCCTTTATGTACCGTTAATCACGCCCCCTTGGTTAACGAGTGCAACTGCTCCTCCAATCCGCGGCTGCCACATCGCTTCCCTTCCAGGTCGATGATTTAGTGTACCGTAGCTCTGCCCCCTTTCTAGATGGCCGACTTCCACCTAACCCTGGGAATGAATTGTCTGGCCATCCAGTCCAGCGCACTCTGTTCCCTTTACACAGCGCCCTCACAGGGAGGGAGGGAGATTTATCATCAAGAATCATTCTGTCACAAATATACAAGGTTATTTAAATCCCTCCTTACTCTAAGCAGTCAGCTGAATCTTATCCTGAAAGCCTAAAAGCCAACAACATAGCTTTGTTGTAGAGATTACAATTAGTTTGGCATTAAGTAGATAGAATAGAATGAGGAAGAAACCCACTTATAACAGAAAACTAAAAAAGATGCATTTGTCTGCTGAGAGTCCAAATAACAGAAACGTATCTTATTGACTAAAGTGCACTGTAGCTGGTTTGACTAAGGTCTATAGGGTAGCTTCATTTCAAAAGATTGTATAATTAATAAATATACAGGCAATTTAAAATAATATAAATTCACACCCACACTACATTTTACTGAGGCCAATGTACCACACTATCAATTAAATTAACTGTCAGTCACAGGTTGATTTCTGCTTGCCTGGAGTAAATTGAGACTCCTAATAATAAAGTATATTAACTGTTTTTTCTTCACACTAATTAAAATTCAGACAACCTATACATTGTAATTTATTTTATTATTTATTATCTATTTCTTAGCAGACGCCCTTATCCAGGGCGACTTACAATTCTTTCAAGTTATCACATTATTTTTTACATACAATTACCCATTTATACAGTTGGGTTTTTACTGGAGCAATTTAGGTAAAGTACCTTGCTCAAGGGTACAGCAGCAGTGTCGCCCACCTGGGATTGAACCCACAACCCTCCGGTCAAGAGTCCAGAGCCCTAACCACTACTCCACACTACTGCCCTATAATCAAGGCAGAAACATGCTGTACTTAATTTTTTTGCCCTAGAAGAAGTCTATAAACCTAATTACAGTACTTACACCTTCAGACTGAAAAGCAAAGTTATTCTGTTTAAGCATTTACACTATGTTATATTTCTTGACACCCATACAACTGTTAGATCAATAGAGCCTATGCCAAATTGTTCATCCGCCATATGGCAAGCTGCTTATCTCAGTTGTCCAACAGCTTGCATAATGCTGTTTCAAATTAGCATTTATGGTCTTATTTTCTGACCCTTTGGTCTTTGATATAATTTATTTATTTACATGCATATTTATAAACACAGGATCTGTTTAGAGTAGCAGTTTTGCTGTGAAAAGGTGCCAATATACATTTGATTTCAGTGCAAGCTCTGTCCCCTTAGATCCAGTTTGAGTCTTCAGACCTTGATTCACATTTGATTTCAGTGCAAGCTGTGTCCCCTTAGATCCAGGTTGAGGCTTCAGACCTTGATTCACTGTGTTTCCCAGCAGGCCAGTGTTGTATGGAAGGACGTTTCCTGTGTCCTCTGGTTCTTTTACTACATAAAGTAACAGCAGTGACCCCAGCCCAGCTAGAATTAAAAAATATATGTGGATACAATATGGGTTACCGTGGAAACAGCACTCTTATATTTCAAAATAAGCTTACATGGACATTGGGGCTGAACCTTATTCCAGATGCTTCCTGAAACCATAGCAATCATAAACTAGGTGCTTTTTGTGTCATTCTGCTGACAAATGTAAAACTACATTTTTCCTATCAGCATGGAGCCTGGAGTCAGAGGTGTCAATTGAAATGTGTTGGTTTATGGCTGTCAGCAGCAGGGGCGTGCCATGACAAAATGGACTGGGGTAGCAGAGTCAACCCCCCCCCCCCCCCCACACACACACACACCTCGTCCCGACGCATCAAATACAAAATGGGCTTTTAATGTAATACATTTCCTATATTTAATTTAATTTTGATTTCATGTATTCATTAAATTACATTAGAATTAAAGTAAACTTGTTTAATATGTTGCATTTTCAAATGTTTTATTATTATTTATTTATTTATTTATTTAGGTTTTTACGTTTTGGTTTGAAACACTGTATTTGTAACATTGTATTATATACATACTGTATTATGGATACAAAAAATTAGCAGAGCTAAGTTACTTTGTTAGTAAGATAGACATAAACATTGTTTATCTTTGACTTTTGTATTTTTCACAATGTCATTTTATTTTACTTTGCGAATTATAAAAGTAAATGTAAAAAGTTACTCACCAGATTACTTGTACACAAAATCCATTCTGCACTCTAACTTCACAATATGGTCAAACACGTTATTGTAGAATTTGTCTTTCGACTTCAGCTGCAAAAGAAGTTCACTTTCAATTGAAATAGTCGCCAAGGATGACAGCCGATCTTGTCCAGTGGTGTTTCTGGAATAACTCTTGATCTGTTTGAGGGCAGAAAAATATCTTTCTACTGAAGTCACAAAAACGGGAATGGTCAGTATCAGGCATGTCAGGGCATACAATCCTGGCATGCTGTCTTTGAGTCCATTGGTATGGAGAAATTGAAGTAGATCACCGGGATGCTTTCCCTGGAAATCCGTCATCGAATACATGACAATCAGTTCGTTTTTGAGCCTCACTGCATATGTTTGCTGCACATTTAAAAGGGCTGTTTAAGGAAAATTCTTCTTGTAAACACCAAACTTTTGTGGGTCGAGCAGTGAGAGAAAGGATAGCCTCTGGTAATATTTGAATCAGAAGGCTAACTGATCTTGAATATTGTCCAGCCGCTTGTAACGAGATTTCACATCTTCACCACCATCTAGCCGCTGTCTTTTAGAGGGGGGCCCGACATCAGTGACAGTTTCCTCATATACTCGATCGAAATTCTCCTTCTCTGTATCTGTTCATCTCAGTATCTGTTCATCCAGTTGAACATCAATCCGGCTTTGTCCAAAGGTTTTGAGTATCACAGTGGCTTGTATGTGACTTAGGGAATGTTCATGTTTTTGAGCTGACTTCGTTAGACATCCCAGATTGCTGTAGCCAGTACTGTTCCAAATCACCTATCAAGAACAAGTTCCAGCGGTACATTTTTTTAAGTGGCAACTACCTGTAAGCCACAGATTCCTTTCATAATTTGAATTCTGAAAGTGCCGGGTACAGTATATCCTTTCCTTTCCTGTGTCAGCTCGGGGATCTGTGGTGCATATCTCCCTTTTTTAACAATCTCCAGTTTTTCAAAGAAAGTTTTCCTTGAAAAAAGGATTCATAACCAAATCGACTATGGTGTCTTAGTGTAAAATAAAATTTGAAATAATTAGATGTTGCAGATGTTGTAAAGGTATTTGTATGTATCAGTGTATATTTATAAGCAATATTGCGTGAATCCAGCTATCATCCTAACTGCTAAGCAAGGAATATTCATGTTTCGGGGTTGCTCACTAATGATTGTCAGCTGTCAGAGCTTTGACTTTCACATTGATTGCTAATGCAGAGCCTTCAAGTGAGGCACAGAATACCCTAGGAGATTTATGACCCACCTCTGCTCACTCCTGATTGGCCACCTGCCTAAAAGAAAGGACATTCTTCGACTCGCCTATTGGTTAAACTCACTCAAGACCTTCAAATGAAACGGAGAAAACCCTCAACTGTTTTTTTTTTTCTCGCGGCTGGTCGTTGTTTTATGTGGGAGAAATGCAGATCTCTTATTGGTTGGTCAAATCCCCTTCAGGAAAACCTTAGACTCTTAAAAAACATCTAACTCGTAAACCCTGTAAGTTGTCTTGGATAAAGGTGTCAGACAAATGAACAAATAATAATTAGAGTAGTATGTTTCATATTATAAGCAAGCACACTGTACACAAGTGAGTGAGGCAACGTAATGTCATTTGACTGACAATTTACTTGACACTGTCTGGTCAGCAGAGAATACCTTGAAGGTCCTGATGGCACACCACTGGTCAGCAGCCACTAAGGGGAAAACAGGAAAAAATAAATATCTATGGGTGGGCCAAACCTTTCAGGTTTTAATTGACTTTGCTTTGATTTAAACAATTTGTGGCAGAGTGATTAGGAGTGACTTGATTGTACCCTTGCTCCAAAATATCTCTGCCAATGCAGTAAGCACAAACACAGTCCTGTGATTGGTTCTATTCTACAAGGTGACCACATGTGGCCACAGAGAGGTAGTATTCCCTGGCCCCTGTAATGCACTTTATTTTCCTATTAGCTGTTAGAAGTTAATTTTTTCCAGCACTGCAGCTGTCACTCTTGACAATAGAGATCATGTACAACTGCTTCTTATGTATACTGTGCATATGCAGTAGGGTAGTATATTCTAGTTATTGCAATTACAGGAGATTTTTTTTGTGAAGATTACAAATAATATACATTAAAGCAGGAATGCTTGCTTGCTTGTTTCTTTTTCATACAAAGTTTTTTTTTTTTTTTGCATTACAGTGGAAGTCATTTACTTTACTATAATATATCATGTAACTATGTTTTATTTTTTTATTTTTTTATGTGGCATAACCAAGCATATATGAAATGCTACGGGGTAAAGTAAAAACAACATTACAAGAGTAGTGCTGTAAATGTAATAATAAGATCATTGTGTAGGCTATCGATCTCCTCGCCTCTATTGCTATTACCAACAGTGTAGCATTGATTCCTCATTGTATTCTGTCCCCACTGGTACAAAGTTAAAGGGCACTATCATATTCAACTTCAACAACATAAAAATATAATTGTCAATATTCTGTATTAAAAGAGCTGTGACTGACTAATTTAAAAGGCCCTGTTATGTTAGGTTGTTAATGGTGACTTTATTTATATTCTTTATTAGAAATTGCCTAAATGGCAATAGTGGGTGTGAGCCAGATGATGTTCCTTCCCATCCACAGCATCCTCCTATGGCACTGTTAACTCTACCAGGTGAACAAGGCGTGCTGATCCAGACCATAAGACAATATCAGGTCGAAGGTTAGTGGTGGCAATCTCAGGTGAGAAAATAAGCCGTTGTCCAATATCTGCCAGCATTTTCCAGTCTCTACCAGCTTCCATTTATCCTAGACAAGTTTTGGTTTTACCACCTTTTCTTGGCAGTTGCTCTCCTGGGAGGAGGAATGTTGTCTTTTGTGTGTAATGTTTTGATGGAACTGGTGGCAACTTATTGGTCATGTTATGCTTGTCTTCCAATGCTAAGGCCAAACATCACAGCACCTGGTCATGGCGCCAAGTAAACCGTCCTTGGCTAACATTTACAAATTGTTAATTAATTATATCTACCCTTTAAAATAGATGTAACTTTAGCCATCATTCTATGTTTATCTGGTAAATTGTGGCTACCAATTAGAGGCACAATCATATCCTTAATATTTTTGTCCAGCCAATTCCATTCCATAGGCGCACTATAGCTGAAGGCCATTTGACCAACACCTTCTCCCCGTTACTTGATAATTAAGTGTAAGGCTAGATCTTAAATTATACTTGGATATATTTGCCTGTAGCATCAAACCTAGATACCTTAGTGAAAAGCCTATTACAGTTTTACACACCAATAGAAGCTGTCTTCTGCAATCTAATGAAATCCACTTTAAGGATGGAAGTAACTGACAGTGATGAGTCTGAGGATGACACCCTAATACAAATCTGTCTGCTTTATTCATTAGCCGATCAAACCTTTTTAATTGTTCAACAGAGGCATGTAAGTACAAAGTATCACCATAATCAAACAAAGGAAAAATACAGTTCTTAATAACTCATTTCTACTTTAAAGCGTGAAGTTTTTTTTGCTGTCGATATAGAAACCCAAGTTTTTGCGTAATTTTCTCGGAAGTAGTGGAAATATGCAAATCAAACTTGGATCTATTCATATCCCCAAATATTTATAACTGGCCACCACTTCAAGAGGCTCCCCAGTCAGTGATTGAATACTTAATTCTTTGGGTATGAAGACCCCACCTGCTCGGCGCCATGCTCTTGGTACAACCTGTTTTTCCCATGCTACTTTCATCAATTTTCACAGGATTCGTAGAACACCAGGGACACTCTTGTACACTGTATGGAACTCCATTAGGCCCTGGAGATGATAACGTCCTTGCCTTTTTCACAGCTTGCTCTACTTCTTTCCATTTAGGTACACAGTCCTCCATTTGGTATTCTGGTGGATTGATAGGTGGGATGTCTGAAGGAATCGACACAGGCTCCTGCCTTTTTGAATCTGTATACGTTTCCTCGAAATATCTCTCCAGCTCAGACATAGTTGCTTTTAGTGTGCCATTTTTCTCCCTGGTGAATAATTTCTTTGCAAATCTGAATGGGTCTTTATAAAAGTTAGTTCTCGCATGGGCCTTCTTTTTTCAGGGTTTCCATAGGCACTCAGCTCTGGGCAATGTTGCCAACTTATCTTTTATGACCCTTTGTAAGAGATTGAATGCCTCCTTCTGACTTTGTTCTGCTCTCCTCCATTGCTTCCTCAGCTGCCTCCCTTCCCTATTTAAGCCGTCAATCTCATGCTGCCGTCTAGACTTTACAGGAATAGTTTGTACTTTCTCCTTTCTTTTTTCAACTCCAAACCTCTTGCTTCCATATACATTGATGGTATCCCCAAATGTATCCAGCTTCTTTTCAAATGTTTCACCTAACAATTCCAAATTAAAACAGAGATCTGTATTTACTGTGTCCAACACTGTTTTCTCAGAAGCTCTTGGCCATTTAACTCCAGGCTTGTGCCCGTTGAGGTTCTTTTCTCTCTTACGCTGGTTGACCGGGCTCACAAGGATCATTAGGTTTGTCCTCCTCTTATCTATGACAGAGGTGCAGATATCCTGCAAACTGTGGTTTGCTTCCTGTCGCTGGATTTCATTCGACTGCCTTGACTTCGTAAGAAGTACTGATCAATGCGAGGCCATTGTTCCTTCTCCCTCAAGCATTTCATTCTCCCTTGATGAATCTTCAAACCCTTAACCATTGACTTTGCTCCAGCCACAGCCATAAACCTGGAGCTCCATGTCTTTGCTAACTGCAGATCTTGATTTAGTCCTTTGTAAAGTACTCTACGTTCTCATATCCATTTTCTTTCCTAAGTTGTTAACTGTGTTGTCAAACCTTGAGTCATCTTCTGCCACCGCTCTCACAGACTCTAGGGGTATTTTTCTCTTTAATTTCTTAGAAGCCTTGGGTGGGTGTCTCCAGCATCCTGTTCCATTTGAAAACACAGAGCTGGATACTGCCAGCTAGGGTGGCTAACCCCTGCCAGCCCCAATGGGGTCTATTTCCTCCAGCTGTCTCTCCAGGCTGTCACAAGGTCTTTCCCTCATCACCAGCTGCACTATTCACATCAGTCACTGGATGTATGCAGATATTCATGATTTCCATTACATGAGAATAGGTGTTAAAACTTCATGCTGATATTGGACTCAGCTCTCGCCAAGATAAGACCAACTAAGACATTGTTTCTTTACTGTAAACTAATGTGATCCATCTGCGTTTCATTCCATCTGATGATGCAAATATCCTTCTGCCTGGTGTTGATGGCTGAAGTGTAATGCTGGCTCCAGGGATCAGCCTATGTTACCTCCCTGGCACATCAGCACACACAACGGCTGCAATGTTAGCTCCAGGGAACAACCACAGTGCGGCCTCCCTAGCGCATTAGCATGACAACCGCCTTGACTGAGCTGAGTAGGATACTTCTCCACTATCCCCAAGTCTTAACAAAAGGAAGGAAGCCCCGACTGAACCAAACTGCCAGTATATATCTGTGCAGGCAGGCAAATCCCTCCCCTAGACTGAACCAACTACATAGGTGGTTATAGAAAAATAAACCAAACATTTTATAATCATAAATAAATACAAACGCATTAAAAAATCTAACATAACCAATGAATACCTAAATAAACATTAACAAGCACATGCATTAAAAACTACAGCTTTAAATAAGCAGAGGGGTACTTAATTAAAATCAGCTACCCCCTCTTTACATTCTCAATGATACTCCCCTCTCTCCAGTAAGTCAGTACCCAGGGAAGTTATAAAAAGATTTCCTCAACAAGATGGTGGTTTCCCCACTTCCTGTAACAAAAATGGAGGACCTCACCAACACACCCCACCCCACTCCAGGTAGGCCAAACCATGCATTCAAACAAATGCATAATACAATAATTTTGGTTTCTTTTTAAAATGTTATATTAGCAGTAGTTACTGCAATGCATTGTCTTGGAAGTGTGCACCCTTGTTTTTCAGAATCCTCTCAGCTGCAGGCCTATGGACCCTACACAACGGGTAAGTGAAAAGTTATTTATTTGTTTCTCTCTTGTTAAACACAGATAATACAGTATATAAACAATTAAAGGAAAGTCTTTGCAGTCCATAGCAAGATCCACAGTGTGAGGGCCCAGCCTTCACACATCAATTATTCAATAAAGGCTCCAGCCACTTTCTCACATGTTTTTGGCAAAGATAAGAATTAGCTCCATCCCTGCCAACCACCACCACCAACCATAAACATTATTTACAAGCATGGCTTTCTTCTGCACTGCCACAACCATTAATTTGTATTATTGAGTAGCCTATAAGCTAAATGTGTACTGTTAGCTTAGAAATTGTGCACAATTACAAACCACCTGTACATTAATACAAGAGTTGTGTTTCCTATTCCTATACAGATGCTCAGAATGAGTTGGTGGGGTTAACGGCACATGTGTGCAGTCTATTGCTTGCAACACGTTGGGTAAACCAGAAATGTCATAGAAATTTGTTTTCAAAGCTTGTAAGTACACCTTGCTTTTAGGGGAAAATACATATTTGGGTGTTCGCCTCAAAAATGCATTGAGCACAACTGGCAATGCACGAGAAATACACAAGACTCATTTGCAACTGACAGCCGCAACACTTTACTACATCTACGCCTCAGTTTTGAATTCATGTTGAAATGGACAATAATAGATTTCAAGTAGTCTCAGAAAGTGTCTGCTTTAGGTAAGGCAGACATATTATCTTACAGAGAAATATATATATATATATATATATATATATATATATATATATATATATATATATATATATATATGTATATATATATATAAAATCAGGTTTTATATGCTGTAAACAATGGATTGATATAAAAATATCAGGATATAAAATATTCAAAAAATAAATACAATTCTATTTAAATAGCTTCTATCTGACTGGCACCACATGTCATGCATACAGTGTTCAAGCACTTAAATGTGCAGGTGAATTGCAGTACAGATAATATCCATGGAAATGTAATGGCTTTTTGTTTTGCCTGGGACCTCTGGGTCGGTCTCTGGGTCTGTTTATCATCCACTTCAATCGCAAACAAATAGTTATAATAAATGTGTTTGATTTTAGTTACATAAATGTATCTTGTCCTGCTTAATAAGGTTAGAAATGTAAGAATGAATGCAATTCAGACATGCAGTACTCCAAACATATCCGTAATATAGTAATATAATAGTGTTTTTTTCAGTGACAAACATTTGATACATAATTTAAGCCAGTAGTGCAAGTTCCCACTTAATTGAAACCAAAGTGCATATTTTTACTCAGATACATTTTCATATGGATGACAAAGCTTAGAAAGCAGTCTGGAATTTGTGTTCAGAATTACCCAATCTTTTTATTACCATGCTAAAGCTATCTTGGATATTTATTATCTTTATTTAAGCTGTTATTGAACTGACATATTGAAAACCTTAATCCAAGGGCCCATGATAACATTCAGATTATAAACTAGATACTTAAATGTTTGTGGCCGACCATGTTTACTTGTCTGTTTTACATTTTTTAAAAGTGAATGAGTTAAGATTTGTCAAGGTCAAAAAATATGATTGACATGTTTGCCTACACCATAAATGCGTAATTGAAGTTGTTATGTGATTTCCACACCTGACTTTTTTTTTTTTTTTTACCTGAATTACTTATTGATTCTGAGGAAATGATGATGAAATTGAAAGCATCACAGTAATACAAGAGAAAAGGTTTTTTTATATTATGTTTATAGATTACAGTGAGAATGTTGTCATATACTAGACTTGCTTGACATACTACGCAAAAGATTAGTTTCCCACAGTTCTCTTACAGGTATAGCTACCCATACAGTTATAAAAGAACGTTTTTTTTTTTACATAATGAAGCCATGTTAAACAGATTGGTTAAATAGGAGATTATAAATCTGTCTGCAGAAAAAAATGCTGGAAAACAGATGTAATTACTACCTCTGGTTAGTTCATGTCTAGTTTTTAAACAGTTATTGATTTATTGGTACCGCATTTTTTAAGGTTAGGTAGAAGGTTCAAATATGATTTTAAATCTTATTCCTTCTTGAATTTTTGAAATATTAATAAATACAATTCCATGTGGGGCAGTACTTGTTTATTAACTAAAAACACCCTTAAGGTGAATACATTGATTCAATGAAATTGTACTGTAACACAGTGTTCTTTAGTTTTAAATGAGTGTCAGTATAAGCACTGCACACTCTCTAGAATAGAAGCATGTTTCTTTTTTTTTTTTTTTTTTTTTTTACTATAGTCCTCTGTAGATGGACGGGCAGTTTGTCCTATGTCTGCGCTCGCCTAGTAATGGAGGCGGGATCAGACAGGTAGTATGTAAATTGAGCCAGTGACTAAATGCGGACAGCCAGCATGACGAATATCAGATTTGAGCAGGTGATATTATCGGCGCTCATGAAGTACCATTTGTGCCAAAACAATTAATCAATTAATTAATTGATTAACTTTTCAATTCATCCATCAATTCATCATTTTGTGCAGCAATTCATAAAGTAATTTGTCAATTCATCTATACGAAAGACTAAGGTTTCTGGGTGAATCAAATGCTGGATATCACCTTTTTTTTCAGGACACCCCTCAATATATATTTCTTATATATCTAGAGAGAGAGAGAGAGACAGAGAGAGAGAGAACCACAATAGAAGTATTTACAAAGATTTATCATTCACTTCAAACATTTTAAACCCAATTGAGTGCCTTGCAATACAAATATAAACCATCACAATGAAAATACAGTAGTTTCTCAGTCGATTTATTTTGAGACTGATACCAAACCTTATACCATTTCACAGGGAGTGGTTAAATGTGATATAGGCCTGTTTTAATATTAAAATACATGCGGTACCATGTTGATACTAGAGCCTAAAACACATGTAGCACACTTTTGATGAATGCAAAAAAGTCATACTATATACCATGCTGTGATTTTGAACAGAGCAAATGCTGGATGCTGGCATGAAACGGAAAATCAAGAGTAATTGATTCCCCCTTTAAGTGGAATATTTCTTACTGCGTGGGCAATATAGTAACCTTCCAACCATGGGACCTTATTCTGCGTGTTTTCTTTCAAGCCTGTTAAAGTTTTAAGAAAACTTGTTACCCCCTTTCCTTTCTTAACATAATTCCATCAGATATATCTTTTTCATTCCTTAGCTGCATTGTTAATCAGTAAAAACCTTACCAAATGAGTTTCTTAATTTCTAATTAAACCCTATGTTTTCGTCCCACCAATTTCCACACCATTCACAATATAAATATGTGCAAACTGAAACCTGTAATTCTGAAGGTGCAAAAAACGGATGTTGTACAGTAAATCTGTAAAGCACGTGTGTGTGTTTCGTGTTCTGTAAAAATATCATTTTTATATTGCAGTAAAATGTTATGTTATTATTTTACACGCGCACGCTACATTCAACTGTTTAACACAAAGGTGAGTATGATAATGAAGCCGGTCTCCGAGTATTTGTCCAACACCTGGTGGTAGCACAGGCATAAAAAACAAAACATAGCACCAAAAATCGACTCACAGGGCATCCAACTAGTCTTAGTGCTTTGCCCTGTAATCAATATTGGGCCCAAGGGGTCTTTGCGAGAGAAATACAATACAAGTTCTTATTTGTCTCTTCAGCTGTCATTAAAAGGAAATGTTGAATTCATGTATCCTGTAAAAAGTCTTTACCATACTGTAGACAACAGTGCCATTACCTGTTTCCACAGGGCATGACAGTTAACCAGCCTATATGCAGGATTTATGCATGCAATTAAGAATATAGTTCCGTTCACTTTCTTTTAGCCACATTAACAACTGTTTATGATCCAAGTCTGTTTTTCTACAGTGAGAAAAAAAATGATTGATGTATTTTCTGTTTTGAGGTTTCCTAATTGAATTAGTCAAGGCTGAATGGTTTTGCTTCCCCTGTAGATTTGAGCTGATGCACCAGCTTAATATGCAACTGGATAACTGTGTGCAATGAAATATGTGCTTGTATTCATATCTTTAGAAAAACACACATAAAAGATGTTGAATTGGAAAGCAGACTGCTGCACAGAAGTTACCTATTGAATGTTTTTCAAAACAACATTGTGAAAGCCAGGTATGGTATCTATCTATATATCTATCTAAAACTATTCACTATAAAGCAGTTAGTACTTAAACATTTTAGTTTAAATACAGTGTCTGCATATATTGTGATTGAATGCAAAGCAGTGACACAATTTGATCAAACATGAGAAGCTATGGACAAAGGAATAATCCTACATGGCCGACACCATTCTTTTGCTTTAGAACATGGTCAGGTATACAGATGTGGTGGGTCGCCACCAGGCTTGTTTACTTTTTATAATTGATGTTTTTGTTTTACGACTGCCCTCCCTGATTGTCATTCCATTCCCATTCTCCAATCAAATATGTTGATTCGCCTCACCTGGATCTTTTTAAAGGCTAGGGTCCCAGGCAGCAGGGGGACGGAATATAGAGAGAACGAGAGGTTGTCAGGGCGCCGGCTCCTGTGTTGTATGTGTTTTGTTGCCGGTACTAGTGTTATGTAACTTTCTTCACAAAAGAATCCAACGGGTGTTATATTTTTGCGAGTGAATAAATTGTAAACCTGCCTTTGTGAGATTTACAATAGAGGGCAAAGTATTCTTGGAATTACGAGAGGGTGTGAGTAAACCAATCTGGATATATCTTTAGGATTTGGTTATTTAGTTGCAGCCGTAAGTGGCTGTTGGGAGTAAATCCCTAAGGGAAGTGACTCGTGAAATGTACTGTTCAAAACTAAGCAAGTTTACATTTACTGTGGCCACCTGCTTATGACACACAGGCTTGGTATACGGTGCAATCTGTAAGTCGCCTTGGATAAAGGCGCCTGCTAAATAAACTAATAATAATAATGATGTAATTGCTACAAATATATAGTTACAATGAACTCTGTAATTAAATACACCTGTACTGTGTTAGTGGGTGATAATTCACCCAGTAAACTACTTGTCTTGTTTTTTCTAGGTAAAACTAGTTGTATGACGGTACTGCTAAATATGGTTGCACATTTGTGGTTTTCTTGGTTTGATACATTTTGATTTGCTGTTATTGTTATGAGTTTTGTTCTTTTTCTTTAGTATTTATTAAGTAATATTTGCACTTGTTATTTGCACTATCCAGTACAGCACAAAACTGCCGTATTTCTTGAAGCTGACAATTGTTTGTACTAATTAGCCAATTTTATATAAACTTTACTATCCAACTTGGATTGACCCTCCTACTTTTAAATGACCTGTTCCTAAATAAACATTTTATGATTTTTTATTCTTGTCAGTATGCCTTTTCTCTTCTGACTGCATCCCAGTTATGTACCACTGCCCTATAAAATGAACCTGTGAGTAACTTTGAATTATAAGGAGCTTAATTGGATGTGTCAATTAAACTTACTTCAATTCTGAGGGCTCAATTCCCTCGGTGGCGTAGTCAAGCTATTGATTTTTGATCCTGTGCCATATACTGTGGCGCTTTCTCCTGTCTTGGCCTCTGAGGAGGCACTACACAAAGTTGAAAGGAATCTGGTATTACACATCATAGCTGAATGACACCAAACATATTTTTGCAAGCAACATGAAATATTAAAGCCTTGGGCACTGTATTTTATTTTAAGGTTTGGCCTTAACATTTGGGCAGCATGTGCAAATTATTTTGCAACATGACATTTATACAAGGTCAAATCAAATCAAGCTATAGCAAACTAACTCAAATGTTAAGGAGTACAAGTAGTAATAAAATCAATGTAAAAAAGTATTACCTTATTACCTATTACTACCTTATTATTATCTTGAGAGCATTAATTTTGCCTTTCAGTTTTTCCCCAGTATGCACTGACTGAAGAAAAAAATAAGGACTGCAGATCATTTTAAACTAAGGACAAATAGTTTCACTGAGTAAGACGATCCACACCTTTAAATGTATCACACTTTGTCAAAACAAATTAATTAAAACAATCAATGTAATCTGCACATGTTTCTTTATATTAATTATACCATGTACTTGGTTATCACATTGAGTTAGATTTACGCACAGCCATTAAAACACCATTATTACAAATACATATATAAACATGTAAAACAAACAGCAGAATATAGCGGTAATAGAACAAAGACAGGAATTGGGGTGCAACAGGCTTACCTCGTAACAGGTAGACACACAGGAACCCAGGGGAAACACGCCTACACAGCAACAGGACCTCAAGCACAGCCTCAGCAAACACCCAACAGAAAGCTGCCTTAGCTGCCTGATCAATTAACGTTTTCCCAGTACCTAAGGTACCCCACAGCAGCACACACAATTCAAATACAGCATTATAAACAAAGCACACATTCATATAAATACATTGATTGTGTCCTTTCTGCACATGAACCATACTGTACGACAAGAAAACATTATCACATGATATTATAGTTGAAGAATCTGAAGTTTAAAAATCCGTTTGAGAATGTGGACATTTCTTGTTTTTTCAAGTCCTCCAAATCCTTTCAATGTAACATTTTGTCTACTAAATTCTTCACAACCTACTGCAAATTAAATGTCAAGCTTTCAGGATGCCTTGCTCTATCAAAGTCTAACTGAAGATTTTAAAGCAATCTGTTGGTAAAAGGAAAAAAACAACCTTCTTGCAGCATCAGTGATTCAAAGGTTGATGGTTCATCTCCAGTGGGACAAATCACAAGAATGTATAGCCTTTGCTGCTAAAATGTGGATTATCATTCAATCTCTAATTATGGTGTAAACTTTATGCCATCCATTACCACACTTCTAGATGGCCATCATAGTAGCAGTGTGTGCATGTTAGTTTAATTTAAGTTAATATTTTTTATATCTATCTATCTATCTATCTATCTATCTATCTATCTATATATATATATATATATATATATATATATATATATATATATATATATATATATATATACACAGTGTTTAGTCATTAGAGCAACAGATTGCACTGGATTATCTTGGACATTGTTTGGGTTGTTAATAACAAAGGAGGAAAGCTGGGCCTGTTATACTTGGGAGATCTCTACCTGTGTTTGGAAGCAACTGGAAGAAGCCAGGCAATACTAGGAGGAAAGTTGGGCCTACCACACTAGAATTGGAATGGAATAGAGCTTGTCCTGTCAGTTGAGGAGGCATGGGGATTGTTCCATGGTATGTTTACTGAGGTTATCTAAAAGCATGCACCATTTATAAAACATTGGGTTGTAGTCAGTGTTCTCCATGGATTACCATGGAGTTAATTGCTCTTTGAAACCAGAGATCTAACCTGGAAGGCGGCACAACTTGGTGGTCATAATAAGAACTGGGTGCACTATAGACAACTTAGAAATAAGTGTACTTTGTTAACTAAAAAATGTAAGTCTAAATATTTTAATAATCTCCTAGAGGAAAACCCCCCAAATCCCCCAAATGTTTGGTCTGTGGTTTGGGATATTGGTGGTACCTGCTCTTTAATGCTTCTTTTCCACTGCACAACCGAGCCGCGCCAGGGATGTATCGAGCCCTCACAGTGCGGTTAAGGGGAGCCTGGGTTGTTTTTCCAGTTTTTCTCAGTTTGCTAAAAGATGCGCAAACAAATGGTGTTAAAAAATGAATAGACCAACGGTACAGCTGTATCTTGTATTTAAACTTAACAAAATCAGTTATGATAACAAAGTAGCCTCAAATTAGGACAGTGGCGCTTAATGGGTTAAAGGCTATATTTTGTAAATATATTTGGGAATGTCTTTATAATCCACAAATTCTGCTGATTATATCGACTTACTAAAGTTCAATTAGTTCTGTTGAAGGGGAAAAAAGAAGGTTTTAAGAATATGATTTGCCAAAGATATCCCATTAAGGATACTTGTTGTTTTTTCCAGTGTTTTTTGTTTGGGTGTGTGGCAGGGCGAGGAGCCCTGCACATGAAAAGGGGGCAGGGCAAAGCCCTGCCATAAATGTATTATTTATTTTAGAACAGGGTACCCCTTTTTATTTTGGCATTTGTTTTTTTTATATTAATATAATAAAGGTCAAGGATGAGAAATTTTGTAGAATTTTGTGTTTTTGAGTGTGTAAGTTAAGTGTACCATACCCGCGGTTTAAGTCCATTTGCTTCAAACTTTCTCATTTCTGACACATGACTCCAAATCTTCCTGAACACTTCCCACAGAGGAACTAGATCCTGCACTTCCTCAGCGTCCCAAGGCTGTACTTTTCTCTCATCACACTCGCTGCCTGTCATGTTTGTTGTTTTTCTTTCTGGAGTTTTTTCTGGACTGATGCAACGTAATGACGAATATCCTTAACCCCGCCCCTGGCTCAGCTCGGCTCACAGCCGGATTCAGGTGTCTTGTGAGGCTGGAGTTTCACGGTTTGGTTCTCCCTCGGCTTGACAAATAGCCAGTGGAGAAGCACCCGTACCTGTACTTTACGCTTCAAAGTAGAAATCGTGTTGTAAAGAACTGATTAAGGCGATACTTTATTTTTACATGCCTCTGCTGAGCAATTTAAAAAAAAATGGCTCGACTAATGAACAAAGCAGCCAGATATACCCAAGTATAGTTTAAGATTTAGTTTTGCACTTATTTATCAAGGTCCTGGGCTGGCTGATCAGCATTTAGCTACAGAGCCCCTATGGCATGGAATAGTCTGGACAAGAGTATCCAGGATATGATCGAGCATCAGATAAATAACCCAAATGTATCAGCTAAACGAAGAATAATGACTAAGATTACATTTATTTTAATGAGTCGGTTCCAAGAATTATCAAAGTGTAAATGTTTGAATGTATGATGAGATTGTCTTTTAGAGTGATGTTATTTTTAGGGATGTGAAATTACTGCTGTCTGTTTCTGGTTATCTTGCCAGGACTCTTGTTAAAAAGACCTCAGTCTCAAGGGTTTTTTTTTTTTTCCTGGTTAAAGAATGAATACATAAATAAATAAAATAAACAAAATGTAAAATGTTAGTGTTTATTGCCATAATAAATCAAACATGTATAATCTTCCTCTGTGATACATACATCTAGTATTTCAAATAGTGTCATATGAATCATTAACTGCCAAAATGTGAAAAAATAAAATGCTAGGGCCTCATTTACGAAAGGGTGCTAAACTTTATGGTGCACGATAATTGCAATTAGTGTACACGTTAATGATTTCTGTATTTACTATTGCAATTTTATTATCGTGTGCGACACTTGGCATATCATAGTACGCACTAAATGTAGTGCTTCATACTATGTTAATCAGAACGAATATATGATTTTTATGGTAATTCACGCTGATGTGTTTAAATGAGCATCCAGCTCAGAATAATGCAATGAGTTGTATTCACATGGTATTTACTAAAGGACATTCATTTTAGTGAGCGCATTAAAGTGATCATTTATTAGTGCGTATGGATACCAGGCTTTAACCACTGACAAGCGCGCTATTTAAACCTCTTTTTCTAGCCTAAAATCTAGTGATGTGCAGTTCAATTATTTTTACTGACTCAATTCATTCAGTTTAGTGAATCAACTAACGTGAAATAAATACATTTTGCTGGATTACTTGGTTATGAAAATATGTTTGAACAGAAAAAGTCCAGAAATTATTATTATTATTTATTTCTTAGCAGACGCCCTTATCCAGGGTGACTTACAATTGTTACAAGATATCACATTATTTTTACATACAATTACATAATTTATTACACATTATTTTTTACATACAATTACCCATTTATACAGTTGGGTTTTTACTGGAGCAATCTAGGTAAAGTACCTTGCTCAAGGTTACAGCAGCAGTGTCCCCCACCTGGGATTGATCCCACGACCCTCCGGTCAAGAGTCTGGCAGCAAGGGCCATTTAAGTTAAGATTGTTCATTTGGTGGGCCGCACCGTAAAAATAATAAAAGTTATGCATCGTAATGTACCTGAAAATGTCTATAGAAATTGTATGTTTGCCAATATGCTCAAATATACTACTTTTCGATCAGAAAACTGCAAAGCAGCAGGCTACAGCAGCTCAGCCTGGATTCTGTGTTGCACTGAGTGACACACATTCAAGAGAAAACATGTTACTTTTGTTTTAAAGACTACTTTCGTTTTTACATGTACATATACATATACATATACATGTTTGCACACAAGTTTCTTTTGAAATGTTTATTTTATTGTATCTTTTCATTTTTTGAAGTAGTGTTGTTCATTTAGTGATCTATCTATATAGCATTTGATTTCTAAAGTAATGTATCTGTTTAGTCAAAATGTAATTACAAATGAAACCATTATCCCTAGTGCATGTGTAGAGCTCTATTTCAGGGAAATCTTGAAAATCAAGGTAAATCAACTACACTGTACTTATTTTTTTTTTTGTAAATTGTTTAATAGTACATTTACTAACAACACAATTATATGCTTGGGAAAATGACTTTGCTAAATTCATAATGTTATTTAATGGAGTCCCATCCTCATATTCATAGGCTTGTGTGCTACTGTACATAAAGTGCATGTACTAAATATTAGTAACTACAATGTATCTAGATGTTGTTAATGTACCTAATAGTTATGTGTCTTATTTTCTTTCCACAACCAAACAAGTACATCTTTAATCTTAGTTTGCATAATGAAAGGATGACCCACAGTAATGGATCCCCAGAGGGTTCCTCTGTGGCAGGTACAAGTTCTTCTCACTTCGCTGCAGTAAGCTTCTGCATCAGTGTTGCTCTCTATCTCATTTCTCTAGGGACACCAGCCCACCTTATTATCTTTAGTCTAGAACTTCAGGTTTGTGGACTCGTGAATGTGTGCGTGTGTGTGTGTGTGTGTATATATATATATATATATATATATTGTATTTGGCTAATTGTCTAATCCGGATTGTTGTCTTTTGAACACATATGTTTTGGTGAAAAATTGCCTTAGATGTGTGATAAACTTTGAACAAGAGTCAAAACAGAAATATGGTTAAATCACAGAAATGAATTAACCCACTGAGCCTGTCACAGCATCCCCTTGAGTCCTGAGCTGCTCACAGGTCGATGCCCAAGTGGATTCCAAGCTGACTTAACTGCAGTTTACATTATTCAAACTTAAATATACAAAAATAACCCTAAAAAAAGACCCTAATTTTCCAGATTTGAAATGTATAGACCATGTAGTCTTATATTACTATATTATATTAACGTAGCCTACAGTATACAACCAGTTAAAAATACGTTTCCTATCTTTTTCAACAAAAACAAATATCGCTTTACCCGTTTTTATTTAAAAATAAGTTCTGTTAAGAAAAAAAAACTAAAGGACAACATCTTTCTATATTTTAGAGAATGCAAAGAAACAGCCACTTTGACAAAACAAAGTAACACAACTTGAGTATCACTACAATCACTGTGGGGTTTTCAGAGTGCGGGTTCAGGCAGGCACAAGGTCTAGCTTTAAAAACTGAAATTGAAGGAAAGCAAAACATTAAACAAGTAAATAAAGCAATTTAAAGATTTACATTGTTTAAAATAACAAAGTGTTTTCCCAGTTATTGTTCACAATAAACACAGATTATTGGGCATTACCTTGGTAGTTGACCTTGTCTGTGCGTTAGCTCATACCTTGCCAACACTGCCAGACGGTAATGCCCTCTAATGAGAGTTTGTTTGCTAAAGAAACATGATACTGGCAACACTATCTTCTTGTTGTAATGACATTTCATTCGAATAGAAGTCATTTTTGCCCCCCAAAAATGTAGGTAGTGCTGATTAAATAACTGTTTTGGAGGATCTCCGCTCCTTGAACTCTCTGCTCTCTGCAAGGGGGTTATCCTACGAGAGGAGAGGTAGCAATCCAAAAAAGAAACATGCACATAGTATTTCACATTGTGATGAGCGTACGTGGAAAGCACCTAGAATTAATAGGCAAAGATAATTAAAGGTAATTAATAAGTAAACCTATATAATGACTAGATTAAAGTTTCACCCACTGTACACAATCTTACTAAATCAGTGAAAAAGATAACTGCCCTAAGGAAATGTCCACAAGGGAGTAAATAGTTTATTCCTGCTTTTGTTATTCTTGCTGTGACTTGGCTCCCAGTTGTTCTGTTATATTTCAACATGCTCTATATTTCTTCAATAAAGCCTTTTAAAATTCATAGCTATCCCAATGTAATCGAGCATGTTTTCAGCTCTTACTGTTTAACAAACAGTTTTTCTTTACAAGATATTTTTTAACAGTGTTGTATAGCACATGGGACGCTTACTTAATTGCTTTTTTTATGGCCAATTAGCAATAAAATGCAGCAAAGTTACCTCCTGTGATTTATGCCATTAGTTTATCCTATAATTATTTACCCTATAATATTTCCTTTGAAGTTCTTATTTATTTATTATTTAAAGTACTTTAATCATTCCCATCATCTAAGCAAAGGTCCTACATAGTAGGTCAGGAATTCAAACACTACATAGAACTCAGTGTGGCAATCCGACATAAATATAATACTTCAATCAACTATGATCTCCACCTATAATGCTTCAATCAACCATGATCTCCACCTTGCTCTATACAGATAATGAAAATACAATTTTATTAAAAGTACCTTCATCTTAAAGTCTGATAATGAAAATATGGACATGCATCCAAACTCTGATTCTGTGGTTCTTTGATGAAGGCAGTGCAGCATTTCTCTGTCTGCCAATGGGGGGAGGTACTTTGCTCTTACTTCTAAAGAGCTTAGGTCTAGAGTGTGTTTAATTTGAAAACACATTCATGGTAAATCCTTTTTGTTAGTTTTTAACACAAATAGTTTTTTTTTCCTTAATTGAACACACACACACACACAGAGGTTTATCCAATTTTACCTAAACTACAGCAATTATAAATACTGATGTAATTTAAATCATTAAAAAATATTTTGAATACACAAAAGAGACTGATATACACTGTTATATCCATAGCCTTGTTACACAAATAGCCCTATAATTAAGAAGTGGCAATTTTTAGAGCTGCTATCATTCAGAGTGACTAAATAGAACCCAGTATGTTTTTCAGTGTGCCAGATCACCAACAATGTATCTTTTTTTTGTTATGATTAATATAATTATTTAGCTCATGCTGTGTTGTTCAGATTTTTTAATCAGGCTTAACAATGACATGATGGAGAATTACTGCTGATGCAGAACAAAGGGCTGTTATAAGCACTGAACAGAAAATGTATACATATACTGTATTTATAAATACAAACATACAGGGGTTCATTTATAAACAAAAAGGTACCGGATCTTATAATTAAGGAAGAGGGATAGCATTTTTGTTTCTAGGACAAATGTACTGACATTGATTTACAGTAGCTTCCATGTATGGTTCAAGTTCTCATCTGCTTGTGGATCAGGATTTTGTGCCTTATTGCTGGTGTCAGTAGCTGAATGTTGACTTTGGCCAAGCCATGTTTTAACATAATCCTCAGGTTTGAGCAATACCAGTGGCGGGCTGACTAATCTCATGAACAGGAGCAACGGTGCTGTTGTTGTTAAGAGTACAAGTTTTTTCGACGTTTTGCCGTTTGGGGTGTAAAAACTAGATAAGCCAGGGACAGCGTGTGTTCGTCTTCGCCCTCCCGAGTCAGTGCAGGGGTGGTAGTGGTGAGCTGAGCTTAAAAAAAAAAAATAATAATAATTGGCCATTCTAAATTGGGAGAAAATAATAAAAATAATTGGACTAAATTTATAAAAAAAAAAGATAAGCCAAACCATTTTAATTACCTTACGATTTCAGGTTTGTGCCTTTAAAGTGAAATTACACTGTTGTGTTTTATACAAAAATAAGTTTACTTGATTTAAAACGCCTTAAACGATGCAAGCAAATTCCTACACTGTACTTGGTTTGATTGTATGAGTAGTACACAACAAACTTTAATATGAAAGCTGAATGACAAGTATTTAATGAAAAAAACAGTGTAGACTTACAAATAAATTGGGCTTTTTTAACCACTTCAACACCATGATGTACGTCAAATGAAAATCCACTTACAGCACCATGCTGTACGTGCGTACGTGAAGTTTCCCATTCTATTCTATGAGCGGTTTCTCAGTCTAGCGTTTCAGCTTTTATTCCCTAAGGCAGTGCTAGTACTGTGGAATGTGCAATGAAAGTCGGGGGAGGGTCAGGTGACATTTGTATCCAATTGTGTGACGTATAGAGATTCCACTCTGCCTGTGGGCGTTTAGAAGACTGAGATATATTGCGGGAAGCCATTCCACTTTTACAAGTGTGTGTGTGACAACGGGAGTGATGCAGATTTCGAAGTTGGTTCAGGGGATTTCGATAGTGATGTTGACTCATCGATGATGATGATGAAGAGGATGTGGAGTCAAGTACAGCAGGGGACTGGTTGTTTATTACTGATCCCTACCATCATACCAGTCCTCCATCATTTGATTTTGCACCTGTTTACACAGATGTGCACCCCGCCATGGAACTTGAGAGTTTGCGTTCTCCATTGGAGTGCTTTTTGGCTTTTGTTCCCAAAAAGCTAATCACTTACCTTTGCGACTGTACAAAGAAAACAGCATGCAACTAATTTACAGGTAAGCCTGCTGCAAACGGGAAGCTGTTTGGTTTGAAATGGCAGTGCTGTGACGAAATACTATCATAAACACAGTACTGGGTACAAGGCAATAAAGCATGATCGAATGATTCTTGGTGTTAGATCTCCCTCCCGACCCGCGAGGGCGCTATGTAAAGGGAACAGAGTTCCTTGGACTAGTTCACCCGACAATTTATTCCTAGGGTTTGGTGAAAGTCATCTAGAAAGGGGGCAAAGCTACGGTACACTAAACCATTGACCCGGAAGGTTAACGGTGTGGCATCCACGGATTGGAGGAGCGGATGTGCTAGTTAACCAAGGGGTCAAGGTCGACGGTATATATAGGGGGCGTAGCTATGCAATCTGTTCTTTGCAATTGGTTATAAACATTGACAGAAAGGACCTGAAAAGAAAGGTAACCGTGAGTGTTTTTTGTTTGTTTGTCAGCGTGTCTAAAAGTCTGCTGTTTGTCTTGTCTGTTAGACTAGATGGCTAACACGATCCGGAGCTGTCGCCACGGCCAGCACAAATCCTGGACAACAAAATCACTATGTGTTTGTCACGTATTATTGTACTTTCACCACCCGCACTGCAGCACTCACTGGGAGAGGCGAACGTGTTTGTGTGTGGTGTTCTGGACTATTATTATTTACAGGACTGCAAACCCTCCATATTCCCAAGCAATACATATCGCTGTGTATTGCTAGTTCTCTTGTTTGTTTTCTGTTTGGTCATTAGACCCCTGGATTTAAAATAAACAGAACTAATTTTCACCCGTACTTTTGTTGGTTTGTCTCTTCATTACTGGATTACCACTTACCACTGCCACACAAACATTTGGATGTTGTTTGATTTTTATTTGATAATTACTGTTTACTGATTATTATTGTTATTAGCAGCGTTTTTGTTTTCATTGTTCAAACAAAAAATTTAAAAAAAATCTTTATCTCTATATTGAACATGGGTATATAGTATACAGGAGCATAAAGGGTTAATGAAATACATAGTTTAGGTCATGTATTTGTGTTTTATTCATCATATGTTAACATTTTATAGCAATTACAGGTTTGAAAACATTATTCTTATTATTTTCAAAATCTGGTACCTGGGAAGGGGTTTCATTTTTACATCTGGAGTTGAAGTGTTTAATGTTATAATTATTAGCAAAGCCATTGAAGGTTGGTTATATATGGGCCCGGAGGGATAATTCTTTAAAGCGACAGTAGCCTAGTGTACATGTAAAACTTTGATAGTGGTGCAGTGCGAGCGAGCATAGGCCTAAGGCTGACTCTGTGAACAACCAACTAAATTCAATCATAATAAGTGTGGCAAAAATACCAAAATCAAAAAGTATAACTCACCCGCTAAAAAAAAAGGGGGAGCAGTGGATTTTTTTTTCATTTACAGCCACTGGCGACAAGCAATGTATTATATCGCAAACGGTGCTTGTATAACGCTGATAGCTTAGCATTTAGCAGAACAATCACTACCATTAAGCATATACCAATTTTATATAAGTATCCTCTCTACGATTTAACCCCTTTTTTCTTTATGAAAACATGATGGGATGGTGTGATCGTGTGGTTTGCAGTGCGCAGGTGTACAGGTGATGCAGGTGCTCCAACAATGACAGACACAAAGTTCACGGTTCAAAACAGTTCTTTATTTTCTGTTTTCCGGTTGCAACCGGTTAAATAATAATACTGACTCTACACAATGATGTGTATCGCCAGCATATAAACCACAGGGTTCTATCCCAAAATAATAATACAAAGAATAACACAACACAGACACGGTCACTTCTCCTGATAGTGAGTGCTCTAAGTGCAGTTGCAGTGCAAGGCACTTATAGTGACAGCAGTGAAGTGTAGTCCGGGCTTGATGCTGGCCTGTAGCGACAGCTCCCGGTTCGTGTTAGCCGTCTAACAATGACAAACACAGACAGTTAGTTTTGACAAACAAACAAAACACTTAACACTCATGATACTCTTTTCACAGACCATTTTCTTTATCGGTCCTTATCATAACCACATCAAATGAACAGATTACATCATCACACCCCCTATTATACCCTTAGTCACGCCCACTGCGATAGCTAGTTCAGTCACATCTCCTCCAATCGATGACTCCCACATCACGTACCGCATTAGGGCAATGACTTTGGGCATTGTGACTCCGCCCCGTTCCTGGAAGGCTGGCTTCCGACTGACCCTGGAATGAACTGCCAGACCATCCAGTACGAGGCACTCTGTTCCAGTTATACAGCGCCCTCACAGGTCGGGAGGGAGATTGTTGACTAGGATTCATTCGCTCTCTGTCACAGATGGCCAGTGATGGCCACATGAATAAGGGGTGACAGCTGGAGGGGAAGATTATGAAAAAATCCTTCAAAAATCCTTCAAATATGATGCATACTGCAATTTGTTTTTCCAGTTATGTATTATGATATGTAGGAATGATGTGATCAATAATAAATTACTTCCATTCAGACTGAGACCAAATGTGTCTTTTCAGTGAAGCCTTTTAAACCTTTTCAATTGTCTTTGAAACTTGAACTCCACAGAATTTTAAAAATGCAATTCATTGTGAAAGGTTTGTCCTTGAAATTGTCCACAAAGAGAAAACATTTTGTTGACTTTCCCCTGTAATGATTAACAACAACAATGACTGTGTTGACAACGGAATTACAGTTACTATATAAAGTGTATGTTTTTTGAAGATTATTAGAAAAAAGAAGTAATTTCAGCATTAACACTGCTGAGGAGCTTCCAGCCAAAGAGACTGAATTGTGTGTATTATTATTATTATTATTATTATTATTATTATTATTATTATTATTATTATTATTATTATTATTAATTTGGCAGATGCCTTTAGCCACACATATTATTACAAACTACAGTACATTCACAACTTCAACCATGCAACATTGCATTTCAGCAAAATATCTAAGCCAGAATATTGATGTGTCTGTACCCTCTTTATATTTAATGTTACAGAATAGATGAATGAAGATGTTTTATATTTTTGCCACAGTATAAGATCTTTCCTGCCAACAACCTGCAGATGTAACATCATGGACATGCTTGGATATGGAGCAGACTATTCATTTATTCATTTTTGGGTGTTCAAGGAAAGAAATACCACGCCACCTTCACTATTTCACCAGGAGCTAAAACTAATATTATAAAATGAGATGATCTTAAAATCGTAGGAGTACATTCTTATTTCCTTTACAGCTTGACACCAAGCGCCAGCATTTGAACATATGAATGTATTGATCAGCAGAAACAAATGTCAGTGGTTTCATTGTCATTCAGGGCCACAGAGAGGCCTTTTATAAACTCAATTTCAGAGCAGCCGTGTATTCTCCTGTGCTTTATCAGTATGAAATGCCATTTATGAACTCTCCATATGATTCCACTATGCAGTGTAAATCTGCTTTCAAGTCTTATGTTTTGTGAAGAATTTAAATGAATTAAGTTTACATTATAAGGATGTGTTATTACTATAGTGAAAGTTTAATATTAAGTCTTTCAGTTTTCAAATATTTAGGTGTCAATAATGACTTGGAGTTGGAATAATGTGGAATGTTCCGTACCCTCCAGAACAACGCAGACACATTGGTGAATTTGACACAGCAGTAAATCAGCAGTTGGCATTACACTATATTGATGGTGTAATGACCGGTGATGTACATACACTATACAGTATGTGTATTTGTCAGCATGCCTCATTAAATGATTCATGCAGAACGCTACCTTTGTTCTGAAAAGAAAACAGCTGCAATAACTTCACTATCTGAAGAGGATTCAATAATTCACTGCATTAGTAGAGAGCAAAAATAAATAAATAATGTGTGTAAACTCTAAGCTTTTCCTCATTTATTTTCTTCTGTTTGTAACTATCTTACTAACACGTTAAATGTTGCTCATTTTGTTTGATCGTTGAATTAAGTATATCAAGTACTGTAACATGTAACCCCTTCCCCATTATTATACACATTGTAAGGAAAATGTACATTTATTCCATTGTGTATATCTGTGGAGATTGTGTTATATGCGTCTGGGGATTCAAAAGTAAATTCTAGCAAGAAGTGATTTGTTCTAATTGGCAAAAACACTGTGTAAAGTATAGCAAATTTAGTTTTGCAGCTACAAAAGATTAAAATTAAATATAAATTATTTGCCAATTATACCACAAGCGGTATTCCACTTATATACCGCTATATATATATAATGAATAAGTGGAATATATTTTTGCTATTCCATTTAAATGGAATAGCATGCTGTGAGAGGGCAGAGGCCCTGCACAGTTAAAATGTGTTTTTGTGGCTCTTTTTTGTGGCTTTTTCTTGGCTCAGGAGTGGAGGAACAGTGTGCAACCAAGATGGTCACCTTAGCACAGCCACATGTTTTTAATTAAGATAATTGGTTTGGTGGGGTGTCTTCCTGGGAGGCTGACTGTCCAATTGACATAAGAAAGTTTACAAACGAGAGGAGGCCATTCAGCCCATCTTGCTCGTTTGGTTGTTAGTAGCTTATTGATCCCAGAATCTCATCAAGCAGCTTCTTGAAGGATCCCAGGGTGTCAGCTTCAACAACATTACTGGGGAGTTGGTTCCAGACTCCCACGATTCTCTGTATAAAAAAAGTGCCTCCTATTTTCTGTTCTGAATGCCCCATTAGAATCTCCACTTGTGATCTCTGGTCCTTGTTTATTATTATTATTTATTTCTTCGCAGACACCCTTATCCAGGGCGACTTACAATTGTTACAAGATATCACATTATTTTTTACACATTGTTATTATTATTATTTTTTTTTTTTTTACATACAATTACCCATTTATACAGTTGGGTTTTTACTGGAGCAATCTAGGTAAAGTACCTTGCTCAAGGGTACAGCAGCATTGTCCCCTACCTGGGAATGAACCCACGACCTTCCGGTCAAGAGTCCAGAGCGTTAACCACTACTCCACGCTTTTTTTCAGGTCAAAAAAGTCCCTTGGGTGGACATTGTCAGTACTTTTTAGCATTTTGAATGCTTGAATCAGATCGCCGCGTAGTCTTCTTTGTTGAAGACTGAATAGATTAAATTATTTTAGCCTTTCTGCATATGACATGCCTTTTATACCCAGAATAATTCTGGTCGCTCTTCTTTGCACTCTTTCTAGAGCAGCAATATCCTCATTTTGAATGACCTTTGCTGCTGCATCAGTGTTTGCCACGCCTCCTATTTTTGTGTCATCTGCAAATTTAACAAGTTTGCTTACTATACCGGAATCTAGGTCTTTAATGTAGATTAGGAATAGCAGAGGACCTAATACTGATCCCTGTAGTACTTCACTGGTTACCTCGCTCCATTTTGAGGTTTCTCCTCTAATCAGTACTTTCTGTTTTCTACATGTTAACCACTCCCTAATCGATGTGCATGCATTTCCTTGAATCCCTACTGCATTCAGTTTGAGAATTAATCTTTTATGCAGGACTTTGTCAAAAGCTTTCTGGAAACCTAAATAAACCATGTCGTATGCTTTGCAATTATCCATTGTCGATGTCAAAAAAATCAAGCAGGTTAGTTATACACAATCGCCCTTTTCTAAAACCATGCTGACTGTCTCTCAGGATACTGTTACCATATAGGTAATTTTCCATTGTGGATCTTATTATAGTTTCCATACGTTTACATATAATAGAAGTCAGGCTTATTGGTCTGTAGTTATCTGGTTTGGTTTTGTTTCCCTTTTTGTGGATCGGTATTAAGTTTGCAATTCTCCAGTCTGTTGGTACAACCCCTGTGTCAATTAGCCACCCGGAGAAGACACCACACTATTTAAGAACAAAAGAATGTGTGTTTGGGGGATGGGATGGTTCAGTGAAGGCGTTGCCATGCCTGAACAGTAAGAGAGGTTAGTTCATGTGCTGAGATAGCCGTAGCTTGGGTGCTGTTTTTGTTTAAATGATTAGTTTTTTTAAACCTTTTGTTTTATTTGTGAAAGAATAAAAGTGTGAAAAGTATAGGAGGCTGTGTGGTCCAGTGGTTAAAGAAAAGGGCTTGTAACCAAGAGGTCCCCGGTTCAAATCCCACCTCAGCCACTGACTCATTGTGTGACCCTGAGCAAGTCACTTAACCTCCTTGTGCCCCGTCTTTCGGGTGAGATGTAATTGTAAGTGACTCTGCAGCTGATGCATAGTTCACACACCCTAGTCTCTGTAAGTTGCCTTGGATAAAGGCGTCTGCTAAATAAAGTGCTGAACTGCATCTTTCTGGGTCTGTGTTTTGCTATTCCTGCCGCTGAACAGCCTTGACCGCAGCCCACTATGCCACACATGATTACCAGGACTAGTTTCGAATGTACCTTTGCTTACATTCCAATTCAGTAGTATACTGCTGAAATTGACAGACTAAGCTTGAGGTTCGATCTAAAAAGACTGTTGTAAAGCAGCCATAAACACGGTTCAAAATGAATCCATTGCTGAAGCATAGTCTGTTACAAATGAAAGTAAATCTCTGCCGGGTAGTACAATCCCTGAATGAATTGTTTTAATATAAAAATTGTACAAATTGTATTTAAAAAATATATACTTGTCGTTTAAACTGAATATTGAATTATGGGCAACAGTGTGGAGTAGTGGTTAGGGCTCTGGACTCTTGACCTGAGGGTCGTGGGTTCAATCCCAGGTGGGGGACACTGCTGCTGTACCCTTGCGCAAGGTACTTTACCTAGATTGCTCCACTAAAAACCCAACTGTATAAATGGGTAATTTTATGTAAAATAATGTGTAAAAAATAATGTAATTGTATGTAAAAATAATGTGATATCTTGTAACAATTGTAAGTCCCCTGGATAAGGGTGTCAGCTAAGAAATAAATAATAATAATACATATTTTATTTGCCTTAGGAGCAAGTCCTTACATAAACTGGGACATCCTCTTGGCGAATAAAAAACGTGTACCACAAACAATCATTCAGTCCCCTCTATGTATGGAATTGAGTTGGTAATTTAAGAAACTTTCACCAAAAGTATCTATAAAAATATCAATGAATGAACAAATATTACATCAATAAAAAAAAAGTAAGACATAATCATAAACTTTACAGTTATGCTGATGTAGAGAACAAATAATTAGAGGAACAAACTAAATTATAACAAAGAAACAAGATGTATCAATGAGCAGAGAAACCTATACTCTTACAGGTAGTTGGAGGTTCTGTAAAAACTGATAAAGTGAGCTGTGCTTTTTAAATATCTAATATAGAAGACATCTGTCGGAATCCAAGGTCACAGTGTCTCTTATTCTAAAAACAATTATTATTAATAATAATAATAATAATAATAATAATAATAATAATAATAATAATAATAATAATAATAATAATAAAAATGTTTATCTCTTACCATTTTCAAAGTTCTAATGTGTCTTTTAGGTATTATTTGTGATGGTTTTCCAAAAACTAACACACAAAGCTTTAAAAAAATACATAAAAAATAATTTGTCTTTATAACAGCTAATGCTTTTCAGCAAAATAGATAGTAGCTTGTCTATGTGTCGACCAGTACAACATTAAATCATACACCTGATCTCAAATAAAATAACAAGGAAAATGAAAAAATAAATCTGACTGAAATACTGACACAAAAAAAGTATATGCTTTATTTCTTTGAAAAATTAAAACAAAATTAGTTTAATGAACATGTGCACATGGACATCAGGAATAACCAAGAAAAAGGCTAAAATCCCCCCAAATACATAATATGAACAATATATATATATATATATATATATACATACACAGTTGTAGTCGTAAGTATTCACACCCTCTGTTTGCAACAGTGTTATTTAGCAATGTATTAAGTGTTATAAATATTGATTGATATAGTGTACTTACACATCAATGATACTTCTTGTGAGTGTGGTGAACACTCATTCGTCTTACCAAGTGTTAGTTAAAAATCTGGTGAATTAACTGAGTTAAGGCACAGGGTACTAATATTTATGACTCTAATTCTATTGACTTTCATAGAGTTGGTTTCATAAATATTGGTCACATGAGATTGCCATGTTAATGCTCCATTGTATTCAGTAACAGGATATTGTTGTGTGTGGATCTTAATTTACTGCAAGTTCAAACTATTTGTTGTGTTTTACCCAGCCTTATAGTTTTTCTTTATCCCTAGGGACCAAACCATTGACAACAAAAAAGTGTAACACATCAGGAGAAACATTGCTCCCAGTTCTGAAAGTCTGAGCCACTGACAAGAATTCTGTAGGAATTAGACAACCTTCAGCTGCGCCTGGAACTTGAAAAACATGATCGGAAAAATGAGCAAATAATGGTTCAAGTTGTATGTACATTTACATACTTGATTTTCCACTTTTCCCCCAAAATCCTTGATCATAACATCTAACTCCACAATATAGAACTTGATCATAACATCTAACTCCACAATGTAGAACTTGATCATAACATCTAACTCCACAATATAGAACTTGATCATAACATCTAACTCCACAATATAGAACTTGATCATAACATCTAACTCCACAATGTAGAACTTGATCATAACATCTAACTCCACAATGTAGAACTTGATCATAACATCTAACTCCACAATGTAGAACTTGTCCTCCAAACATTGCCACCACTGACAAATGTTCAGTTACTGTAGGGTAGTTTGTAAATAATTTGACCTCAAGGAATTGCTATCACAAATGTTTCATTAATAGAATGAGAAAAAAATATATATAATATGCTATGCTCAACCAGGGACCAGTTATTTAAGAATCAGTTTAAAGTAAATGGTCCTAACATTTTAAGAGGATTTTATTTTTGTTTTTTTACATTTTGGTTCGGGCCTAGCATTTTATGACACCCACAATGTTTGTTAGAACAAGGTTGCAATTTAGCAGGATGCTGAAAGTCACAAGATACATAGGTGACACTTTATAACCTTTAAACAGGAGAATTCCCATCCCCAAAAGAATTCTAAATTTACCATATAAAATCATAGGATGCTGGCAACCTCAGAACAAACAATAGAAAATGCTGCCTGTACTTAAACTAGTAATAATCATTTTTGATAAATGACTTACCAGTCATGTCCTTTCTATCTAATGCCCTCAATTTACATGATAAATTACATTGTGCGGCAGCCCCCTAGATACATTTTTTAATTTGTATTATTTATCCAGACAATACAATTCAGTCTTCTGGAAACAACCTACTAATTATCTTTGTTTGTCAATGACACCAATATTAGCCAGAAAAAGCATTGTGTGAAGCCACACAGATGTATTTGAACCTTTTAATCAATGACGTGACAGAGCTATTGAAAGTGTCCAAGTAATTGTGAGTGGTGTTTGATTGATTTTGTTTTGTTGCAGTCAGTTAAGTCACACTGGCTAAAAGAAAACAATTCTGTATTGTCAGTTCAGACATTGTTTCTATTGATTGCCAGACATCATTTTTAGCTAAACTGAATGTTTTATATACTGATACACAATGAAAACGCTACAGTCTAAGTTTTACATCAATAGCTCATTGGACACATACATAATGTTATTTACATTTTAAATAGTGAGCAGATAGGTTTGTTGATTGTTTGAGTAGTATTGTTCCTTGGGATAACAAAATACTGAGCTCAAGTCGTGTTATTTCATAAAAGCACCAGGTGCTCAGTGTTTGGTATTGGAGTTGAATTAAATTTGCCAAAATGAGTTGATTAAAAATCTGTATAAATAGCCATTTGAAAAGACATGATTTTAATTAATGCAAGATACGACCATGCCCCGCTTGAGTAATGAAGATCGCCTGGTTGCTATCGGCATGATTGAAGGCGACCTGTCTGTAAGAGAAGTTGCCCGGAGAATGAGATGTTCTGCTTCAACAATCAGCAGACAAGTCCAGAGAAACCAGGAAACCGGCTCTGTGAGGGACAGGCCACGTCCTGGAAGGCAGAGGGACACCACACCGGCCCACCACGTCATGGTGAACGTTATGCTGACTGTTGCGTTGTTCAAGCCAACCAGTGGGGCGGTGGAAGTGTGATGATGTGGGGAGGAAACAAGAATGCCTTTGGTGCAGATTGAGGGCTACTGCTCAGCAGTACATTGACAAAGTCCTTGAGGCAGCAGTTTTTACGTTCCTGCAAGCCAATCCGGATGTGTCGATTATCCAGCAGGACAATGCAAGACCATACAATGCCGTGACAGCAATTACATGACTTCAAGCAAACACTGTCGAAATCTTGCCATGGCCAGCTTTTTCTCCTGACCGGAGTCCAATAGAACACCTATGAGACTAAATCACCAGTGCCATCCACAGGAGACAACCGCGACCAGCCAACCATCGCCAGCTGGCTGCAGCTGAACAGGAAGAGTGGCACAACACAGCAGTCTATCCAGAGGCTGATCAGGTACAGTGCCATGAAAAAGTATTTGCCCCTGTCTGATTTTCTGCATTTTTGCATTTTTTTGACACTGAATGTTATCAGATCTTCAACCAAAACCTAATATTAGATAAAAGGGACTCTGAGTGAACAAATAATACAAAAATGTTATACATATTTAATTTATTTATTAAAGAAAGTTATGCAACACCCAATGCCCCCGTGTAAAAAAGTAATCGCCCCCTTAGACTCAATAACTGGTTACGCCACCTTTAGCAGCAATAACTGCAACCAAACGCTTCCTGTAGTTATTGATTATACTCTCACAGCGCCGTGGAGGAATTATGGCCCACTCCTCCATGCAGAACTGCTTCAACTCGGTGACATTTGTGGGTTTTCGAGCATGAACTGCTCGTTTCAGGTCCTGCCACAACATCTCAATGGGGTTTAGGTCTGGACTTGGACTAGGCCATTCCAAAACTTTACATTTCTTGTTCTTCAACCATTCTGATGTAGACTTGCTTGTGTGTTTCGGATCATTGTCTTGCTGCATGACCCAGCTGCACTTCAGCTTCAGCTCACGGACGGGTGGCCTGACATTCTCCTGTAGAATTCTCTGATACAGAGCAGAATTCATGGTTCCTTCAATGACGGCAAGACGTCCAGGTCCTGATGCAGCAAAGCATCCCCAAACCATGACACTACCGTGGTATGAGGTTCTTACTGTGGAATGCAGTGTTTGGTTTTTCCCAGACATAACGGGCCCATGTCGGCCAAAAAGTTCCATTTTGATTCATCTGTCCATAGAACATTGTTCCAAAACTCTTGAGGATCATCCAGGTGCTTTTTGGCAAACTTGAGACGAGCATTCATGTTCTTCTTAGTGAGCAATGGTTTCTGCCTTGCTACTATACCAGGAATCCCATTTTTGCCCAGTGTCTTTCTGATGGTGGTCATGAACACTGACCTTAGCCGAGGCGAGAGAGGCCTGCAGATCCCTGGATGTTGTTCTAGGGTTCTTTGTGACTTCCTGGACGATTTTACGCCTTGCTCTTAGAGAGATTTTGGCAGGACAGCCACTCCTGGGAAGATTCACTACTGTCCCAAACTTTCTCCATTTGGACAATATGGCTCTGACTGTGGCTCGGTGGAGCCCCAGAGCCTTAGAAATGGCTTTGTAACCCTTTGTAATACTTTCCAGACTAATTGGCATCTGAAGATTGCATGTTTGATTACCTTGCACACCAAACAAATGAAAGAAGCACCAAACTTTGGTGTCATTTTTTCTCTCAGACTCCCTCTATATACTACTACAACCCACAAAAAAATCTGACCAAATACAATGTGAAAAATGTGCAAAAATGCAGAAATACTTTTTCACGGCACTATATATGCATCAACAGTGCCAGGGTTGTGTTAATGCTTAGGGAGGTCATACCTGACACTAACTTTGTAATGTTTTCATTTTGACAGTGTGTCACATTTCACACTGAAAACTTATCATGATTCTTTGATCTGTATTTTTGTTCACATTTTCTGGAATTTTGTTTGATATCTATGTTTAAAACACTTGATTAAATCCATTAGACCTGAGCATTGTGTTTCTTTTGTGCCTCAGTATATATTGTCATAATTATTACATACAATTGTATACATATTCTACAAATGTAGTTGTTGTAAATGACATAAATAAAATAAAAGAATACCATGACATTTCGTTGTATATACTGCTTCCAAAACCACATTATCCTGATATGATATTCCATTTGTATAAAAGTATTATTTAAAAGATTTTTTTTTTTTTTACAATACAAACTATCTATTAAAATTATGGACACCAGAGATATAACTTTTGTCAAAGTTCATGATATTCATATATAAGATACATTTTGTTGCATGCTAAAAAAATAAAAGATCCTGTTACCTCGCGTTTCCTTCACACGCAGCATGGTAGAGTACAGACAGACAATGGACCATAACATGAAAATATAATTAATTGTTCAATGTGGGGAAAAGGGTGTTTTTGTTATACTGTATTCTGTATACCTGCATAATTAACTGAAACAAATACAATATGTCCACAAATCTGTTTGAGACACTGTAGGTGTTGGGGGATTTGTCCTCATGAAAGTAATAAAATACAATGTATCTTAAAGTACCTGTGAAAAATATGTAAAGCCAAGTACTTCCTGCCTTCCAAGCACAGACAGTGATCAACACAGGAGCAATAAAAACCATTTGGAAATAAACACACCAATCACAGGCTATGATCCCCTAGTAAGACTGCCACCTTCAAACATGTAAATGCTTCAGTTTAGTTTACTACGAAATAAACATTTAGAAAATCTACAAACTATAAACTACCATCAAGCAGCTGACAAGTGTGTATCATTTATCCCAGATATATTTTTGTATTACGTTGCAATCGCATAGTGACAGCAACATCCCAGTTCTACATTAAGAAACCAAGCTTTTTCGGCTGTTAAACGCATTTTTTCCACTAGCCAACAGAGAAAAGAAAACAGTAGCCCATCATAGTTTATTCTAATAAACTTAACTGTTACACACTGCCAGTGTGTGTTTAAAAATGCACTGTATACAACATTGATATACCATTCAGATTTCAAGATCACATCACTAATATACTTTGTATACAATATTTTCTAAACAAACTTGTTAAGGCAGGAGAAAGGCAGACAAAAAAAATCAAGCACATCCTATCGACTTAATTTGCTTAAATAAATGACCAACAAAATAATTATATACCGTACAGACAAAGAGAGTGTGAATGAGTTTGCCTGTGCTGGGGAAAATTAACAAATACTCACCCAGACTCAGTAAAGCAGTGCTTCAGCAGAGGGTTTGAGTTGCTTCTCTAATTAAAGTTAAAGACCCTTTGAAGTGAAAAATACCTACTATTGGAAATGATAAGATTAACCTGTATTCAAATATATATTCTCTAAAGAAAAAACCTTTGGTAGCTTTACTTTTTGCACAATTGCGCTTCCCTTGCTGTGTTTGTACTGATTAAATCTGCAAGACATGGAAGAAAGTCAGCTATTTTGTCTGTGTTCAGCAACTTAATATGTCTTTGTACAATAGATAGATTTTTGGATGTAAGTGAGAAAACTGTTCTGTCGATTGACACATTCTACACCTCTGCAGGTAATTAAAGCATGTGTTTTTTGTTTTTATAAACAAAATCTCAGAAGTGCAACAAGATATTGACCCAGCTAACCAGAGTGACCTAAATGGAAATTTTACATTTTGCCGGCTGAACAGGCTAATGGGAGTAATAATTACAAATGGGATATCTGACTAAATGGCAGAGAATACTAAAAGGGAACCAACCAAAGCTGTAAACTGACTGTAACGCTATTCACTGTGACAACAGGCCAGTTAGTAAAGTCAGCTGGCAGCAAGTCTAGAGCCCTATAATAGTTGTAAATATAAGGCAGGCCTTTGGGACAGTTTTCTAGGATTGCATCACAATAATTGCTGGTAGACATTTACCAGATGTCACAGTGGATCAGATCAAATGAGATTGCTATACTTTTCTAATTGTTCTATTCAAACATATAAATTAAAGTAGACATTCAGCTTTATAATAAAACAACACATTATTACATAACAAGCATAACGTGAAAAAACATGCAGAAACTAATTTCATACTTTGATAAAACTATTTGGGCACCCTTGCATTAGTATTTGGTGTGCCCTTCTTTTGCTTCCTTAACAGCTTGCAGTCTTTTTTTGTATTTTGTAACCAGTTCCTGGCATCTTTCCAGAGGTATTTTTGCCCATTCTTCAACACATACAGCTTTGAGTTCTGCAATCCACTTTGGTTTCCTTTTTGCAACAGCAGCCTTCAAGTCAGTCTACAACATCTCGATGGGATTCAATTCTGGGGACTGAGATGGCCAATCCATGACTGTAATCTTCCTTTTTTTCATAAATTCCTTTGTAGACTTTGCAGAATGCTTAGGGTCATTATCCCGCTGGAATACAAACTTCCGTCCAATAAGCCTTCTAGCACTGGGTAACAATTTCTTGAACCAAACTGTATTTTTAAAATCATAAATAAAAAATAGTAATATTGAGAAGAATCTACAATTTATAACTAAACTGTACCAAGAAGACAGTTTGTTTATTGATGAGCCTTTGAAATTCCACTGAGAAAAATCTGAGGGATGTTTTTAGAATAGTCAACACAGGCACTTTCTTAAACCTAGATGAAAGAATGTTGATTTCTATGTATGCCAGATTGAAAATGAAAAGCATACATATATACTATACAAATGCAGTTAATGACATCCAAGTGTGTCAGAGATTATTCTAGAGATGGAGCACTTGATGTGTACAAACAACCAAGACATGTAAACCACTGGGGTCAAGTGACCATAACATGATAAAATTGGTAACAGTCTACCTATGAGTTCAGAGCAGATTGTCTTAACTTTTAAGAAGGCTTACTTGAAGAGGAAGCAGTATGCGAAATAGACAAGAGATAAATGGAAGGAAATTACCTTGAGGGGAAAATTGATTAAATTCAAAATTAAAATACAAGTTATATGTGCAGGGAAATTGTCTGCTATACTTATAATGAAAAAGCCTTGCTCCAATATGATTATATATATATATATATATATATATATATATATATATATATATATATATATACATTTTAGCAGGGAAAAAGCTGTTATTTTTTGTATTTTCTGATTCTCATGAAACAAGAACACACCTGTTTTTTATGGTATTATGTTTTGATATAAAAATAAAATCTAATTGTTTTACTGTTAAAAAAAAAAAAAAATTGGCCAAACTATGATGAAGGGTTTTCGAATTCTATGCACAAAGCCAATGCAATTAAAATATGGTCAAACATGTGTTTAATAAAAAAAAAAATAGTAGTTTAAAAATTAATAATAAGTGTATTATATACAGGGCTTCTGTTTTTTTCCGATATTTATAAATTTCATTTTTCAGTACTTATTTTGAGCTATTTTTGAGTTTTATGTAATGGCTGTTTTCTAGGGCTTTCACTTTTTATATGCTGTAGTTTTTTTTGTTTTGTTTTTAAATGGGAAAGGGGTGAAGTCAAAGTGAACTGAGTAACCATTTCCAGTGTTTTTCCGGTGTTTATTGGCTATACACCGATTTTAATTTTTGTACCGAGGGTGTTTTATCTAATTATACATAATTGTGGCAAAGTGGCTTGCAGTGCGCAGGTGTAGAGGTGACGCGATAATGAAACAGAAGACAACAAAGTTCACGATCCAAATAGGATTTATTTTTATAATCCTGGTCTGGTGACCACAAAGAATAATCCCAGGCAATACACAGCAATGTGTATTGCACTGTTTCTAAACAACGGGTTGCTGTCCCAAAATAATAATACAAGTATTAACACTCACAAAGACACACACGATCACAAGTCCAGAGTGAGTGGTTTACGTGCAAGTTGTGAAATACAATTTATCTGGGTAGAATGGTGAAGTGTTATCCAGGTTGATGCTGGCCTTGCAAGCGACAGCTCCCGGTACATGTTAGCCATCTAATAATAACAAACAAGTACAATTAGAATTCGACAAAACAAACAAACACTGAACACTCACGGTAACTTTATACTAAGTCCTTTTAGGCTCATCTCAACCATAAACAAGGAACAGATCACTTAGCCATGGCCCCTTTTGTACCGTCAGTCATGCCCCCTTGGCTAGCGAGTGCAACTGTTTCTCCTCCAATCCCTTCCCTTCTGCAGCAATTACTTGATGTATCATGGCACCACCCCCTTTCTAGATGGCTGACTTACACTTTCCCTGGAATTAATTGTCCGACCATCCAGTCCGGGGCACTCTTCCCTTTGCACAGCAACCTCACAGGTCTGGAGGTAGATTTATAACCAAGATTCATTCTCTCTCTGTCCCAATAATATAATGAGTTTACCATTTGTGTTCTCCCCTTACAGCTTTCAATGTATTAGTTGTTTACCATGAAGAGTTTAAAAGTTTTGTTTCACCATAATAACAAAGAAATTACTCAGTACCATTGGTCAAAACAAGAGCAGTTCACAGGACAGGAGCAAGAGCGGAATTTAAATAGGAGAGAAGTGCTTCGTGTTTCCCCTTGGCTCACAAAGAGCCGCCCTCGTGGACGTGAGACTGAACCAATCAGCAAGGGTTACTTCCCCCAAGGGAAACCTAGTGGGCTGAGAATAGGAAAACGAAAGCAAGATTTTGCCAGGGGTCCCCTTTGGCTCGCGGAGAACCTTCCAGGCCTCTAAGGTTGGGAAGTGAGCTTCACTTGCCACCAGAGGAAGACCGTTGCAGAGGTGGAGCAGCATAGTGGAGGAGGAAGGGAGGATAGAGGAAACAAAAAACCAAGACAGAGAATAAGGGCGTGACTTGGGGTTCAAATAGGGAGATTGCAGATATTCTGGCAGGACAGAATGGGGAGGAGGGAGGAGCCCTAGCTCTTGCCCCCTGAACCGCACACAAGGTTACAAAACTAGGGAGCACTTGGAAGTTGAGTCACGCTATAAACCTTTTTTTAAAAAAAAGTTTGATTTTCACCCATTTTCTAAAAAGAATAAAACAATAGTAACAGTATTGTTTTGGGTATTTTCTTCCTAGTTTTATACTTTTGTATAAAGGATAAGCTCAAAGTATTATTTTAGTGTCATTAGACCCAACATCCACCATAACATGCTAATGATACAGCGATATGCACATCTCCAGACAAAGGCTTGAAGCTGCTTGCTCAATCCTGAAAAATGTTCAGAATAATCTTGTGATCCAGAGGTTGTACTTGAAGTGCAGGACGATGCTTGTGTACATACACATGAAAGCAATAGGCTGACTCTCAAGGTCAGGAGCACCAAGGGCACGGTAAAGTGATTGCAGTTCTTCTCAACAGAGGAACTTTTAATGGATTGTATTCAGGTCATGTCCTTTTCTTTGATGGCCAGTCTATAAGAGGCAACAATTGTTTTAAATGGTTCTGTTCATAACAGGTTTACTGGAGAGGTATGGTAGGAGGTCAGTCAGTTTAATAAAAAAAAAGAGGTTGAGGTGGACATTATTGTAGCAACTATTTTAAATATATATATATATATATATATATATATATATATATATATATATATGAGCTCATGGAAATCTTGACTAGCTAAGTACAGCATACATTGTTCTAAAAAATAGTAAACATAGTAAGAGATTATCCACAATATTTTTCACAGTAATTAAAAAAGTAATTAAACATGATCTTACTGTTACAATGACAGGAGCAAGGGCTACATGGAGGGTGAACATTGTGACTTAGAAAAGAGGACAGGATTTCCCCTTGGATTGTGGACAGATGCCCCCGCAGAGGTGACCAAGGCTGGGAAGCAAGCGTTACTTCCCCCAAGGGAAAGCTATGGGGGAAAATGAAAGAGTTAGGATATATTTGGCCGGGGTTCACCTCTGGGACGAGGCCAACTGGGCCTCTAAGATTTAGAAATGAACTTTACTTACCCCCAGAGGGAGACTGTTTCAGAAGTGGTGCAGCAAAGTGGAGGAGGAAAGGAGGATGGAGAAAATGAAAATGCAAGATAGAGACTAAAGGCGAGACTTGGCGTCCTGCCCCCTGAGCCACACTGTAAGGTTAAAATAGTCAAATTATTGTGGTTTATAATTAACGTTGTATTACTTGAATTCAGCAAAACCAAGAGTAATTACATTTGTAAACTGATAGGTTGCATTTAATGTTGCATATAGTTTATTGGTTGACAGCAATATTTAAAGTTCACAGTAAATATTAAACCTGTCAATCCTTTTGTATAAAACTGTAGAAATTAAGTGGAACATATTAAGTGAAATTTGTATTATTATTATTATTATTATTATTATTATTATTATTATTATTATTATTATTATTTAACATTTTTACAAGAAGCATGTCCAATTTAAATACCCCTTACCCACATTTTTTTTTTTTTTTTTTTTTTTTTTTTTACATGATTGTGTTGAATCTCATTTAAGCTGCCAGCTGCTCTCAGGTAACTTAGCAGTTTCTTCTTTACAAGACCTATTCACTGAGACATATCTAAATTGCAATCTTTACACTGGTAAAGAAAGAATAGGACCTACTTTCTCAAGCAGTCAAATCCTTTTCAAAGTGACAAGTACTTATTGCATTAATATGAATGCGGGAAAATAACTGTCTCTTTAGCCAATGACATCAATCTTATTTTACATTTTGTTCAATGCATCTTTTATATTCTGCATTGATATACTGACAGGTTTTACACATATGGGACATCTGATGAGAGTCATTAATAACCCACCTGTTTCTCCTTTTCAGAAAGGGCAAGGAAATCAATGAAAATACAAACTGAAGACAAACATTTCAGCCAAAAGAATCCAATAAGGTACATTACTATACCAAATAAATCTCATGCAGCTAATCTCATACCTCAGACATTGAACTGTGACAAGGAGCCAGTGTTTTTTTTTTTCTTTCTTGCAGCTTGGAAAGCTTACAGAAACAGACAGGTAAGCCACAGAAAAAGGTTGTTTCCAACAGCAATCCCCTGAGACTGCATGTAAGAAGCAAAGAGACAGTACGTATCAGGTTTGAGAAATGTCAGTGCTTTTCCTGAATTCCAGATTTGGGAGGGCTACAGGGGTCATTCCTGGAATCTGTGTAATACCAAGGGTCTTCATTCAAATTGTGGACGTCTGCCTTAAATTATAACCAAACCTCCTATCCCATTGCATTCAGGTATAATTTGAATGTTTTGTATGTGTAATGCTTTTTTGGTTTGTTGGTTTTGGGAGGGGTGGGAACACAGAGAGGCCAAATTGCCATAAGACTTGAATGAAACAAGAAAGTCTGTCTTATGCCAAGTAGATTCTCCTAGCAAGATCAATACCAGTTACTGAAAGATACAGTATTGAAATAATTGGGGTAACAAAACCCAGAACCACTCAGAATATGGCAAAAAGAACCCAATGAACATACAGTCATCAGGCATTCCAAAGGTAGATTTTTTAAATGTTCAATAAATTCTGCACCAGATGTTCTCCCTTAAAAGCAGGTACCCCCATTTAGTCTAGAGATATAATCATTAGTCAAGTGGCTTCTCATGGGATAACATTGTTGTTGTTGTTAGCTGGGGCTTCTAATTATACCAGGTGGTGGCAGCAGAGATTTTTGACTGAAGTCCAGACTGCCAGAGCTGTTCAAATGCTGGAATCTGGGGATACACAATTCAGGTTGAACCATTCTGTTGTTTCCAGATTGTGGATGTTTATAAACCACAGGTTTGTACACTAGATGTCCTGGATAGATCGTGGGAGGTCAAACACCCCACACACTGGCTGATATCTACACAATATGGCACTGAGGAATCAGCAGTCCCTTGCACATGGGCTCAATATCCACTTCAGGACAGCAATTGGAGTTGCCATAAGAAACCAAACTGAAAAACAGATTGCATGAGTTTGAGGTCAAGTAGACCAGCTCCTCAACTGACCCCACAATACAAGGGAGACCACTATGCATGGCCTTGATCACCAGCACTGGCAGCTCCATCATTGGGCATCTGTTTTGTTCACTGATGAATCGAGATTTCATCTGTCTACTAATGATTATGGAGAGGCTGAGGAGAACGATTTGCTGAATTCAACATTGTTGGATAGGACCTTTTTTGATTTCCATGGGTCTACATAATCAGTTTATCTGTTTCAGTGTGTAAAGAGTGCTCAATTGAAATACTTTACTTTAATTTGATTCTTGATTGTATTTTGGAAAAAAAATCAAGTTGAAAATGTTGCTCCTTATAGATAAACAGTCGCAGACACAAGTATTTGGACAGTTAAAAAAATGGGAAAAACCACAAAGAAAATGATTTCTATAATTTCTAATTGAAAACTCATTTTTTAACTGCCTGAATACTTTTCTCTGCAACTGTATATATAATGAGACTATTAAAGGTGAATGGTGCCTGACATAGTGATTTAATTCATATTTATTTAAAACACTGTTGCAGTTTTAATAGTCTATTTAAAGCATCACCCATTCGAACTACCTACTGCGGCTATAGTGTAGAAACACTGCGGCTTTACAGAATGGGCAAAATGCTACCTGTTAAAAGCAAAACATTTCAAAGAAAACTTCACTAGTGTGTGGGAGGTCTGCCTCTGACACAATGATTTACGAAACGGTGTATGCTAAATATACAGTACATAGCACACGCTCAATTGGAATGGATCCTTATAATAGGGCACCTAGCTACTTATGTTTTTTTTTCTATTAAGAGATTGTGCTGTGCTATTTTGCTTTGCTTACTGTATACGGTTGACAGTAAGTTTCATTTATATTTATTTTTACTACACTGTATATCCCAAATGTATTTTATCTATAAATATCTTTTTAACTTTTTTTACAATTTTACCATTGCTTCACCTCAATTAAAATAGAATGATGCTCTCCTCAAGCCACAGACAAGTCTGTTGTAAACCCTCCGAAAAAGTCAGCCGTTCCAGTGTTCCAGTGCCCCTTCTTTGATACTGCCAGTGTTTTGTGACAGCCAAAGGCTGTTTGCCTAAAATGTTAATGTTTGTGTACATAATAATAATAATAATAATAATAATAATAATAATAATAATAATAATAATAATAATAATACAAAAAACATGAAGGACTGGTTTACACAACACAATGGCAACAGCATGGTACAAAGAAGATTAAGCATTCATCTTTTTGTTTCAGTGTCAATGAAAAGGAACTGTTGAAAACAGTGGATGTTTTTATAGAATAAAACAAACAAACAATATGTGCTGTGTTAGAAAAAATATAATGCATATTGTATTCTTCACAGCAGAAATAAGCCTTTTGGTGTAATACTACTGTACATTTCCATCTAAACTATGAAACTTGGCTAAAATAGATTACATCTCATTTCAATAAGAATTTGTGGCTATTTGCAGTTTACCAACATTTCCTGACACTTTTAATTAAACAAACAGTACTGAAATATAAATACTTGTAAATAAATAAAATACAGTAGTTGCTACAGAGTAATGCCAAGACTACAATTCTGAATGTCAGAATTGATACATCAGCAACAGACTGTCAACAAAAATATATTGGATGTAATTCAATGCCTAAAATGCATGCATGTACTCAATTATTTAACAATATCTGAAATGGAGGTATTGCATCTTGGGCAAAATGTGACAGACAGATAAAACAAATATGCCAATTCTTACAGATTTTATTGTACAAATCTTTTATGGGATATAGGACATTTATAATTGTTGTCAATTGAGATGGACATCTGCATTACAGAGGTTTGCAATTCAGCTGATTAAGGAAGGGTATATAGATTTCTCAAATATGTTTTTAAAACATATTTTCCAGTGTATTTTAAATATTTTGCCATCTGTGTAAAATATATGATCTATAAAGTCCATGTAAATTAGATTTTGAATATATTTTAGTTCCATAAGTGAATATCCTGTATACATGCTACTCATGTATGTATTTATTGATTACTTTATGTACAGTAATTAACTACATAGTAAAAGACACCCAATATCCTTTCAGAGCTATTCAATACCATCTGACTTCAATAAGTCCTTTGACACTGATTCTTTGCCTGAAGCATTTCATTACTGATGTTCAGTAAAGAATGAAGACAAGTTCTGGTGACCCATATAATCAATTCAAATAGCACCTTTTCAGGATGAAATGTTGAAATGAGATGAAGTCTGTATAAAACTGAAAGCAAACTCTTATTGTATGTAAAGAGGGATGGATTTTGTTCTAACATATATAGGGGATATTTCTATTCAAAATACACAAAAAACCAAAACAAAAATCAATCATGGAGGTCCAGGTTTCGTCGAACATGTAAATCCTTAACAGCCATAAAAGCAATATTATAAACCAAACTGTTTCTGTATTTTTGGCAACAAAAGAGGACCTAAACTGTGTAAGCTGCTGGTCTATACATTTGTTTGATGCTTTATGATAGATATTGGGAATAAACAGCATAATTATTGAAGCCTTCGTGCAGTTGTTGAGACGTGACTTATAAACACCAATTGCTTTTTGCTATGATCTGCATTTGTTTACTGACCCACGGATGTGTGTGCACTACTGAGCCCACTATGAGCTTTCTGCGCCTGTCTGGCATATTATATGTTCAGTATATATTATGTATTCTGTGGTGTATTTTATTTTATTTTTTAATGGTTTTGCCGTTCTGGCTTTTGACAGCCTCTCCGCTTTACCCACAGTATGTGTGATAATAAAATTATTAGAATGAAACAATTGAATTTGCTGCTAGAGGTGTGTAACTTCAATTAGACTACCGCTGCCTCACCTCCTATTATACTCAAGATTTAAAAATTATTTTTAGAGCACAATCTGAATGTTCTATTCTGATTGGATGGAGACTCTTCGGTGAAGTTCAGTGAAGTATGACATTTGACATTTTCTGAAGTGTGATTTTCAAGGGCAGAATAATAAAATGGGTTCCGTTCACATCCCTAGATGAGCTGTTAACAGTGTACATTACTTTTTAAGGACTTTTTTCACCTTCTTCTTAACAATCAGTGACAGCATACGACTGCAAATGGATCTTCTCTGAGCCATTTCTTTTGGAGCTTCTCAATATTCTGCTTCCGCTTCTGTTCTTGGGGACTCTCAGTGCAATAAGTGTTGAGCGGGGACCATTTACTAACTCTGTGTAGAAAAAAGCAACAGGTGATATGACTACTGTATGTTGTTGACGCAGGTAACTTATCCGCACCTAACAACTACATGTTCAGACTAATTGTTGTTTAATACATACTATAGTAATTTTAATTAAGTGATTTAAGCCAACTTTTGTTTACAGCAATGAAAGACCCACCACCATATTTTTTGTCACATACTACAAATTAAAAACACAATATTTGGAAAGATTTAATACAATTAATAGAAAAGCGAAAATGTTAAACAAAGACTTTATGTATTTAGTTATCTTTTATTTATGTATTTGTTGTTGTGGAAGCTTTTTTTTTTTAATTTAGAGTGACCAATTATCATTTGTATTTATTTTCCCCCAATTTGGAATGTCCAGTTATGTTTTTTCTCCTCACCGCAGCGAGCCTCCACACAGCACAGACTTTCGGTGGGCGTGTGAGAATCCTCCTATCTCACAAGCCTAAAGCCAGAATCGTTTTTAAGCCGAGCAATCCAGAGCAGAGGTGGGCGGGTTACCGATCCTGGAGAACAGAGATCAGCCCTGCTTTTTATCCACTCTGAATGTGATCGGTGTCTGGCCAGTAGGGTTCGCTGTTGCGCGATGAGGAGAAGCAATCCCTGCCGGTTTCCCATCCCCCATCCCGGGAGCGTCAGAGCCAATGTGATGCCTCCCTCGGGGTCCCCAGCATCCTGCGCGTCCAACAGCAGCGCTTTAACTGGATGAGCCACTTGTGGAACCATTTTAAACTTAAATGAGCACCTCTACTGTATATAGTTCAAAATCCCCTATATCACCTAAAACAACATGAATTGTTACTTGTCACAAGAATCACCCCCTCACCTGCCCTGCTGGGTTGTCTTAATCAATGCTACTGAAGTAGGTTACATACCATGCACCACAATTGTAGAATAACCCTCAACAGTTTTTAAAACAATAGTATTGGGGTACCCGTATTAACTCTCCCTATGCAGCATGTGTTTTATCCTGCTCAAAAAAACAGCTCCCTTTTATTCAAAGATTCACATTCACGGATATGTAATATAATTGCAGAACATATTCAAGTGAAGATTCTTCCAGAAATACAGCATCAAAGCACCACTTATGCGGTACAATTTCAAGTGATTGTTAATGAAGCAGCAAAGACTGTATGGAATTGCATTAGGCATATGCCACTAGAGTAAAATCAACATTTTGATTACACGTGTCCAATGTGTTTTAACCCGTTCCTGTCCCTTTATTCAGCGCCTGTCGGGCACGTCAGGTCTAATTTATTTTCACACAAGCTGTTTATTTTACATGCACTATTTAAAAGTATTTTTTTTTCACAGTAAAACAGGTTTAAAAGGCACTGCATATCAACAGGACACTCAGTACTGCATCTCCAGCCCTGCCCCACTCCTTGTTCGCTGTATTTATCACATATCTCTTCACAGTAGTGCATACTGATAAATCATCTCCTGATCACTCGATTTATCACCAAACTCCTCAATAATGCTGACCAAGTCATTATTTTATTACTATAACATCTCAAAAAGCATGGCAAATGTCCATGATTTTTTTTTTTCGGCTTCTCTCGGCCATTGAAAGCTTTTCTCGGCTTTTTCCGGAGAAAAAACGACTAGGGGCCTGTGATTGATGTCTTTTTGATGATGTTGGACCTGGTCTGACATAGGACCGCAAAGAGTTAAAAGCTTAATTTATGTATGAGCTTCTTAAAAAAACAGTCTTATGCCAGCATGGTTATCTTTGTTATGCAACTTGAGCACAATGATCAGAAAAACACTGCAAATCTATGGCTTACAAAGCGAGATTGGGTCTTTGTCGACTGGGGTACTATCGAAGTGTACCCTGGCCTGGGTACATGTGGCTATATCAAAGCATACCTTAGTTTAGACAAAGCTATCGTCTGGTACCTCTGCTTTTCAAATTTCATGAGAAATAGCAGTTGCTGCTAACCATTAATTTCTGCTCAGACATGACGTGCATTACAGCTCCCAACATGGCCACCACCGATCAAGCTACTGTGCCTCAGGATGAACTGTTCATCTCATGAGCATTCAGACATATGCAGCTGCCGATATGATGAGAAGGGAGATTAAGGGATCGAAATGTTGACATCCTGAGATAATTTAACTTCTGATCTCAACATAACAGTTTGAAATGTTGAGATCCTGAGATAATTTATCTGGTGATCTCAACCTAACTACAACTCTTGACCAAAAGAAAATAAATAGGTCATGAATGGTATCTGGGGTTTGTAGTATTAATTCCCAAACATTATTTTAAAAAACTTGCAGCATGCATCACTTCTCTTTGTAGTGAAACTGGGAGTTCCTAATCTTACCAACAAGCATTATGCAGTTATTGTAAAAAAAATTTAAAAAATACAAATTCCACAGTTCCGTTGAAGCTGTACAGTCTGGCAGATTGGGTCTGACAAATGTCGTAACAAAGGGATGTCGTAAACAACTTGCAACACAAAACAAGACTTGAAACCAGGGTACATTTGTGACATGCCGAGGTACCAAACGATAGCTTCGTCGTACACTTTGATATATCAACATGTACCCAGAGTACCCCGGTCAACAAAGATCCTATCTGCCTTACAGACAGCTTTTTATAATATTGATAATAAGGATTTAGTCTTTTTTTCAAAGACGAAAGAAAAAAAGAAGGGGCTGGAACCGCACAAGCACTCACATTAGGAGCACGCCAACAACAGAAGGAAGAATAAATGTATTTTATTATTTATTAATTCAAGCATCTCGTCCAGATATTTATGTATTTAGAAGCATATAGTATACAAGCCCTTTTTCTTGTTGTCAGTAGGCTATACGCGCGATTGCTTTTACATTTTATAATAATAATAGGTAATCTCAAGAACGTAAAAAGGATGAATAATAAATCCTGGTAGATCTTTTGTTTTGTTTTTAAGGGGGGGAATGTAATACAGGTACATGATTTTAATACAAAATATGTATGTCTGCAAAGAAATGACCTTATAGTCATTTCTTTTTTGTTTTTCATGTTTTTCGTTCATTCTATTATATTATAGGCTACATTATTTATTCTGTTTATTTATTTATTCCATTTATATATCGCAAAGCACTGTACAGTACACAGCAGAAACAAAGAACAAACCACAATACATTTGTATAGCATTTCACACATACAAATGCCACAGTCAGACCATTTAAATAACAGTATACACATAATAATACAAAAGCAGTAATTTTAAAGTTACATAAAAACCCACTAAGATAAGAAAGCCATTTTATAAAACTGGATTTTTTGTTTTGACTTAAACTGTAATGGTCCCAGCTTCCCTGACAAACAAAGGCAGATCATTCCATAATTTAGGAGCTCTACAAGAAAAAGCCCTACCTCCCGTGTTGCTTTCATTGACCCTAGGAATAACCAGCAGCCCTGCATCCTGTGATCTCATAGTGCGGTTTGGAAGATGCAGGGTCAGTAACTCCTGCAAATAACTAGGTGATAATCCATTCGGGACCTTGTAAGTTAACAGCAACATTTTAAAATCAGTTATATACTGCATAGGGAGCAAATGTAAAGATGCCAAAACAGGGATAATATGTTCACTTTTCCTGGTTTTAGTCAGTCTGAACAAGCTGCAAGCGGGATACCGCACCTTTTGGGACACCAGAAAAAAGTCCATTACAATAATTAATTCTAGATGAAACAAAGGTATGCATTAGTCTCTCAGCATCAGATATGGAAATAATTGGTCTCTCTGGCTATAGTTCTCAAATGGTAAAAAAGATCCTTTAGTAGCTTCCCTAATATGAGCCTCAAATGATCAGGATCAAAGATGACCCCCAAAACTCTTAATTTCTAGTTGAAGTTTTGATAAGAGACTGCAAGGGTTGAGCTCATGTAATCCTGCATTTCCTTTTAGTTGGTTCTGTGATATCACTAGCATAACCTCTGTTTTATCTGAATTCAACATTAGAAAATTCTGTGACATCAAATGCTTGATGTCTGTAAGGCAAGTAGCTAATAACACCCAGGCAGAAGAAATTCCTGGCTTTAGGGACAAATATAGCTGGGTATCATCAGCATAGCAATGGAAGTTCACTCTGTAAGTTCACTTATGTTTGTGTTGCTGACCCAGGTATTAAATGTAACAGAAAAAGTAGAAAAAAAAGCACAGGTTATGTTGAATGTTTTTTAATTTTGCATCGCATGGAACCAGAAAAGTGTGCTGGATAATAGAAGTAGTTTATAGAAGTAACTACTGTTAAATATAATACCTTAAAAAAAAGGTATACATGACAAACTATTTGAACACTCTGAAAAACTATTACAGTACATACAGTAGGAGTACTGTCCAGGTATTTTACTGCAGATGTACCATACCCACAGCACATGTGCGATTACGCAATACACTTAATCTTAGAAAAGAGAGTTTACATTGATTTTAGACAGAGAAGACTCACAAATCATGCCGGATTCCATAATTAACAGGTTTCAGATTGTAGGGGTATCACACCATTATGTTCAATAGGGATTTGGTTGAGATCCCAAAATTATGGCAATACATAATGCCGCTATGCAGAGAGCAGGATTAGTTTTTACAGTGTATTTGGTTACTGTCTCCATAAATAATACAAAGTAAATAGTGTTGTTTACACTTGTATCATCTATAGTTGTGTTTGGTGTACTTGGGTGTGATACAATAAAAAATTTAATATTTCATTTATATGTTTTGTTATCGTTTTTATAACGTGAATCTTCAAGCGTGCTGTATAAGAGCAACTTTAAAGCTGTCTCGCGATAAAAAAAGGACGTCTGTTACCTAATGCAGCTTTTACAACGCTTGAATGAATGTGTTTTGTGCCATGTTTAAATGAGACAGCCCTTACAAAGCGCTGCGTTTGAGAAGCCGAGGAATGAGGTATATTAGACTGCAACTATAACTGCTATTGTCTATGGGGCCAGGTTAAAAATATATAATAATATAGTAGTATAATATAAAAACAGTAGTTGCAAGTTTTTATCATTTGGCCCATTTTGAAGGCATCACATAATTATGGCTTGTCCCATTTTTCTAACTTGGCTGTTTTTCTACACGTCAAATGTTTTTGATCAGTTTATTTATACAGTGGATGTAAAGATGTAAAAAAAAAACAAAGTTATGATAAGGTTTATTGCACATGTTTATTAGCTACACATACAATGCTGTATTTATGGTTCAATTATCCCTTCTGTATTGTAATAAGCAGCAAGGTCCCTAGAGACTAAAATAACAAGCTAGAATACAGTAGGAAGACAGAGAAGCTTTTCACTTTTTTGACAGCTCAGAAGTGCCATTGTGCTCTCATGAATGAAAAACATCCCACGTGTTAGCAGATGGGTCATCTAAATTCAAAGCACAGGGGAAAGAAAACATTGGTTTGCAATTTTCAAACAGAACTAAAAAAAATGTAGTCTAACCTCCAATCTGAATCAATACATGGAAATCATGTCCCAAGGAGAAACTCATTCTTTGTGTGTGTCCTGCCTTTATCAGACAACATTCAATTCAAGGTTTTAGTAGAGAATGAAGAATTCTCACACACCAGTTGTGGTATGCTTTTATAAATTATTAAATATTACATATGTTGTATAAGTTCTATGGATACAATGGTAAATTATATGCAATCAAGTATTATCGAAGTTACTATCATGTTTAAAATTGAATGGATTGAATGGCTTCATCCAAAAAGAAACCACTCTATACAGCTGTCAACAAAAGTCAAGTGAACGAGATCTACAGCATAGCTGCAAAGGAGGCAGAGGCTTTGCACAAATTAGTTATCATGGCAGCTCAAATGTTGGGCAACCTGAATGCTGCATCAACCATGATCCTCTTGGAGAATATTTGATGAGTCTTGGTTCAGCCAGTTCTTAGATAGTGCTGGAAATTGTAAACTGCCCTCAACAAGAAATTAATCAAAATCACATAAGGATGGAAGCAACTATAATTATGATATAATTAGATTGTTCATTGCGCCTTAAATGAAAAATGTTCGGACCAGGACTGGACAATCTTGACACTGACAGAGCTTGCCAAGATGTTTTAGTGAAAATTAGAAAACGATTCAGTACCATTAGACAATCAGCTTTCAGCTTAACTGTGAATCAAACGTTTGCAGTTTGACTTGCTACAATGAAAGCTCAGTTCACATCGAATACTAAACAAAGACACAATTGGTCCAAATTAATTTTATTATCCACCAAAACCAGTGAAACGACATCACAGCCTGCTTCAGAGAAACTTGTAAGAAAGGTAAGAAAGACATGGAAAAACACTGTAAATCCAATGTATTTGACATAGTTATGTATTCTGTCTCGTGTTTATATATATATATATATATATATATATATATATATATATTGTAAAAGATTTGCACTCACTCGAGTTCGTTGCCCCTTTAAGAATCGACCCGACACACAGAAATGGATTTTTCTCAGCGCGTTTGCGCAATTTTTTAATAAACCAAAACACAACAAATACAAAAATCAAAATAACACCTAGCTCCTCTTGAGCACTAACTCGACTTGCAGGAACACCCTGACTACCGCGGGACAGCTATGCTGTTTACCCGTCTTCACAAACACACTGCTTTCAAACAGCACTTACTTTTCCTTCCTTTGGCTACTCGGAGACAGCGCACCTACTGCCTCCTTCCACTCAGCAGCCCCGAGCAGACTGCTTGCACTCCTTTTAAACTCCCGCACCTGGGCTTAATTTCTAATAACGCCCAGGTGCGGAAGACAATTAACAATAAAACAATTAACAAAACAATAAAGCAACACAAAACGGTGCATTCTCACAAGTTTTTTTTCTTGCAGGGAGGTTAACCCCCTCCCTGCCGTCTCTCACAACCCGCTATATTACAATATATATATATATATATATATATATATATATATATATATATATATATATATATACTTTCAGGAAGTATTGTAAGGTCCCTCAGGTCATAGAATGTATCGTTAAGCAGAATACATGATAAAAATACTTATCATAAATAAATAAAACGAATATTGTGTTGAAAAAAAAGCAAAACATTTGTTTGGTTTCTGAAAGACTTTATAATGTGCCCCAGGGTGTTCTGAAAAAAAGGACACCATTTCCAAGATGCTACTATAAAAATAGAATTTTAGTGAATTTTTATAGGAAGAGAATCAAATACAGATAATAGATACCTGGTCCTAGGGGAGCATCCCACTGAACATTGCTTGGTCCTGATAGGGTTAAAAAAATAATAAGAAAAATTGTTTTCTAGAAGCGATGGTGCCCTCTCGATGAAGGCTCTACCATGTGGTAGTTGACATTCGTTAGTCCAAACTCCAGTTGTTGTCAACTACCACACGGTAGAGACTTCATTGATGGGCACTAAGGCTTTAGCATTAACAATCATATATATATATATATATATATATATATATATATATATATATATATATATGGTTATGTGGTATGACTCATTTGTATGTCCAACACTTTTTCCATGATGCTATGGATGTGTGAGTTGTTCTGTTGATTAGAGATGCAATAAAAATCTGTGTCACAGTCTCAAGCATCCCTACCATCACTGTCCTCTTCAACGCTCCATCGAGTATGCTGTGGAATACACAATTTATGCCATAGGACACCTAGATCAGAAGAGGCTCCAGTTCTAACCTTAGACAGAGCTAATGTCTGCATACTAATCTACTAAATATCTACCTCTTGTGCTCAGATGTAAAAACTGTACAGATAATGTACAAATATGAATGCTGAAACTATAGTGGCGACAGTTTTAACTCACCTTTTTGAATGGAGAGTAATTCATTATGAAAAAGAACCATAGTGCAGTGAAATTTGATTAGGTAATATTTAATTTTAATAATTAATACAATGCCATGAGAATTTGTGTTGAGTTATTTTTTATCAGAGAATACATGCGTTAACTGTTTTCAGGCTAGAAGAAACATATATACTACAATACCGAATGAGGTGTATTTTATCCTGTTTCTATAACCAGTTTAACATGTACTGATTGCCCTGCTCTGTGTTGTTCAGCAAATCCAAGCTGTGGCTGGAGGTGATGGATTAGTATTTCAGCATTGCAGAGTTCCTCCAGAAGACCATGCTGTGAATTCGTTAGCACGTTGGTCTGGTATTCCAAGGGCTGCTCATTTCAAACCCAGTGTCCACCACATTTTTAAGATAACTGTGCTTTATAACTGTAATAGCCCCTTGATAGAATGTACTGCCCTGTATATATATATCCGAAACAAGGTTTCCTGAGTAGCTTGGAAGCGCCTTTGTTTTTTTGAGCCAATAAAAGGTATAAAATGTTACCCATTTTCCTTGTCAATTCCTACGACTAAACATACCTTTTTTCAGATTTTTTCAATCCAATTTTGGGTGCAAGAAAATGTAGAAAGCTTGCTTGTTTTCAAAACTCTGAAACCTTTTCTCTATAACCAACAGCAAAATAATATCTACATTTACCTTAAATAATCCATTTTTTTTTAAACACTAGAGAAATATGCAGGTAAACCATTTGCTTTCCTAACTTCTTGCACCTTTGATTACAAACTGATTTATTGTAGGCGTAAGGTAGGCTGGTGGTCCTGTGATTAAAGAAAAGGGTTTGATACCAGGAGGTCCCCGGTTCTAATCCCTGCTCAGCCACTGACTAACTGTGTGTGACCCTGAGCAAGTCACTTAACTTCCTTGTGCTCTGTCCTTTGGATGAGACGTAAAACCAAGGTCCTATTGTAAGTGACTGCAGCACTTGTTGATGCATAGTTCACCCCATAGTCTCTGTAAGTCACTTTGGATAAAAGCGTCTGCTAAATGACTAATTCATAATAATAATAATAATTAATTAATAATATTTGTAACGGTATTCTCTGAGTATTTCCTGCTATCATAGTGACCCTTTATATGACCAAATCTTGTTCTTATTAATTAAAGTGCAATGGACCCAACTGTATTAATCATCTCTTATTACTGTTCTAGTTCATGTTAACCTTCAGTAAGTGTGTTTTTAAGTATGTTCTAGCACTACATATACCTGCACTTTGATGCCAGTGTAATGATCCCTACTCAGGTCCATTGATCTCTCAAGGAATTACTGGTGATACCAGAAAGTGTATACAAAATGGAAAGCAATCTTATAGTGCATCAGTTAAGCAAATGGATAGACAGCAAAGTGCCATCGCGTACTTTACCTATTAAATGTGTTATGTAATACCCTTTTGAACCTGCACATTTTGTAAATCTTACACACCATGTTAAGGCCAGAGCCATGTTGGATTTTTAAAGCCCACTCTTCAACATAGCTCAGCCATTCTCTATTTACCTCCCCTAACATAATGTCTTCTGCAGCATCATCAGAGCCCCATCAAGCTCAAACACCAATCCTAAAAAAAGAAGAAAAAAATGTTTGATCTCCCTAGTGACATACTCAAACAAGCCCAAAAGAAACTTCATTTAGCAAATGTTCATCCTCAGTTAATGTATTCAAATACACCCCCCCTTAGTCTTCAAGGTTAGTGTAAAACCCAAGCCTCAAGGATTAGCTTCAAGAAAAACAGTTTAATTTTCCAAAAGCTTTGTTGCATACTCAAAGGAAAATCATTCTTTGAAGAAAAATCAAACATTTTGATTATTTTAGGGTTACTGTATGTATAGTATAATTGCCTGTGCAAAGAATGCTGTTGTCAAAGAAAATACCAATTGATTATTTATATCCTTAAATTATGGAGACATTTCTCACTTTTAAAATTGAGCCAGAATCTTAATTAAACATGAATGCTAATTACCAAAGATGCACATTTTGTTCTGTTCTTTATATTTGGTTTCTATCCTTGTTCTTTTGGTTTCCTGGCTCACTTAAATGAAGCTTGCAAGATTTATACTGTATCATTTAAATCCCATTATCATTGTGTTCATTAAATGACAGAAAATGGGTTTTCAAAATAAAACCATTTTCTGTCAATAACATTTACTGAATTACAGTTGGAGGTTATTTTGATATTTTGAGATCAAGAGAATGTCTTTATTCTCAAAAGATAGCTCCAGTTTCTTTTCAGCAATAAACAGCCAAAAAGGAATGGGAAGGATCAGAAAATAATACTTGGGGCTAACACACTATTTATGATTCCAACTCCCGCTAGCTTTTACATTTGATCTTCTGAGTTTGATTTACTGAGATCATGGTGTTGCTCTATTGAGGGAATTGATCAGGACGTGAAGCTGAATTGCAGGCAAATACAAAGTTATCAAGTACAAAGGGGCTGTTGTGGAATGGCCTAATCAACTAGTACCAGGTACTACTATGGTGATCCGCACATGCCAGGAGTAGGTTATGGCCAACAAAGTTACCACTAACTGGTAATCAGGTCCTTGTTCCAACAACATGGATAAGCACCTATAGGGCACTACTCGCAATGCTTAAAAACTGTTTTTAAGAATGAGATGAAGTTTGAAATTGCTGAAATATTCACAGCTGTTTATAACTGGTGCAAATAAATGATGAACTAGAAGGCAGTTTGCTTGACAAACCACGTCAATGTGCACTTTCAAATGATTATGCTCACATATATTTTAATATCCAGTGGATGGGTGTTTTTATTTTTTTGGTGGGCACTTTGTTAAGCAATCTGCAATTGTGCGTGTTTCCTCTCCCCACCATCCAGTATGTTGTTCACCAGTTATAAGAGCAACAAGTTTTCTTACAAACATGTAAATAAACATCCATCAATACAAGAAACATCTAAAAACCTTATGTCTGCTGCAATAATGTTTCGTGACCTACCATTCATGACTGTAGGTCTAGCTATTCTCTAATGTAGGGGTATTCATTCAACAGAAATAAACTTATTTGCATTGAAAGTAAAACTATATATATATATATATATATATATATATATATATATATATATATATATATATTATTGTGGTTCTCTGTTTACAGTATAGTTAACTTTCTCTCACTGGCCATTGATGTTACATACAGCAGACAGCTTAAGCTCTTGCCAGCTAGTTGTTCCCAGTGGCTGAGGCACAATACACCATGTCACATTATGTGAAATGCTGCTTTCATTTGACATTCAGAGCTTTTCTCCGCTGGCACTGGTATCATCTATCATGTCTTTTCTTCATCTGCATAGCTAAGATCTAGATATTTCCATGAAGGAGTACTCCTTCAGTACTTGCTGCAAAAAAAAAGAATCTGATCATGAGGTCCCTTGAGATATGAGATTTCAGTGTCTTTAAATCATGATGACAGCTTTGAAATCTCACATCAACCTTACTTTAAAGTCAAGCACAATTGTGCTGACAACCTTGTGTCATGAGTTTCAAAGTTGCTTTTGCTGCAGATAAACTAAATATTTTTTAGATCCAGCTGAAGCAACACCTTTCATGTGTTTCATTCCCCCATGTAACATGTAGCTGCAATGTCAACATTAAAGACATTGCAAAAATGTTGACCTGATTGTTTTTTTAATTATTATTATTATTATCGTGAAGAAAATCAACTACCACATTAATTAAGCTGTTATTGCCAAAATTATGCGTTATCTGTTAAAGCAGGATTAATATTTTCATTTAAATGTGTCTTAAAAAACTTTAAATTCATACGTGAAAATCTAAATGGAAATAAATTCAAAGTACTGTATATTACAAACAGATGTCTACATAAAGGAATGTGGCTTGATTTGATTTGCAACCTGTGATATTTAAAAAAATAAAATCTAATTATTGAATTAGTTTTTAATTAAAGCTAACTGACATTGTTGGACGATGATGTGATTTAAACGTTAAATATTAATTTTAAAACAAATGTGTTAATTGTAGTGACATCATACACATTGAATTATGTTGTGTTTGACAGACATGTAAATTATATTACAATGACTTCAAAACAATCATGAAAAGTAAGTACATACCATTAATTTGAATAGGAGATGAAGCAGATCAAGCATGCAGCACCCAACGTACTTACACAACAACGAAAACGCTGAAACACCGTTACTGACATGAAATGGCAAGTGATCAGGAAAAGGTTTTGTCCTATGACCACGACCATCTTGCACTTTAACAAGCACTACTTTCTAAAAAGTTATTCTAGTCATGTCATTACTGCAGTATAAATTTAAATAGGGGCACTGGCCTTGAACCCATGTTCCAGCAGGCAGTGCAAGTCAGGGTTCAGATGTGAGCAATGGAATAGATGGTGCTTCCATAAATGTGGCTAAAATAAAATACAAATGCCAGTTCTTTCATTTGTTAGCCAGCTTTAAGCAGTCTTTAATAAAGCACATCAGGTGTCTAAAACAGGACTCGTGTCTCACTGTGTGGTCTGAATTAACACACCAGTTACTATTAGGATGAGAATTGCTCAAATACAGACTTTCCTGAGCAGAATTGCAAGCAACAATACAGACCTATCTCAATCTAAATCAACACATAAAGAGCTTTACATTTAGGGTCCTGCAAACCAACATCCAACCCCAAGACCAACCAGTTAGTACTCCTGCTGCCACACTAACTAACTGACACACTCAATATAGTCCATGCTTCGTGTTCTTTGAACTGTAATGACTTGGAATCTCAGCCCATTGAATTGAATGGAAAGGCAAGGGCTTGATGAGAACAGCAAATCATATGGTTCACTTACAAACGTCTTACCATTCAACTAAAGAGCAAGCTCTCTGGACGAGAAGTATGATCATATCTTGTGCTGATGCCAATATTAATAACTCATCAGTCGCTAGGAGGAGTTATATTACAAAATGCTGGGGTTTCCTTAAAAAAAAAAAAAGATGGTATACAAAAATGGCAAGTTAGGATAGAATTGTTATTATTGTTTTGTAGATGTAAAAAAAAAAAGAAAAGTGAACAAAAAGGCTTGACATCTCAGTGACCTCTTCTCTAAACTGACCTTTGGCAGTCGAAATCCAGAACCCGATTCACTCACACGTGTAATTACTTGGCATGCTTTGTTCACCTCTTCTTGCTCCAAAGTACCATTGCTATTTGCAGGCAGTCCCAGATTATTGCACACGATGGAAAAGGTTAAAAAAAAGAAGAATATCATCCTGTAATAATGCATCAAGGCCTTAACATCAATCAGAATAAAGGTGAAATGTTACTGACAATGAAGCCCCGCATACCACATAACATCAGGCAGTGTGGTCCAGTGGTTAAAGTCCAGGGCTTGTAACAGAAGGTCACCGGTTCAAATCCCACCGCTGCCACTGACTGATTCACTGTGTGACCCTGAGCAAGTCACTTAACCTCTTTGTGCTCCATCCTGCGGATGAGATGTTAAATCAATATCCTACTGTAAGTGACTCTGCATATAATGCACAGTTCACAGCCTGCCTGTGTAAGGCGCTTTGTGATGGTGGTCCACTATGAAAGGTGCTATATAAAAATAAAGATATGATTATATTATTATTATCACATCATTTCTTAACAAAGGGAATATGTTAGCAATGATCCATTTGGAGTGACAGACACAAAATGGACACATGTTCTACAACTTATTTCTATGAAATCATTCAAATACAATATGGGCTAGGCCTAGTTGTTCTAGTGAGTTCAGATGTAGATACACCCAGAGAGTTTTTCTGCATTCACCTTTATTAATACTACTTGCTGAGAATGCAAAAAGACAGGGTTCTTTGAACGCCAGAATCTTTTTACAGTTTTTTAACAGCATATATTCTGCTAGTTGTTTTTCTTTTTATCTTTTGTAGTGCACTTTTTGAGATTTCCAATTGATCTGCAGTGTTCACATGTTGCTCTATGTCCACCTGTTGACAGTTGACAGTGATTTTTTTTTTTTCTGCCATGGTCACAGAACCACCGTGGACACTATTGTTCAGTGCCCTGTAGATGCTCTCAGTCTGACAGTAAATGCTTACCCTGGATCAAACGTGGTCATGAATCCACTAATGACCTTGTCAGCAGAGTATTCTTGCTTACTTTCAAAGTGGACAAAAACTTTCAAAACGTGCTGCATGGACAGTAAAGTACTTCTTCCGTCTGTAGCTGGGATCAACAAGAGTAGTTCATTCGTTTTACAGACTTTCAAATGAAATTCTCCAAAAAGATATTGTCTAATGCAGAATCGAACATTTTGATTGAGTTTGTATTAAGCTGCAATAGGAGCTGAGATCATAGCAACTACCTGTAATTTCTTGTTCAAAAACCTAAGTACCATGGAAAACAGCAGGTCAGCACTGTTTATTCTATAGACCCAATGACGTGAATACTGTACAGCAGTAGTTCAGTATCCAGTGGTAAAGAAGACGTCTTATACCCCCCTTTCACACAGTTATGATGGCTCAGAACTGGCACTAATGCAGCATTTTGGTCTGTGTGAATTGCCTATACCGTCACAGAGCCATAGTATTTTATGCCATCTCTGAACCACCTTGCGGTGTGAAATGCTTATGTGAAATGCTACGCTGGCACTGAAGCACTATAGTGGGTGTGGATTGAAAGTCAACATCCCATGTGTACTGGACATGTTGGGTATTTTTGTCGTTGGTGTTACAAGCTTTCATTTTTTTCAAATACAATGGCTGATCAAGAATGAGATAGTAATTGGAGTCTGGAATAAGTTTAGGAATTGTTAACTTTACGGGCTGACGAGGAGGTGAATTCACAAATAGAAGGGATCATTGTACTCGCATAATTCCTTTGGCTGTGTGAAAGGGTTATGACGGTATTATACCGGCACAGATTGTACAATTTCGTGCTGTGTGAATGGGTGTTTTAAAGACTTTTTTAAATGTCTCTGAGACTGCTCAGAAGCGGCATTTGTATGTAAAAGGGGCTTTAGACTGAGAAACTAACTTCCAATATACAGCACCTTAAAATCTTTGACTGAAGAAAAAGGTACTATTTATAGTACAAAAGCAGCAAAAAAAAGATGGTACAATGATCTAATGTAACAAATTAATTATTAAAATGTCTCATGGCAAGCCAAATGTGAATCGTATCATGTCCTTTGGAACTGTGACCATATTTTAATAAAGCAAAGGAATACCTTTTATTACATTTTAGAAGCAATATCATTTTATTGTCGTCAATCATTGAACTTGTGTGAACAAGTGAGTATAATGTGTTTATATGAAAGCATATTATAAACAATATTGTATCTAACACAATAGTCCTGTTTCCATGAGAAAACAACTAGAAAAATTCAGGTTGAAATCTCTTCCTCATGGTCTGGGTTGTATTTTTTTCAGTATAATAAATGGTTTATTCAAATTTGATCTTTTTTCTCTCGTTATTATATAACAAATGTTCCTAAATGTTTAAATACTTAACTGAACAACAGTAAATGCTAAATTGCTAAATATTTAGTAGTAGTGCCTGACACAATAGTCGCAAACCAGTTGCAAACGAGACAGAAGTTTAGGGTGAAATGTACTAAACAAGCGCAATACTAATAGCGACTTAGGGCATGCTTTATGGTAGCAATTTTTCTTTGCAGTTCGACCATAAATGAATATGTCATTATGGGCGTTCTTGCATAAATTCGCAAAAAGCGAGTGGAGATAGTGTTATTATAATGGGATGTACTAAAGCTTCCTGCAATTGCGACACTTACAATTGCATCAATTTGTTATGAACTTTTGATAACAAAAGTCACAATTTGATAAACAGTCAAAATTAGCAAACCTTTAAAAGGCAGTATGAAAAACACTATCCCCTAACCATGGCCGCAACAAGGAGACATCATCTTCAGCAAGAATTAGTGATTTGTAAGATGAGAAGAGAAAGGCTATTTTGTACCCGCATTACCCTCTTCGATTTAAATGAAGACTAAATTAAGCACAAGTACAGGCTCGGCAGCCACATAATTTTTTAGCTGTTGTCTGATTTAAAAGATGACTTGGAGCCTGTCACCCAGAGAAGCCCTGCAGTGGTCAAACTATTGTCCACCCTGCATTATCTTGCCTCTGGGTCCTTTCAGGGGACTGTGGTAGCTGTTTCCCAGTCCACTTTTTCTCGTGTGCCATAACTACACTTTGCGAAAAATGTCATTCTTACCGCAACTCTTTGATGTCACAGCCCAAATTCCCTTTTCAAAAGAAAGAACTATGCAGCTTTGCTAACCCAGACATTTGTGAACCTAGATAAATCACACAGGGCATAACAAAAGGTACAAACAAGCCTTTCGAAGCACTATTCAACCTAACTATATTTACTTTATGAAACTGAGCCAAAGTTTGAGATCATGCTTCTATATCCCATTTACACCACCCTGGGGTGACTCAATAGGCACTGGAGTATTTGAGTAGAATGCTGTACATGGAGAATAGGCCATTATCCTTAGTTGTTAAATTCTGTATTCGTGAGACCTGAAATCTGTGACTTGAGATTTTGATATCAGTGGAGACCTCAAACTTCATCAAGTGAGCTGGGTTGGTGATGAAGGCAATATAATTTAGTGTGAAAACCTGTTTGTTTTGTACCATTGTTTTCTTTTCAAGTTCACAAGCACTATTCTAGAAATGTTACAGACTCTACTTAGCAGACTTGAAGTAGAGAGGGAGATAGCTTATTTGTACAAATTACTTTTAGAAATTGAGTTGAAATACGCCTTGACTCAAATAACACTATCGCTATTAAGTATTGTTATTTGTTTAAACAATTTTAATCGATTCTGACTTCAGTTTGTTTCACTATTTAAGTCTTGTCTGCCTGTACATGGTGACTCACCTCTGATTTATATGAATCCTAAAACTAAAATACATTGTTACCAAGGGGATTAATGCACTATATTATGACCTGGCAGTAGGCAGTAAATGTTGTGGCAATGGTGTCTACCACTGAAGGCAACTATGCTGCTTGCTGTAACTACGGAAACTTGTACAGATCATGGTCTTTAGGCCAAGCCACCTAGACTGAGTTCATATTTGTTAAAAGTTTTACAGAGAGTTGGACTGGAACCCTAGAAAGTTGCCTTCTGTATAAATGAAGTTTGAGAGAGTGTCTGAAAACAGAGCAGCATAACCCAGTGACAAGCTGAGCAGAAGAGCAGTACCATTAATGAGCTGTGGACAGAGGGGGTGATGGCAGAGTGCGAAGAAAAAAAGCTGCATTCGGTATAGCTTGCACCTGCCAGGCTGCACCTCTGGGAATTCAAATGGGTCTGTGTTCTGCTTCATTTGTACATACAGTAATTGATCCTGGAAACTTCTGTATCAGTTTATATTTTTCATTTACAGTTTGAAAGAATCTATACAGTAAAAAAAGAGGTCCTAATGAATTGAATACAAATCATTTTTGTATTCAATTTTGATGTTTTAATTGAGTTTTTCCTGGACCACATAGATATACATTTTGAGGCTTCTTTCTGTGGAAGTACATAGACCCCCCCTTACATTTCTGATGATAGTTTAGGTTGTGGTCAGGAAACTGAATACCGGTGTGCCTAAATAAAATGGAATGAAACTGCAGCATTTAATACAATTAAAACACCCATGCAGCTATGGGTTCTACACATACATGTTTCAAAGTGGTTTGCAATCCCATGAAATGGCGTTGGATGAGTTATTTAGCGTTTCAAACTCCCAAACTTAATGGTCACACAAGGTTGATGTGGAAAGCTGTCATGATGAACAAGTGTTATGTTCATTAACATATTAGATGTAACCCCTGAGTTTCGAACATCTTTTCTATTTGGTCATCTGATTGATCATGTTGCCATGTCAGTAGAGAGTGATCTGTCCAGGTAAGCAGTTACTTCCATACAAGAGCTCTGTCATGTAGTTCAGTCTTTGCAGGCTCATTTTCTCCTTTGTGTGAAAACTAACAACGTGAATGCCAAAGAAAGAACATACGAAGTTTTAAAAATACATTTTGTTGAGGGTGACATTCTTGAGGTTCTATTTTTCCATAGTGTTTTTTTTGTTTGTTTTTTTTTGGTCAAAAATGTGAAATGGAATAGTAATCTGTATTTTTTCCAGTTCAATGGATTTTTTAAAGCAAACTTTCCCATACTGTGGTAAAAATCTGCATTGGGTTTAAAGTGGTTGATGCTAACAAAATATTTTGGGAAACCTTACCATGAACTTTCATTCACTATATAGGTCTCAAATTTACAGTTTTGAAAGAAACATGTGTTATTTTAAAACATGACATCTGGTACTATGTTGTGTTAAAGAAAGCTGTCAGCGGTAGATGTGCAAAAGTGTTGCGGCTGTCACAATAGTCGCAAACTAGTGGCAAAAGAGTTGAAAGTCTAGGGTGAAATATACTAAACAAGCGCAATGCTGTTAGCGACTTTTTAGGGAATGCTCTGCGGCAGCTATTTTTCTTTGTGGTTTAGCTTTAGATGAATATGTAATTATGGGTGTACCTCCATAAATTTGCAAAAATGGGGTGGAGATAGTGCAAATGAGGGTTCTCAAATATTATAATGAGATGTACTAAAGCTGCCGGCAATTGCGACACTTATAATTGCATCCATTTGTTAAGAACTTTTGAAAGCATGCTTTAAACAGTTGCAATTGTTGCTGGCAATTCCCAGGCCGCTGTTTCTCGTGTGTTGCCAATGCTTTTTTGAGATGAACACCCAAGTACTTAATTTTTCCGAAAAGCAGGGTGTACTTACAAGCCTTGAAAACCAATTTCTATGACATTTCAGGTTTCCCTAACGTGTTGGGAGCAATAGACTGCACACATGTGCCACTAACCACTCCAGCGCATTCTAAGCATCTGTATAGACCATGATCTATTTTGTGTTAATTGTCTAGGCTACTAAGTAGGCTGTTCAAAAACCCAAAAATCATTTAATAAATCTTTTTGTTTCAATTTAAAATAGTCTTTTATTCACATTGTACACCAATTTTGTGTTACCCGTAGCCTACAGGCTAAAATAAAAAGAAAGTGTACTAGGTATTCATTTGATTTTACTGTATAGTGTACAGATTTATATTTGTACATAATGTAATGTGTAGCCTACCCAAAACACATTAGTTTTATTTCAGTGCAATGATTTACATTTAAAATACATTGAGCACTAGGAGGCTGTGTGGTCCAGTGGTTAAAGAAAGGGGCTTATAACCAGGAGGTCCCCGGTTGAAATCCCGCCTCAGCCACTGACTCATTGTGTGACCCTGAGCAAGTCACTTAACCTCCTTGTGCTCCGTCTTTCGGGTGAGACGCAATTGTAAGTGACTCTGCAGCTGATGCATAGTTCACACACCCTAGTCTCTGTAAGTCGCCTTGGATAAAGGCGTCTGCTAAATAAACAAATAATAATAATAATAACTATAAATGGATGTGTGTGCGATTTTATTGTTTTGTTTTCAAACCCGACACCTCCTTACGTCTGACAAACATGTCTGGCTTAGTGAGGGGCTACTGTATGATTATGAAAATATTTTTGATAGAAACACATTTTTTATTTGGGAGTGAAAGTGGGGGCCCCCACTATAGAATCTGATGGGATTAAACTGCCTTTTTAATATATAACAGTATTAAAATAGGTAAAAGGAAGACGGAACAGAATGCATTGTACAGATGACCTTTACATTTAACAAAAACAATTATTTTGATTCTTGCACCCTTGTGTGTATAGACGTTATCCATCGGGCACTCTCTGCTGCCAAATTTATTTGAAACAATGTCACACGACTCTCGCAATGCTAGAGATCTCGTTAAGACGACGCAACAAATATTTAAATTGCGTCTTTTCATTTTTCAATATATATTGGTTATTGACAGATAAGAAGGCCCCAAAAGGGTGGAGAAAATGTTACTCTGCTGGTGAAATAACACAGGCTTGTTTAACATAGTGTTCAATCAGATATTTAATTATACAATTAAAATACATGTTTGCTAAAAAATGTGTTTTTTTTTTTTTCAAAACTGCCCATCTGAGACCTATGTTGTGAATAGATGTGCATGGCAGAGAAAATTGAACTCTTTTGTTGGCTTCAATTACTTTAAGTGTTTTAGGGGACATGTCGTCCTTTCATAGAATTGAAACATATTCACTCTATTGTTGTGCAGACAGACATCACTACAATGAACACAAATGCATTTCCTCAAAAATAAGAAACATTAGAAGGTAATTACAGTACCTAAAAGAAAGTGGCATTCTGAAGAAGATTGTAATGTTCAAGAGCTGCTCATTGTTATAGAATGCTAACAGAAAAAATGTCACATCTGCATTGAGCACTTTCCCATCATTCTTATGGAAAATATGCACATGGCATTCCACCTTATGTTCAATTTGCACCTAAAAAAAATCCACAGAAATAAATTTGAATCAAATTTAATATTAATCTTAGAAAACCAAAAAGACCGCCACACAGAAGAACAATTAAATGAGTCAAAGTGTGTTTGTTGCAAGTTTTGTTACATTGGTTGCATTTGATACAGCGACTGTTAGGGACAGAATAACGGGATGTTGTAACACTACCAATAGAAGATAGTGGTGGGTAGAAGTAAAAAATGAGTCTAGTCATCTTTCAGAGGCTTAAATAATTAGTACAACAAACATGTTAATGCAACATGTAGAGAAAGTAACATTTTCTTAGTTTATTAAATTAGCAAAATAAATGTATATAAAATGTGAAGGTTAAAACCTGACACACCCATAGTGACTGGTCAACTGAACACCTGAAACCTGAAGCAGGGCTCCTGGCCATTTGTTCTCTTTTTCAATTTTCAGAAACGTTTTAAAATTCTTGCAGGGTAGCACACCTCACTGGCTGGGTGCAAGTAGATCATAACTAGAGAATTACAAAAAAAGGGTCAAATATTTTAATTTTAAATCTCGAGGTGATGATTTTGTTCAGCTAAAAAATTATCTATATGGTGTTACTAAAAAAATCTGCTGGGGGGGAGAAGCACTTAATTTCACAATCACATTGCTTTTTAATTAAGTGTTTCGGAAACAGTTCGATTAATTAACTAAATTGATCGAAACGAAATCTGGAATTCCATAATATAACGTATTATGTGTTCCTAGCATTACTGTCTTCGGTAATAGGTTTCTGCCATTTGAAAAGCTTTTATTTTAATAACTAGCAAGACAGGTTCTCAAAAATCATTATGTTCAACTCAAAAGATTAATGACATTTTGCCGAGAAATCCTTACAGAACAATTTTAACCTTTTGGGAAACAGACATTTATTTTTGCAAAGTAACATGATGTATCCCCTATAATTTGCAATGGTTAGATGAACGAAAATCCTAAAATAGGAAACATTATCACCGTTCAGAAAATGCCTCTTTACTGATTACAATGTAATTTCCATTGCTACATTCTCTATTAAATATAAATATGTCATCCCTTTCTCTAATGCTGCTAAAGCTCCCCCCTCTCTCTCTCTCTCTCTCTCTTTCTCTCTCGGCATCGCTATCCTCATGGCAGCTTTTAAAAAGTACCCAGTAACAAAACAAACACAACTCTGAAAAACGTAACTTGTGGTTTGTGTCATTTAAAGCAATGTTAGCATTAAATAATTGCACACAGTTATCATACCTTATTCAACGTATTGCAGTGTATTGTTTCAGAATTTAATTCTATGGTTATTTAAATTGTAGAAATAACCATAACATAGTTAGACAGCCGCTTAAAGTTTTGGACCCTATTCTGACAATTATAATAGATGAAACAACAGCCTGAAGAACATCAACTGATAACCTGAACAGAACACCACAATCACATGTTTATTAAGAAAAAGTTATAAGTAAAGGATTCACTATCAGCCTCCTAGTTCTTCAGATTAAACAGATACTGGTTGATTTCACATATCTGATGAAAGGAGAGATTTCTTTATTTATTTAAGCATATTTCTGTGGGAGAAACTCATTAAAATAAACCAGTATAGATAGAAGAGGCAGAGCAGATTCAAGTGGTTATATTATACTGAAAGTTAACATCAATTAATAACATTAACATACACAATTAGGTTTGAAATTACATAACGTTTTTTTTTTTTTTTTTTAAACACTCGAGGCTGGTGGATATCTAGTGGTGTAATATATTCCAAATAGAAGAAGCCTGCAAGGCAAAAGTTAATTGGCTTTAATTAGATTTATTTGCTGGGACCTTCATAGATTTTTGACATGCAGATGTTAATGTGTAATTCTAGGATTTCAAGGGTAACTAAAGAGAGAGTATAGCAAATGGAGGGCTTTGTTATACAAAACTTGCCAAAAACATAACTTGCCAACCTTAGTGAGTAATCTAAACAGTAAAATGTGTATTTCTTGGTTACAATTACATTTGGATTGGTACAATATTAAAAAAAAATACATACATTTATGTATGTGAAAATAATTTTTAGTTTTTTATTTGTGATTCAAATCTGCGACAAGAACCACCAACATTTAAACACAGGTGATTTAACTTGGGAACATACAACATACATTAGGAGGGTGATGAATACCAGGATTATCTAAGTATAAGAAGCTAACGATTATGGCAATGTATCAGCATATTATTAGCACATATTTATTTGAAATTAAAATAGACTTCCCCACTTATTTTAAAGGGGATTCCAAGTCAGTATGCTACAATGTCATAAAGGCTTTTTTAACCTCAGGACCGCTCAACCTACCTACTTTCAAATTATTATTATTATTATTATTATTATTTATTTCTTAGCAGACGAACTTATCCAGGGCGACTTACAATCGTAAGCAAATACAAATTACATGTCTATCATTCAAATCGCAGTCTAACAAATTTTGAAATAATAATTTAAATACATTTTTTTTAAAGAAACGTGTGTTTATCATCACCAGGATCATACACCGGCACTTTGGTTTGATATTCATCTACATATCCAGCTTAGTCACAGAATCTATTGCTGACTAGAACAGACTTGAATTACAAGCTGTGTCAACAAAAATGTCTAATTTAGATGTATGTTATAAACATTGCTGCATAATTGCCTTAATTTTAGGGATGGTAACGTGGAAAAACGTCTCCTTCGCATACAAATAGCTTGACGTTATAACATCATTGTTTTGTGGCACAGCGGGCATTGATGACAACATGTTCAAATGTGTGTATATGTGTTTTTTATAAGGAAATACTTCATATATTTAACATGAACATATTTTGTGTAAATTTGGTGCTTTTTAAAGATGCTGATTTCCAAGTTTTTTTGTTCTGTTGATCTTACAGCCCATCACCGCTGTATATCTTGACGAATTGTTAAATATTATCATTTCTCTTTCAGGCATATAGAAAAAGAACTAAGCAGAACTTAATAAAAACATATAGAATTGTAATACTATATTTTACATGAAAACCCAGGTGTCAGTTTTGCATTTTAAAGTAACATCTATAAGGTATATGAATTTGTCCCAATAAATCAAACTGAACATTTGAAGAAACCCAAGTGGTTGCTGCTCCTCAGAAAGTTATTAAAATCATAAGCAAAAAGCGGTAAATCAAAGCTTTAGGGGATTTTGTGAATCAAATCTACAGGATAAAGCATATTAAAAAGTGACTTTTTTTCTAATTCAAAAGCAGATTGATGCTTTGAATTCTTTTTCACTAAAAACAGTCAAATACACCAGAGGCATATCTAAAAAGCTGTAGAAAATGTAGAGTTTGTTTGGGTGTGAAATAGAGTTTTTTGTATTCATTTCTGTGTTTTTTTCAGGACTGGGTTCATTTGTGTACACTGTCTGCAATGCATCATGTTATCGTTTTAAGATGACAGTGATTGGGGGATTGTTCAGTTTTTTGTCAGCAAGTGTTTCAGTTTTGTACAATTTTGTTATCATTATTGAAGGAAGCACTCGAGGAAAGTAAAGGATCTGGAGGGGGAGCTTTCTCTTTGTCTGAATTTTGGTGTCCAAGACATGGAATGGTACCAACCAACTACACAAAGATAACCAGGAAACTTCACTTTCTCCTCATCCAGCTACAAAGTATATATGGTTTGTTTTCTTTGAAAAAACTAGCTGAGTTCCCCTGTTGTTCACACTGAAGTGTAGCAAATTAACCAAACTCTTCAGTTGCCAAGTGAACTTTGTTGTTCACACTACACCTAGGCTACGTACACACACACTGCAGTTGGCTCGACAACCGTATTTACAAACGGCACTCACTGCGGCTGTTTGTTGTCAACACACACCTTTCATTACTGAAGTGTTTAAACAAACCACTGAACTCGGACCATCGTTACATGCAGATCGTGAGGTTTTGTGTGAGAACATGGAGGCTGTTTTTGTTTATGCTTTTTGAAGAAAGTACCGTACATAATCGATCGAGAGCTTGTTAAGCACAGCTCTGCTCTTTTCTGCAAAACCAGCGGAGACGCCGTTTTGCTTTTTTTGCACTGCTAAATACAGTGGTGACGATCTGCAGTACCATGATACAGTGGTGATGATCTGCAGTACCATGATACAGTGGTGATGATCTGCAGTACCATGATACAGTGGTGATGATCTGCAGTACCATGATACAGTGGTGATGATCTGCAGTACCATGATACAGTGGTGATGATCTGCAGTACCATGATACAGTGGCGTGCCATGACAAATCCAGCTATCCTCCTAACTGCAGTGCTAACCAAGGAATATTCATGTTTTGGGGTGGCTCACTAATGATTGGTCAGCTGTCAGAGCTTTGACTTTCCCATTGGTTGCTAAAGCAGGGCCTTCAAGTGAGGCAAAGAATACCCTGGGAGATTTATGGCCCGCCTCTGCTCACTCCTGATTGGTCGCCTGTCTAAAAAAAAGGACATTCTTCGACTCACCTATTGGTTAAACTCACTCAAGTGAAACAGAGAATACCTTCAACTGTTTTTTTTCTAGCGTCTGGTCGTTGTTTTAGACTTATGGGGGGAAATGCAGATCTCTTATTGGCTGATCACATCCCCTTCAGGAAACCCCTAGACTCTTAAAAAAAAACAATTACAATGTACAATGTAGCAGCATGATTTATTCTGTGTTACCGGTAGCCTACAGGCTAAAGTAAAAAGAAAGTGTGCTAGGTATTCATTTGATTTTACTACTGTACTGTGTACTTAGTGTTCCGCGTTTGTGGTTTACTCTCGCAATGCTAGAGATCTCGCTAAGATGACACAACAAATATTTAAATTAGTATATTGCAGCTCTCTATTAACATATTTTCTCTTAGTACATACAACAAAATGTTTACTTTGCGTATTGTTACAACAGAAATGCAAATTGCAGTATGTTTGTGCTGCGACTGGCCCATCTTAGTACATCTACCCCTCAGTGTGGACACAGCCAGAAATTCATTCATTTGAAGGATGGAGAATGGTCATTTTTTTATCTTTTCTGGCACGGTCTTCTGAAAATAAAATGTTTGCTTCCCAACAACACAAGTATACTTAAGTTGTGAAACACAGACAGGTTTTGTTGTCGCACACTAGTAAAATACATCTCTTCAGTGATAAGAAATAGATGAAAGTAAATGAGAAAATGACTTTGGATATATTTGATCAAAAACATATCAGCTCTACCTCCGACCCACCTAAAATGTTAATAAAATTACTTTTGTGAACTGAGATTCAGTTTTGTTGCACATTTATTTGTCATTTTCATGAATCTTCCTCGACTTTATGAAGGAGCCTTGTTGCTAACAGGATTATGGGAGTCATTTCTTTATCAGCATTTCACTGTGGTTGAAACTTTTCTCTGTGCCTTAAGCAACAGTCCTGAAAACCAATTTGCCCCTAATAATCTAAAACATCTACAAAGGAATAAAAACACACACACACACACTCACTTGTTTTAGGGGCTTTTAACCCTTTGAGTAGTGAGTTCTAAAATGCACTGCCGGTCCTATTGGAGTGAGTTGTTTTCTTTTTTTTTTGCATGCGCTTGATTATTACGAGTACAGCGTACAAACAAGCTGAAAGCTATATGTTTGTATGTATGTAATTTTTTACCGTAAATAAATAAAACAAATAAATATGTTTTATTTTGTCATAGGGAAAGGTTTTGACTAAAAAAATAACAGGTCAACAATAAACAGGGTGGAACAGCCACAACAACACGTCCTAACAAAAACAAACAAAAAAAGGCTGAACTAAAGGGAGAGAGCGAGCGAGTGAGAGAGAGAAAGACACAAATAAAACATATCCGAGTAAACAGGTTGTGGGGGCGGAGGGAGTGAGAGTGACTAATGCTTCAGCGTATGATACTCAAGCTGTCGCTTGATGTTGATGGTAAATATGCTTCACTTACGTCTTCACTGACACACTCGCTGACATCCGATTCAGTGGAAGAATTGTATGTATTTGAATTTAAATCGGAATCTGAATTCAGTATTATTTCTAATACTTCTTTCTCACTGAGCAATTTTCGCCAGTTTACAGACATCGCTGACATTTTGATGGTTTATTGTATGTAATTCAGTCAATATCTAGCAGAGGGCGCAAGAGACCAATAAAAGGTGTTACAGAAACCTAATTTACAATAGCTTGTTATCAGGAGTTTTGTAGGCTCAGTAATTCAAGTTTAAAGTTGCAGAACGTACCGGTACGTTCGTACTCCCTGGGGACCAGAGAGCAGTGAGCGTACTGGTACGTTCGAACTACTCAAAGAGTTAAAACCATTTCATAGTGTAGCTCAAATCAAGATTGTTTAGATATTGTGGCTTGAACTCACAGCAAAAGTTGTATAAAAATATCACCTACAACAAGTCCCTTCATAACAGTTTCTCAACAACTCCAACTGAGTGATGCTGAACCATAGGCAAGGAGGTTTCCTGATGTGAATTGCACAAGTCACCCGTGCAAAATGAGTTTAAATACAGGTACACATGTGTCTGTTTTCCCTTGAGGTGGTGTTGATTGCATGAGTTATAGGATAGTAGAGTTCCTGTGGCATTTGGGTTTTTCAAGTCAGACACTGCCGACGTCAGCAGTTGGTCAGATAGTTCAGTTAGAGCATAAAGCTGCATATAATGCATTAAAGTAAATAGCTTCAAATGCCTTTTTTATATTTTTTATGTTTCACCTGCTCTGTTATTGAGTTATTATTGTCATGTCTGAGTCTGCTTGGAGAACTGTCAGTTAAAGACAGGTATACAGATATATATATATATATATATATATATATATATATATATATATATATATATATATATATATATATATATATACACAGACGTGCTCAAATTTGTTGGTACCCCTCCACAAAAAACGAAGAATGCACAATTTTCTCTGAAATAACTTGAAACTGACAAAAGTAATTGGCATCCGCCATTGTTTATTCCATATTTAATAGAAATCAGACTTTGCTTTTGATTTTTTATTCAACATAATATTGTAAATAAGAAAACAAACGAAAATGGCATGGACAAAAATGATGGGACCGCTAACCTAATATTTTGTTGCACAACCTTTAGAAGCAATCACTGCAAACAAACGTTTTCTGTATCTCTCAATGAGACTTCTGCACCTGTTAAAAGGTAGTTTGGCCCACTCTTCCTGAGCAAACTGCCCCAGCTGTCTCAGGTTTGATGGGTGCCTTCTCCAGACTGCAAGTTTCAGCAATTTCCATAGATGTTCGATAGGATTCAGATCAGGACTCATGGAAGGCCACTTCAGAATAGTCCAATGTTTTGTTCTTATACATTCTTGGGTGCTTTTAGCTGTGTGTTTTGGGTCATTATCCTGTTGGAGGACCCATGACCTGCGACTGAGACAGAGCTTTCTGACACTGGGCAGTACGTTTCACTCCAGAATGCCTAGATAGTCTTGAGATTTCATTGTGCCCTGCACAGATTCAAGGCACCCTGTGCCAGGCGCAACAAAGCAGCCCTAAAACATAACCGAGCCTCCTCCATGTTTCAATGTAGGTATGGTGTTCTTTTCTTTGAAAGCTTCATTTTTTCGTCTGTGAACATAGAGCTGATTTGACTTGCCAAAAAGCTCCAGTTTTGACTCATCTGTCCAAAGGACATTCTCCCAGAAGGATTGTGGCTTGTCAATATGCATTTTAGCAAATTCCAGTCTGGCTTTTTTATGTTTTTCTGTCAAAAGTGGAGTCCTCCTGGGTCTTCTTCCATGGAGCCCACTTTCGCTCAAAAAGCGACGGATGGTGCGATCAGAAACTGACGTACCTTCACCTTGGAGTTCAGCTTGTATCTCTTTGGCAGTTATCCTTGGTTCTTTTTCTACCATTCACACTATCCTTCTGTTCACTCTGGGGTCGATTTTCCTCTTGCGGCCGCGCCCAGGGAGGTTGGCTACAGTTCCATGGACCTTAAACTTCTTAATAATATTTGCAATTGTTGTCACAGGAACATCAAGCTGCTTGGAGATGGTCTTGTAGCCTTTACCTTTACCATGCTCGTCTATTATTTTCTTTCTGATCTCTTCAGACAACTCTCTCCTTTGCTTTCTCTGGTCCATGTTCAGTGTGGTGCACACAATGATACCAAACAGCACAGTGACTACTTTTCTCCATTTAAATAGGCTGAATGACTGATTACAAGATTGGAGACATGTGTGATACTAATTAAAGAAACTAATTAGTTTGAAATATCTCTATAATCCAATGATTTATTATCTTTTCTAAGGGGTACCAACAAAAGTGTCAAGGCCATTTTAGAATATCTTTGTAGAATAAGCAATAATTCATCTCTTTTCACAGCTTCTTTGCTTTATTCTATGACATACCAAAGGCATGCAAGTATACATTATAAAATAGCTTTTAATTTCATCACTTTTCAGGAGGAATGAAGCATTATTTCAATGAGCTGTAAGGGTACCAACAAATTTGAGCACGTCTGTATATATATATATATATATATATATATATATATATATATATATATATATATATATATATATATATATTGGAGCAACAAAACCCAGAACCACTCGGAATGAATGCAGACGTCCTTACACTTGCTCCATAAGGTCAATTTGAAATGTATCTGCTATTCAGTTTGTTCAGCTTCAAACTGAACAATTTTAAATCAAAGCTCTCAATGATTCTTTGTGGTTACACTTATCTATGATAACATATTAGGTGTGGTTTTGGGGGCATTAGCTAGGCCCCCTCTATCCTATCATATCTTTTCATCAATTAAGTCAACTCTATTTAAACCATTAGTCACTCCTATGCAGTCGTCTTGTGTTTTAGTTTTAGTTTCATGTATCACTACAGACATTATTTGGAATACAGAACACTCACCCGCAGCCATTTTCTTCTGATGATGGCGATGATGATTATCCACTACATGATATAAACCCTGCGCTATCTTTTGTTTCATCTTGTTCACAAACATTTTTAATATCACCAAGCAGATGTGATGAAAGGAACTTGTGACCTATCAAAACATGAGAGAACACTAATAGTCAGCTGACACCTCCCTAATCGCCTCCTGCTTTAGTGCAGGAAATACCTGTACATTTACCTTCTAATACATTTTTGGGAAAGGATTACAGACGAGTACGCTGAAGAGACGTTTTTTTGGTGATTCAAATTCAGACCCGAAAATTACATTTTTTTGACCCGCACCCAAACCGCAAACCGTGAAAAAGTTCACATTCCGACCTGAACTCAACCCACTTTTGCTGGTCACCACAGCAATGCCTCATCCACAGCCGTTCAGCCTTCAGGCCGCCAACATTTTACTCTCAGGCTGCGTTACAAGATCCAGTAGCACAGGTGATCTTTCTGACCTTTTATAAAGACAGCCTCGTCTCTCCACGCCCATATCAGCAGTAGATCTGTCAATCATCACGTTGCACTGTTTCCATACAATCTCCTGGCAGCGATCCATTGCTACTTGCTTTCAATAACTGAGACATAATCATAATGGGTAGGATATTAATTTGGTTCAATTCTCATTCAACACGGAATCCCCAGCTTGTTTTGAACTTTACTCATGGTGAAATTGTCCTGGTTTCGTGTCTTGCAACGCATTCGTGTAGTCTTCCCTCTCGCTTCATCATCTCATGCATGTTTAATTGTAACCACTAGATGGTAGAATGACACCACGAGTTGTGTGTGTTTATTTAAATAATTTTATTACCTGGAGGTTGGTTTGAAAATTTTACTTTAACCCTTTGCGGTCCTATGTCGGACCTGGTCCGACATTGCAATTATTCCTATCCGGTCCAATGTCGGACCCTGTCCGACATCATAAAAAAGACTCAAAAAACGGGTTTCTAGTCATTTTTTCTTTGGAAAAAGCCGAGAAAACCATTCAGGAGCCAAGACAAGCCGAAAAAAAAAAAAAGGGCGTATTCATGAATAGTCATACTTACCCCTGGCATCAGATAACAGCGGCCATAAGGAAACAAGCTGGCTGCGACTGCATCAGCGCTCAGAGAATATCACTGACATTTGCAGAGCTTTTTTCAGATGTTATAGTAATAAAATAATGACTTGGATCGCATTATTGAGGCTTTTGGCGATAAAACGAGTGATCAGGAGATGATTGATCGGTATGTACGACTATTATTATTATTATTTATTTATTAGCATATGTGAAAACTATAACGAACGAAAGGGTGGGGCAGGGCTGGAGAATGCCTAGTGACAGAACCCTCCTTCTATTATGTTGGGCTTTTGAAGAGGTGGATCATCCTGCTCTATATGTTATAATAACTACTAACTCCATGTTTTTCTTTCTGGTTCGCGAGCCTCTTTGTATGTCGGGTGCCCCTCTTCATATGTCGGGTCACCTCAGAGACGGTGGCCCCCCTCCTGTTTGTCAGGTGTCCTTAGCGACAGAACCCCCCTACTGCATATGTTGGGCAATTGAAGAGCCGGAACCTCTCATGTGTTAATATTACTAATCAATGTTTTCTTTCTGGTTCACGAGCCTCTTCGTATGTCGGGTCATTTCAGAGATGGTGACCCCTCTTCGTATGTCGTGTCATCTCAGAGTCGATGATCCCCCTCCTGTTTGTCAGGTCTCCTGAATGACGGAACCCCCCTTCTATATGTTGGGCCTTCGAAGAGGCGGAGCCCCTCTCTTCATGTGTTTCATCTGTTACTAACTCCACATACTTAAATCACCTTGGGGGCCTTGCTCACCCCCCGTGAATTTTTGTTTAATCCATTAAAAGATACAGTCCTATTTAACCCTAGAAAGGCCAGAGTCAACTGAACTACCCTTTCAGGCATGGCATCTCGATTGTTAGTTTCAATTACCTCTGAACGGCAGAGACTCAGACAAGATCTAAACTTTCACCAAATAAAAGATAAGGAAGGATCAAAGGACATGAATTAATACCAATTACAACTGGTTATGTTCCTCTATGTACAGTATCTCTAGAATTATAATTAAGAAACTACCTATGGATGTGTTAGCGACATTCACTTTAGGCCTTTTCAATATACACAATTTCATACTGTCATTAATTACTTCTCAAGGAAGTGAATTGAGAAAGTTAAGACCAAAAATGTCTTTTGACTTTGTATCCTTTGCCAGTTTCAAACCAAGGCCTTCGGAGGTGAAGGCACAAAATGATAATTAATTAACCTGTTGTGCAACCCAGACCCTTTAAAAATCAAATGTACAATTGTGAAGAAAAATGTAAATGTTTTTGCTTCTGTTCTTAATTAGTCTTGGTGCATGTGGCATGTATGACTTGGGTTACATGTCACATACATGCTTTTTTCATAAGAACTTATACACATCAAAACGGAAATACATTTGATTTCTTCCAACATTAATAAACTGTTTGGGTGATAGTGCACTCAGTTAGCGAGCACAAGGACATTATTGATCCATATACAATCTAATTTTCTACTTCGCAAGCAGTGAACCTAAGCTAAAAGGAGCTAAAGGCTAAGGTGGATTTATTGGACAAGAATGAACTTAATGGAAATCAATGTCAGAGCACAATATACAACAATGTGCCTTGATGCACCGTGACCAAATGGAAAAATCATCCTAGTACATTTCTGACCCCACTCACAGCAAGCAAGCATCTTTACAACAGTGGAAAAGAGCCAGGCTCATCTGCATTGTGGTTATAGAGCATTTAACCTCATCTCACCAACTGGGGAAAGAATCTGTAACAGCAGTGCCTCACACAACACTGCCCGTTACACCTAGCATTCCACTTCTCGATGCAAATAAAGAGTCAAAAGGTATAGCAAAAATGTTGCAACTTGATAAAGTAATAATCAAGATTATTAGATTTTAGAAAGGGGTTTCATTTTCAGTGGAAATAGCAAAATCTGCTGTTAAGAAATGGCAAAATCACCTGTTAAGAATATCCTCCTTTATTCTAACGTGATCTTCTGTTTTACCCATTTCAAGCATCATTTTCTGTGGTTCTTAGGTGCTTTAAATTAATATGTAATGAGCATTTAACTGGTGTAGACCTCCAGAAAAATGATTCCAGTTCAAATATGTTAGCAATGATATATAAGCAGAATTGAAACCTGTCCCAAAGCTGTGAAAAAAAAAATGTCAAAACATTAAATTGTCACATATATAATGCAAATGTAACTGTGCAATATTTAAAATTTAAAAAGTGTGACCGTAAAGCAGCTGCTTTCACTCATTCCTATCAAAATTGCATCTTGTTCAAGTAATGGTTATTTATTTAGATGCACCAAGAACCAAAAAGTAATGTTTTACGTAAAAATATGTAGGAAGACCGTATACACATATATACATTTCACATAGGTCCGAGAATCACAAACATTTATAGGCACTATGTGTTGTTCCAGGTTTGAGCACCGTAACTTTATAGACTAAAAAAAAACATGCATATTAAAATTACTTCAATTAATTTCAATCTCAATCTCTCTCTCTCTCTCTTTCTCTCCCTTGACACACTTTTGTCTGAAACGCTTACTGAGTTCTAGTTGTAGTGTTTTTCTATAGCTTGTATGGGCTACATAATGTTATTTAGAGATACATTATTTCAGTTTATTGGAAAGCAGCCTGTGTTGCTGTCCCAGCTTTTCTACATGCACTGAAGGTTGAGCTTGTCACATTCATGCCTCATAAGGGTAGGATGGGCATTTATTCCGGTGGGTTAGTTGAATTATATAAATTCATGCTGTAGGCCAGAATTAAATGAATCTAAGCAACCCAATAAACCTTTTAAGAGGAACAAAAAACCAGTCACAACACTATAATAGGATAATATCTTCCTTCGGAGAAACTAGAGTCATCCTATTTTTAAGCATTTTGCAAAAAGAAAAGTAGCCTCCTTCGGAGAGATAATGTTTTATCAAGAGTCCAAGCCCTCAATTAAGAAATGTTAAGTTATGTAGTACCATGTTGGTCAGGCATTCAACAATCTTATCCACCCATCTAAAACTAACAGTGTTAGCATATTCTACTTATATAAGACATCTATTTTTCAGGCAGAGAATTTATGCTTACCCTTTTCTTTTAAGGAGTAATTAATTCAGAGCGGTCAGGTGATGTCAAGTAGGTGAGAGAGTTTTCAGGCAGTTTTCTATTAGGGATTCAAACTGCAAAGGTTGGGTTCCTTAAGTCAAAAGCTCAAGCTGCCAACTCGTCCTAATTGACGTCACTGCATCCTACCATGCTATGTGGTTACAATGTGTTGAAAGCGGATATACCTGTAATTAGGGGTGCAACAATTAATTGATGCATTGATTATTGATCATCTGTCCTTAAATTTCCGAGCTTCGATTACATATTGGTGAATCGATGCATCAAATTAAAACCCAGTTTGAAGTCTCCTGTTGCTGGTTTGCATTAAAACCTTGAGTGTGTGAGATTGCGCTTCTTTTAGTGCTAGTACGGTAGATTAGTGAGTTGCTAGGATACACACTTTATTATATAAAAATAAGATGAATTTAGTATGATAGTTAACTTAGTCAGGATTTGTGTGATTAATTCAAATGTTTTACTTTGCTTTTGGACATAAAATGTTAACAGTAATGAACAACGATAGTTCAGACAGAAATTACTTCTGTTAAAATATAGTATTTTCTATTATTATTACAATGTTAACACTAGAACCGCCGTGTTTATACTCATACCTGAAACCACCGCAGGCAGTCATTATGACGGTTACATTTGAAACATCAGTATTAAAATGAAAGACAAACTGTCGGATACAACTCAAAAGTTTTATTCAAACACATCATATCAAACATCTGCACAGCTGAAACACTGTATTTAAATTAACAATTAAACACAAAATGGTTTATTTTCTAACTTACCACGATAAAGCACTACTTTAAAAAATGAAAAATTATAATAAAATAAACATTTCAAAAGAAACTAGTGTGTAAACAGGTAAAAACAAATGTATTTTTAAATTTAAAACTAAAGTAACATATGTTTTCTCTGCGTGTGTCACTCTCTGTAGCAATGAATCCAGGTTGAGCTGCAGCAGCCTGCGAGGTGTGATTTATGAATGACGCTCCCCTATTCCTCACTATGGACTATGGGGTTGCCCAGATCCCCTCTGAGCTAAATTACCACACGTCCCAGTCCGGGTACGTAACACTAGTGGATTCAGCGGCTGTCTGCTATAGACGCCTCCACTGCCTTCCAGTTCCCTGTTGCTGTCCCGAGCACATGCACGCGGTACTGGTACTCCCTCTGTACCCTCTCGGTCGCTTATTTTATTCCGATAATCCGGCCAGAGTTTCCGCTGTATTGTATCCTGTCAGTCATTTATATGGGAGCAACGTCCCCCACAAGATCCGCCCCCCAACCAATCACAGAGGTTCGCCCCCACCCCCCCTGCTCAAACTCTTTGTGTAACCACCATGATTGACAAGTGCCCAATAGCAAGTGCAGGTCTCCCCTGTTACAATCATTGAAAGGCATCAAAGAATAATGTTGATGGAAGGTCACAACAGCAATCTTGTTGGAGTCGGGGCAAAACTACTCGGCGGAGTTTCAGCAATCTTTTTTTTTTTTTCATTGCTGTTATTTGCCAGCCATAATTTGAGAATACCACCCTATAGGTCTTTTTTAAAACCAACCAAAGGCAAAGACACATTTTCAGAAAACAATGTAATGGTTTGGGACTGACAAATTCCACCCTCCCAATAAAATGTGTGTGTGTTGATGTTGATGTGAAGGTGTTTCAGGTGAGTTCTGGAGATAAATGGATGTTTGAAAATTACCACATATTTAACATGGAGAAAAATAAGCCAAGAAAAAGAAGTGAACAGGGCTTATTCCTTACGAAAGCAGTTTTTAAATTAGGGTTTAGACCGGATATAGCTTTTAACTGAATAAATAAAAGCAAAGTTGATAAAAAAAATAGTACGTGTGCGCAGATCTGGGACCAGGTTAGCTGGAGAAAGACAGCCACGGTTATGAATGATATATAGATGGACCATGCAGAATCAACAGAAAAGAGCAGGGTATAGAATGCCAGTAGGAAACGCATATATATATATATATATATATATATATATATATATATATATATATATATATATATATATATAATTTTTTTTATCTCTACCTGGAAACACAGTTTCTGAGAAAGCAGATTAATGCATTCAATTACAGTCATCACACAGCTACAATGGCAATGAACTAACAGAACTGCTTTCAGAGATGCAAGCTATTGAACTAGAAAGCGAACTTATTGATTATCAAGGTTGGTGAAATCCAGATGTCTGTGCTTAATGTGTTTTTTGTCTTTTTCTTTCTCTTGGGACCTATGACCGATGGAAAATTGGTGATAACTGTGCACCCATATAATACCCTTTTTGAGATTGAAAACCGAGCAATGGCACATTGCTGAAGAAGATACAAGACTTTTTCAACATGAGACAGCTAGAAAAAAATCAATTAGAGCTATTTATACTACAGGTGGGTGCACTACCAGTCCACAGACCATGGGCTTCTTTAATGCATTTCCTGTGTTTAAAAGAACAAGGAACAAAGGAGATTGAAACACAGCATGCAGGAACTTTGTGAAAACTGAGACAGTGAGCCAGCTTGGACTGAAATCCATTTTAAACTGGACTTTGTGTTTGTGACATTTACAATTTTATAGATTTCCTTTTGGCTGGGATCTTATCTCTAAAAAGAGATTTCCTTTCAGATATCAAGAGTAGTGAGTGAAATAAACAGATTGGAAGGGTTAAACCTCAGATTTGTACTTTTACATTTTATATTGTACTTTTCTTTCATTTGAATTAGATACATGTTTAATAGCAGTGTAACAGACAGTGTTGTGTGATGCACTACTATTATACATTGTAACCCTCTCTACTACAGTACCAGTGCGAAATACCTTGATTCTTGTATACAGTGGTTAAGACAATCTGTTGAGGAGTGTGTGGTTGCCGGTTCACGTCCAGTCTCTGCCCTGTTACCCTTACAAAGCAATGGCATATAATATAGGCTAAAGGCTGTTACCTTAGTAACCTTCAGCTGACAGATTTCCAGGGCAACTAATACTGTAGGAATATCATTATTTCGGCACAGTTAAGTTTCCCTAATCAATAATACTTTAAAGTAAATATCAGTAATTCAAATGTAATTATGTATGTACTAACACATGGCTCGTAGTACTCCACAAGACACCTTTAAATGTTAACAGCAGAACATAAATAAATAAGGGGCCTATGTTTGTTATTATTTTATATCTTTATGTTACTCATTAATATTCAACATCAAACATTCCCTTTGTGGATGTATAAGTAGAATCTATGAATGCATTTTAAAAGTGGTCTACGCTTTAATGACTTGGAGTAAAAGATTGCATGTATCGGTCACAGTAAAAAAAAATAATAAAAAAAGTAATTATATTAATATTTCAACATCTTGAACATTAGTTACAATTATATTGGTTAGCGGGAAGATACTGCATGAGGAGAGAGTTGTTGAATTTACTGGAGTTTGCAGGACAAAGTGATGCTGTAGATGCTTCTGGAGGCATGGATGTCCGGTGCAGGTGGTTTTCACCGAATGAATTGACAATGTGCTGTTAAACTGCAACTCTACTAGTAGTATGCTGGTCATACATTGCTGTATACTATCTATATGTAACATATGGATCTGATGTAGCTTGTATGCACTTAAAATATGATACCTTCATAGTTCTGCAGTGCACAAGACAAAGATCCAGTATATTGTTTATTCTCTTGCAGGGGGTGCCTATGATAAGCTCCTCTGAACTTCATGAATTTAAACATGTCACAGTAGATTGAAAATGCATTTGTAAGTATATAACTGATTTAGTGGGCAGCTTGCTTTATCTGCCATAGACCACTTCAAAATAATTTATGGTCACGGTAGTAAACCTGATAACACTCTCCATTACAGTGCCTTGCGAAAGTATTCGGCCCCCTTGAACTTTGCGACCTTTTGCCACATTTCAGGCTTCAAACATAAAGATATGAAACTGTCATTTTTTGTGAAGAATCAACAACAAGTGGGACACAATCATGAAGTGGAACGAAATTTATTGGATATTTCAAGCTTTTTTAACAAATAAAAAACTGAAAAATTGGGCGTGCAAAATTATTCAGCCCCTTTACTTTCAGTGCAGCAAACTCTCTCCAGAAGTTCAGTGAGGATCTCTGAATGATCCAATGTTGACCTAAATGACTAATGATGATAAATAGAATCCACCTGTGTGTAATCAAGTCTCCGTATAAATGCACCTGCACTGTGATAGTCTCAGAGGTCCGTTTAAAGCGCAGAGAGCATCATGAAGAACAAGGAACACACCAGGCAGGTCCGAGATACTGTTGTGGAGAAGTTTAAAGCCGGATTTGGATACAAAAAAGATTTCCCAAGCTTTAAACATCCCAAGGAGCACTGTGCAAGCGATAATATTGAAATGGAAGGAGTATCAGACCACTGCAAATCTACCAAGACCTGGCCGTCCCTCTAAACTTTCAGCTCATACAAGGAGAAGACTGATCAGAGATGCAGCCAAGAGGCCCATGATCACTCTGGATGAACTGCAGAGATCTACAGCTGAGGTGGGAGACTCTGTCCATAGGACAACAATCAGTCGTATACTGCACAAATCTGGCCTTTATGGAAGAGTGGCAAGAAGAAAGCCATTTCTTAAAGATATCCCATAAAACGTGTCGTTTACAGTTTGCCACAAGCCACCTGGGAGACACACCAAACATGTGGAAGAAGGTGCTCTGGTCAGATTAAACCAAAATCGAACTTTTTGGCAACAATGCAAAACGTTATGTTTGGCGTAAAAGCAACACAGCTCATCACCCTGAACACACCATCCCCACTGTCAAACATGGTGGTGGCAGCATCATGGTTTGGGCCTGCTTTTCTTCAGCAGGGACAGGGAAGATGGTTAAAATTGATGGGAAGATGGATGGAGCCAAATACAGGACCATTCTGGAAGAAAACCTGATGGAGTCTGCAAAAGACCTGAGACTGGGACGGAGATTTGTCTTCCAACAAGACAATGATCCAAAACATAAAGCAAAATCTACAATGGAATGGTTCACAAATAAACATATCCAGGTGTTAGAATGGCCAAGTCAAAGTCCAGACCTGAATCCAATCGAGAATCTGTGGAAAGAACTGAAAACTGCTGTTCACAAATGCTCTCCATCCAACCTCACTGAGCTCGAGCTGTTTTGCAAGGAGGAATGGGCAAAAATTTCAGTCTCTCGATGTGCAAAACTGATAGAGACATACCCCAAGCGACTTACAGCTGTAATCGCAGCAAAAGGTGGCGCTACAAAGTATTAACTTAAGGGGGCTGAATAATTTTGCACGCCCAATTTTTCAGTTTTTTATTTGTTAAAAAAGTTTGAAATATCCAATAAATTTCGTTCCACTTCATGATTGTGTCCCACTTGTTGTTGATTCTTCACAAAAAATTACAGTTTCATATCTTTATGTTTGAAGCCTGAAATGTGGCAAAAGGTCGCAAAGTTCAAGGGGGCCGAATACTTTCGCAAGGCACTGTATAATTTATTTTTTATGCCTCCACAAAATGGGAGTAGACGTGTTCTGTTGACTAGTGTTCTGATTTGTAATAAGGATTTATCTGATTGGTTGATCCCACTAAAAATTAAACAGTGCTGACCTGCAAATTCAAGTTATGTTTAATTATATTGTTTTCGATATCTAATTTGTCAGTGCCATCTATCTTAGATCTGTAATAACCCTGCAGAACAAAAAGACAACCTAGGTTATTAACATGTCAAAGATCTATGTAATTTTGATGAACAGGCTAATTTAAGAACGTTTGGATGAGAATCTGGATGTAACGAGGACTGTGGTGTTTAAAACATTCAGCTTTGCTGTAGTCGGGCACTTTTTTGGATACAAGCGCTGGATGCTTTGACTCCTTTTGATTTGTGCAGCTACACTCCTGAGACATGAATATCCACATTTCCTAATAGAGTGTCAGTACTTTCAAGTAGCGCTGTGTGTAAGTTTACTGTCTTGCAAGGTATATTTTTGATATTTCTAGTGGCCCAGAAGGCATTTTGATACTGACAGTATTTCTGATTTATATGACCTCCTGGTGTTTTAAAATATACTTTTACATGCCTGCTATTTTAGTGGTGCACTACAGAACTACAGTAAAACCCCAGGTTGGTGCTTCCAGCATTGATAAAAGTGACAGAAGGCAGCTTGCTCTGTATGTACATTCACTGATCTATTCTCAAGAAATCTACTATACGAGGAAGAAAAAAAAAATCTGCCAGCTTTAAAATTCTTTGAGATGAAACAATAATCAAATGGATCAATGACTGCTATTAAGGTGGCCCAAGCAGTATTTATTATGCATAGCCAGGCTGGGAGAGTGAAGGGGGTGATATATCAGACAGTCATTAACTCCAGCACAACAGCTGGAAACGAACTGTACCTGCTGCTGCTGTTAAAGGATTACAAATAGAAGCCATCCCTACAGGCAACCTCCAGCTGATAGGACACAAAACAATATATACCTGTTGTTCAAATTATGTTTTTTGTTTCTTAATAATGAGCATTTAAAATTCTACATACACAGCTATTATGTATTTTATGCTCCTGATCTAGACAATGTTGGCCGGGTGCATTCTCTCTGTCAGTGTCACACAATAGATTTTCACTGCCTTTACTGAGAGTAAAAGAAAAGTTGAAGCATTCAGTCCTGTGGGCCCTTGATATGTATTTGTTCAGGTTTGTGGTGTTTTGAAGCTACACTGTTTGTAGTTAATTAGTGGTTGTTTTACTGCATTCAATGTTTTCTGTTTAACGTTGATTTCATACTAATTGATTTTAGATTCAGTAATAATTCTTCTTAATGTTTGTTTAATGTGACTAGCACCATAAGGTTCCGTCTCAGAATAATAACTCTGATTCCATATCAGATTGTTTCCAGATTTGACATGTGTGTTGCTACTCTTCTCTATGAAATGTATGTAATACCTCAAAGTTTTAGGTTCTTTGTTTAAGATGTTTCTTAGTAAAAAAAAAAAAGTGACCACTACCTCATTACTTGAAAATCTGTTATGCGTAACTCCCTGCACACTGTTCTAGGAAGTTGCATATATTAGTTCACACCCTTTCACAATCCTCTAAATCCATATCCCCAGTAGCTTTAGAACACACACACGCACTGTTTTCCAGTCTCCTCAGACTTTTGCCATTCTTAAAGACCAAGGGTTAGATTTTTAAAAGGTTTAAAATTAGTCTATAAACTATATTATATGAATTTGCAATCTGACTTCGAATCAATCAATGGTACAGCATTCAATGTGATGCACGTCTTGTCAGTTGCCTTTTTAGAAACCCAGAATGCTTTACCCAGTTAATTTGCATTGGTAATAAATCTATAACATGTTGTGTGGTGTCATGCTTGTGTGGTATCATGCTTATAAAAACACTTTGCATATTTTTGAAGACAGGATATTTATCTTTTCAGGCAACAAATGTCCCACCCCACCACCAACCAGTGGAGAATCCACCACTTTTTAATATTTTGGTAAAAGACTTAAAAAAGATATTAAAAGCAATCAGACATGAAGTACTGTAGTATATTGGCTGCGTAAGAAAAGCTAATTTGGATAACCAAACAGTATTCAGTTTTTAAGCTCTGGTGCTTTCTCATTTTCACTAGAACTGAAAATCAATTTTATACATAGTTGCACTAGCATATTGACAGAAATATTTAATAAATATGACAATACAGTGCAAGTCTAAATGCAATTAAACAAGTTTATCGTTCAACCAGAAAAACATTACAACTCCTTCCTCTTTATATACTCAGAACACATTAAAGTAGCAGCAGATGAAAAAATCCCAATTAGGATTTCATTGGAACAATTCTTTGCATTGTGAAAGTTTCTTCTACATGTATTATTTTCAAATAAAACATTGTTATTCTTGTTGAATTAATGTTGTGGGTGATTGCCAATATCAATCTGTCCACTGATCTTTTGCAAAAGAAATATCCTCTCAATAAAGACTTCTGTTTTGATTTGTTCTTAAAGAAAGGCTAGTCTCAATGAGAATGTGCTGTTCCACTGTGATATAAACAGAGGATAAACCATGAACATTCATAAAGTACTGTACATGAGATTAATCAGTTGGCTATGGTCATCCTCATGAGTGACATAAATGAACCTTCAATCCACAATATTAGTATTCTTTTTAGATAACAATTATAATGCATAGAGTATGTTTAAACCTAAATTAAACAACTCCATTCAGAGAATTACTTTCCTTAGATTACGCAATGCAGCATCATTTGGAACAGTGCAATTTGCCAGTCATTCTGCTGTTTGATTTGAATGAAAACTAGAAAAATATTCACTCAGCAGCATTGGCCCAGCTGTAGAAAGCAGAGATCTTCTGAAGATCTGCGTGTGCGATGAAAGCAAGGATCCAGTCTTTATTGAACGGATAGGAAGAATCCAGTTTTGAGCACAGAAGACTGATAGCAGTTACAGCCTGTGGTGCAAGACAACCTTGTGGATGGAACGCATGCAATGGGACTGGAGCTGCTGCTGCGATGAGCTTGCGGAATCTGGTGATTCATGAAACCCCTGAATCCTAGACGTGAGTCGTCTGTGAAAAGGGACGAGTCATGGGGGGCTGAGATGTAGTCTTCCTAGAATAGTGAAAGTCCGTTCCAGTTTTGCATTAATAATGCACACATTGATGCTGTAGAAAAGGAGCGAAGAGACATGAAATGAAGGTTCTAATTGCATAATTGAAATGGCCCAGTAAGGATAGCAGGTCCCATTTAAAAAAAGAAATAAATAAATCATAGAAATTAAGGATCCAAGGTTGTCGAGTGTAAGTTATTGAGAATGTGCGATGATACATTATGAAAATATCTTTAGTTCAGTAGCAGTGAAACTGGAAGTGTACAGACTGGGGAAAATCCAGTACAAATAGCAGTGTGAAGCCTGTTTCCAAAAAATAAACTTGACAAAAACAACAACTCCGCCATTTCTTTTAGTACTTGCAAGCAGTCTTAAATTAGAACTGTACTTGAAAATGCTCTCTTTCAGAAAAATAAATTAAAATGAGCTGGAAAATAGCTTTGAGAATCTAGTCCTTAATGTTGCAAAAATATTGAAAGTAGAAGCCATATGTGGTCGCTGGACTTGATTTCTCACTACAGGTGCGTGCTATGGACCATTGAGGGAGCTGATGCCAGGTTGTAAGTGGGAACGTCAGCTGTGGGGCCCGGAAGTGCTAAACCGAGAAGGTGGCCATGACTGGAGTGGTGAATACTGGGCTTGATAGAGATTGCTACAGCAATGGAAGCAGCAATTGAGACAGTGAAGGGGTGAATGAGGGACTTCATATCCTCGAAAATGTTGTTTATGAAGCTGAAGGGTGGGATTTGTTTCAGCTGCGTCTCCCGGTTGCTGGGAGGAAACGAGTGACCATGACTGGAGAGAACGACGGTGCTGCCGCCTGTGGGCGAGCGAGTTTGCGGAAGTGCGCTTGAGAAGCAGGTAGGCAGCATGGTGTAGCAGATATAAAAGGTACAATAGATATTGAACAATGCCATATTATCGCTTTCAGCTGGGATGTTGATATTGTTGTCGTGCACGGTTTCTAAAAGTTAGGCAAGTGGCCAATCCTTATAAAATAGCTGCAACGAATATAGGCCTTAGGCTTTCCCACATGTTTGTCTGTGGGCCAAATGAGCCGTGCTGAAGATTTCCAATATTCGATTCTAACTTCTGTGTGGTTTGCTGAAGAATTTAATGGCATGGTAATCATTACTAAATAAAAAATAAAAAATAAGGGTAATAGTATTGCAATACTAATGCACTTATTGATGCTATAACCTTATGTTACTCCGGTCATAATCATAATAAATCAGTTAAGATTTTTTTCAGTTTCTACTGTTGTATTCATGTTTTACTACATTTTTATATTCTTCTCAAACACCAGTCAGCACCAAAGTAGGCACATTTTTTAAGGTATTTTGATCATTTGCATATTATTTCACTTTGTTTATTCAAAAACACCAATAGGCCTGCCCAATAGTAGCCCTTTTCCATCATTTTATATTAATGTTATTATTATTATGTTATATTATATTATTTCATAGAAAATAGAAATCTGGAGGGTTTCGGTCCAAATCCAGAGATTTTTTCAAACTTGTACAGAGATATTTCTTTTCATGATATGGTAACACTGCTTGCCTCCTCTGAGGAGCCAGAACTGCTGTTCATACTGTATGGGAATGAATCTAGTGCTTTGGTTAAATTTCTTTTTTTCTTGCATTTAAGACAATTTTGTTGTTTCAATGGACATTATTATATTATAATGCTACACAACAATAAATAGATATGATATTTTATTTATGAAAATACTTTATTATTAAGTATTTATAAAAAAGTTAAAAAAAAACATTGAAAACCATTACATAAAAGATTAAAACAATCGTTTCATTGATTAAATATTAATATTAGAAAAGCCAGTTATATGAGAATTCAAAAGAGAAAACTCCCCCACAATATTCAAAACTTCACACACAGTTTATCATCTTCAATATCACACAACACATCATCAATATACCAAATCTGCTGAAAACTCTCTAAATTATTTTTAGTTTTATAATAACAACAACATTCTAAAAATGACAACAAATGATTACTAAAACCATTAATCCTATTTTTTCTGCTCTTTCAAATAGCCAGTTGGGCTTGTCCAAAAATACAATTAACAAGTTGAATAATAAAATTGTTCTTTTTACAAAATCGAAAAACTAAAATAAAGATGACATCACTAACCTGGAAACCCAATCAAACAATAATATTTCTCAGCACATTGAACATTGGTTTGAATCTTTTACAGAAAAGAAAACAATGAAAAACAGCCTCTCCGAGAGCAGAAAGGGCAACTATCTTTAACTTCAGGATTACTAATACACACAAAAGAATTAACAGCAAGAATAGCATGTACATTCTCCACTGCAGATCACCTGATCTTTTTGGTAATGGTGGCTTGTATAAGGAAGCCCAGGCTGACTGTATATGCTCCTCCACCCCCAACCTCTCTGTCCAAGGAGAATCAGGCAGTGACTCAAGCTGTTTTTGATGCTGTGTTTTCACACAAATTCTATACAGCTTCTTCCCATCTACTGTAGCCAGGCAAAGATCTTTCAGATCTTTAACAGCCAATAGCTTCCCTGGCACATCAGAGTCCAGACTGAGTTCAGGGGAAATATCTAAAGAGGGAAAATCAGGGTCGGGCTGAGGCAGAGTCTTATTTCTAAGACGTTCGTCCAACAGCTCTATATTTTTCTTGAGGATGGCATTGCGCATTTCATTAATGAAACGTTCAGCCAAGCAGAGCGAGTGGATCCCTAGCCCTAAAACCAGGGACCTCTTCTCTGACCTCTTCCATGTGAACCTGCGATAATCCAGCAGCTGTCTCAGTTTTACTATTCCCGCCCTCACTAAATGCTCCATAAAACTGTTGGATTCCCCAAATGTTGTTTTTAAACCAGGATTCGCTACAAGAGGCTCTTCTAACAGCCAATACAGGTTTATATTCCCAGGTCCCTCTTTACTGTCAGTAACTTCCATGCCTTAAATAGACTGCCATAATGTCCTGGCAGCTGCTTCAAGTCCAACTTATTAAATTGACAAAAAAACAAACCAACAATGTTTTATCTAACTCCATCCCACCCACCAGGGGAATATAGCAACCTCTGCAGGGCCTGAAGCTGGAAATGCAGCAATTCTGCTGGAAATGTCTATAATACCCTGTCCCCCTTCAACCAATGGCATATAGATCACACTATTTCTTACCCAGTGCACTTCCCTCCAAAAGAACTCCAACAGTGCTGACTGAACTTGCCTAACAAGACTTTCCGGGGGATCTAAACAGATAAAACGATGCCATAAGCTACAGGCCACCAAGTTATTGTTTATCAACATTGTCTCTGTGGGAGAGCTGTGGGATGAGCCACCTCCATCTCTGGAGTCTGGCCTCTCCAGAGGTAACCATGGTCAACCCTATCGAAAACTATTTATTGATAAAGCGACACTAAACATGCCCTAAAACCATAATTTGGAGGCTGCCAGAATTTCTCGAATCAAAAATATATTATTAAAAATTGATCTATCAGGTACACAGTAAGTTTGATCTGAATGCACCACCTTTCCTATCACAGTTTATAAACGATTTGCCAGAGCTTTAGGAAAAAATGTATAATAATTCACACCAATAATTGATACAGGTCTCCAGTTTTTTTATATCACACAGATCAGCTTTCTTAGGAAGAGTAAGAACAGCCCTCCTGCAACTCTGAGGTAACACTCCTTCTTGTACACTCTCTCCAAACACCCCCCACAAATCCTCTCCCAACAAAGGCCAGAAGGCTTTATAAAATTCCACTGGGAGACCATTAAGTCCAGGTATTTTGCCATTATTCAGTCCTTGGAGGGCATCAGTCAGTTCCCCCAAAGTCAAAGGGCTGCCTAACCCTCTATCCTCCTCTACTGGCAGTTGAGGGAGATTCTGCAGGAAGCACTGTAACTCCCCAGTTTCCTCCACAATATCCACTGAAAACTATTTATAAAAGTCCACAGCCACTATCCTAATCTCCACAGGCTCCCTCAACTCTTGCCCACCCTCTGTCTTCAGGCAATGAATCATTTTACCCTGTGGGCACTTTTCTTTTTTAGCCCCCCCAAAAAATGTGTGGGGGGTCCCCGAATGGCTCACCTTGTAAAAGCACTGCCGCGCGGCATGCAAGGCGAGTCATACAACCAGAGATTGCAAGTCTGAATCCTGGTTGTGCAATGCAGCCGATCTCCACTGGGGATTCCATGGAGGCGCCGCATTGGCTTTGGCGCTCCCGGGGTTGTGGAGGTGGGATCCGGCTTAGACTGTTTCTCCTCTCCGCTCTGTGGCGACTCCTACAGGCCAGGTGCGGAGTGAGCTTGGGGACGGAGATTTGCTGGGCTGGTCTTTATCCTCCAGAGGCTGGTAGCCTGCAGACTTCTGCTCTAGTTCCTGGGTGTAAAAAGACGCTGATTGGCCCGTGGGATCGGAGGACACCCACTGAGCCTCGGGTCCCCAAGCTGCCTTGCCTTGTTTAAACTCTTAGTGACATTCTATTAAACTGTTGACAAAAAAGACTGGATCTGTACTTTCCCAACCTCCCACCATAACCTCAAAAGAAGAAAAATCCCCTTTCTTCACCCTTCATCTCTCCCAAAAGAAAGTAAAACATTTTTTAAAATGTCCCTCACTGGCTAAAAGATTATTAAAATGCCATTATGCACTATGCAATACACAGCATGATGATCCAATCAGCCAATAATAACACCGGATTTAAAAAGACTCAGGTTATGTTTGAAAGTATAAAAACTATCCAATCGGGCCAGGTAAACATCATTACCACATGTTTTAACCCATGTGTAACATATGCCATTAAAACTCCTCCATACATCAATCAGTTCTGAATGTTTTAAAATTCTTAAAAACTCTCTAGCAGACTGTGGATGAGGCTCAATGTGATTTCTATCTAACCCATTATTTACTGTACAATTAAAATCACCACCTAAAATAAGAACTTTTTCTGGTCCACAGTCTGCTAATATACTTTCTAAATGTTGGAGAAACAAGACTCACTCCCTACCATTAGTGGGTGCATAAACATTTATAAAAATAAAAACCCTGCCCTCAATACAAGCTTGAATTTTCAACAGCTGACCTTTCACTATTTCATCAACAATAACTGAGCTGGGATTGAAATTTTCTAAAAACCGAAGAGTCTGAAACGATAGAAGAGTCTGTAAGACTACCTTCCTCGCTCTCTGAACTCTCCTCTACCACTTCACTAGCTGCCTGTTTGCACTGCAGTCACCTTTACAGAACTCACAGCTTCACTACTGACACTGTTTTTTTTTTTTACATGAATGTCACAGGTGGGGTGACCAGGGGTAACCACAAGTAAATAAATGATTTGAATAGTACCAACTACGCCACCTTGAGTTTGAAAAGAGAAAGGATCTTTATGACCGAGTAGTAATAACCTTCCCAGAACAGGTTCTTTTGATCCCCGGGGGTCCAACACACACACCAAGGGAAAACCAGGTAGGTTAAAACAAATGTTATTGTTTCTCAACAGGGTAAAAATGCTCTTTAAAAACCACACATAAACTCACAACAAATAGAAACAGTTAAATGAGGGAGAACCTAAAAAAAAATACAAACTGAGGTAATCCCCTCCTGTTGGTAAAAGTCTATAAAAAATATATATATCAAAATAATGTTTGTGCTTAGCTGCCACAAAGAGTCCAGTAAAAGTATTGGAAGTCCGATTAAAGTTGGTTCCCAAACCGCTCAGCTGCCCACTCGTCCTGACGTCCACTGTCCCACGTATCGAACTGCCAATGGACCTCACTGCAACGATACGCCGACCCACTGAAGAAGATGAAGATGGAGATCCGGGGAAACCTGAGAGGGGGAAGGGGGGGGGGGCAAAGAAGGGAGGCCATCAGAGACGTGTACAATGGTAAGTAAAGTTTTCTCATACACTCCTGTGTTCCAACTGGTTACTTCCCCTTAGCTTATCTTTGACTCTTGCATATCTATCTCCCTCTCTCTCTCTCTGCCCAATATGACAGGGCATGAAAAGCAGTCACAAAAAAGTTGGTGCAGTAAATAAACAAAATAAGATAATCCCGAAAAAAATAAACAGAAAAATTGTAGCACATCCCAAAACAATAAAAATCCCAAAACAACCAAACAAAAGAATCCAAATCCGTTAATTACCCTACAGCCAGAATCCTTCTTTCAGGGTAGCCAAGACTGTCTTATTTTTTTCTTCTCTTCTGTCCCAACCACAACCACAACCACAACCACAACCAGACCCAGACCCAGACCCAGACCCAGACCCAGACCCAGACCCAGACCCAGACTGCTTACCAACTCCACAACGCTCCACTCCTCCTTCCTGTCCTTCCTCTTTTATATCTCCCTGGATACTCTCATTCGCTGGACTGGGTGTGGGGCCGGACTTCCTACTAATGTGGGGAAAGTGCTCATGCAGATGGTAAAATAGTGTGCACACAAAAATAAACAGTGATTTAAACATGCAGATTCCAAAAGTGCAACAACAAAAAGAAAATACAAAAGAAAAACTAATCAGGTAAAGGTACATCGTAAGTGGGAAACACAATAATAAATCATTTCAGTGTACAAAAAAATAATAATTAATACAACGTCACTTGTGACATTAATACCATCCTTTGGTTTTCTTTGCCTTTTTCTACAGGGTAACATAAACCCATTACTCTCCCTCTCCCACTTCCGTCTGCACGTTTTCTGACACACTGTTCTCTGCAACCACACACTTTTATTTCCTACCTCTTCTGCTGTCCCTACTATTGCAGCCTTATTTTCAAACTCTCTCAGCCTGCCCTGCTTCAGTGTTTTGATCAGCTGGCTGTATTCTGTCTGATACAGCGCTACCGTCTGTAACCTCTCCCTGTAACTTGATCTTCTTCTCACCTGCAGACTCTACATTCAATCCACTTTCATTATCACGTCTGTCTGTTGGCAGTAGAAGAACCTGCCTGTTGACCACTGTGACCCCGTTGCTTCTTCCATCATTATCAGTCGGTCTGTCAGCATTCAAGGACCTGGCTGATCATTGCCTTCATGCCTTCTCCTCTCCTCTCTCTCTTTCTCTGGGCAATTTTTAATAATAGGTCACTCACTCCAACATTTAAAGCACTTCGAGTCAGAAGTGGTGAAAATGACATGAATCAGTACCTTTAATCTTAAATTTAAGAACAATATTTAAATCTTCATTTACTTCATTAAGCACCATATATACCTGTCTTCTAAATGACACTACATGCTTAAACTGGGGAGATTTACAGCCCAAAAGTTCACTTTACCCCCGACATTAATTGCCCATTTTTTGCTGAATGAAACAAAGTCTTTGCATTTGCTTCAGAATTGACCAGTGCTTCTGACATGGCAAATATTTTGAACTGCCTTACTTGGGGAATAATTACCTTCAAAAGAACAGTACTCGCTTTTCTTTGTTGATGTGGGAATTACCATGCAGAGACTCCATTGGTACTGGTTGTGCCATTTGGTGCTACTTGCATGTATTTGTAATTAATGCATGCTCAGTAAGCACATACTGAACATTTTATGTTGAAACACCTGCCCAATTTTGTAGGTTTGCAATTACTAAAACCGTAACTTCACAACAGCAAGGTTAGCTTGGTTTCTTAGCGCTTCTTAATTGTACGCTCAGCTGTTCGTCTTTCAGTTTTCCCCCCACTTTTTAACGACGTTAGGTGCCTATGACAGACACAAAATCCTTTGACCATTGCTTCTGACATGGATTAAAACACAGAATTGTTGTACTGCTTTTAGAATGGAAAAATCACCTATAGGTACCAAAACTGACGCAGTGTTACAGAATTAGAAAGTTTACTGGTCCACAGCTTACCTATACTCAACATGATTAGAATTTAGATTTTACGTATATAAACTGACGCAGTGTTACAGAATTAGAAAGTTTACTGGTCCACAGCTTACCTATACTCAACATGATTAGAATTTAGATTTTACGTATATAAACTGACGCAGTGTTACAGAATTAGAAAGTTTACTGGTCCACAGCTTACCTATACTCAACATGATTAGAATTTAGATTTTACGTATATAAACTGACGCAGTGTTACAGAATTAGAAAGTTTACTGGTCCACAGCTTACCTATACTCAACATGATTAGAATTTAGATTTTACGTATATAAACTGACGCAGTGTTACAGAATTAGAAAGTTTACTGGTCCACAGCTTACCTATACTCAACCTGATTAGAATTTAGATTTTACGTATACAGTTACATAAACTGTTAATGCAAAACCTGTATTTTTTACAGTTGGTTATTAGTAATCAACATTGAAAATGATATCAAACTCCTTAAATTAAGTCTTTGAAAATTGTCAAAATGGTCCCTGAAGTCCTTGAAATTTGTATCAGAAAAACTGTATGAACCCTGTATTTACGACATCTGATTGAGTTAAGCAGATTGTATATTACTTTTTTCAGCTGAGGTTTTATAAAATGTATATTATGTGAATTGGGTATAAATGTAAAAGGTTTGATCAGTAACATTTCAAAATCTATGTTTGTTAACTAGCCTCATGTGTGGTTTATCAGGTTCATCCATCTGGTAAAATGACAAGTTGTAAGTGAAGTCACATCAGAATTTCTTTTTCTACAAAGTCCAGTTCAAATTTGCTTCTGAAAGTGGTCCACGATGGCTCAGAATGCACCTGAGAGCATGTACAACCCCAGAGCCCCAGCCAAAAGACTGGTTTAGTGCCCCAGGAGTTTGTCAAAATGACCATTGGCCACTTTCACCCATGTACAAATTACAGCATGTGACATTTAAGAAATATATTTTTCTTAACAAGTTTCTACCTTTCTTACAGTTTCTGAAATGTTATGTGCAGATTTTTTCCCATTCTTGTAAAAATAAAAAGGCTGCCACAAAACTAGAAAACCTTGAGTTTTATAATAACACATACAGCATTGTGGGCACTAAGATTTGTAGTAGCACTAAACATTATCTTGGGGCTATAATTAATAATAGACAGCTCTCTCTAGAGTATAATTATCATTATTAATGTCACTCTCTTGGTTTTAATTGATGGAATTACATGTACAAAACTATAATTAGTAATGTTTTATTTACACTAACAATTAGCTTCCACATATCATTGTCATATATTCTACAGTAGAATTCCCAAAAATTTTGCAGTACAATTATTCCTATCACAGTATGGTCTTCAGGCTCAATATAAGTAGATTAAACACAGTATTATAAAATAAATGCAAGGCCTTGAAAGAGTTTCTGTTTTTTGTGTTTTCTTTGGATCTGGCGTAACATGGCTCTTCAGTTTCAAGCAATTACGAACCACTGATGAGAGATATGGATAGCACTCAAGTGACTGACTCACAGGAACTAAAATTACCTCAATGAGGTATTTGGTTATGTAAGCGATATACTTTCAAGCAACAAGAGACTTAAGTGGTGTTGTGGAACAACATGGTCTTAATATGGCTATGTGCCAAATGACAAAGAGGTGTAAGAATATACTGAAATCTAACAGCTGTAGCATTGGTTTGATTCTACAAGACCTTTTTAGGACAGTTTAACCTCAACTCAAATTGTAGGTATTATTCCAGTATCTCCTTTAACAATATATACATTGTATCTTGGATTTTGTTTATTTAAACTAATGTGTACATTTATCATAGAAACACACAAGACTGTTCAACTGGATTAATTCATTGGCAATTTCATGGTTCTGTTACAATACAGTATATTTAGGGTGAAAAAATGAACACACATCTTAGTGGTCCCTGTCAATTCTGTGTTATTTCTTTACCGTTATTTTTACTGAAATCAACAAACCTGTGACTTATATTGTGGGTTATATAGTTTAATATAGATACTGTAACATTTGCACTAAACCCCAAGCTGCATCAAGATGTCACCCCACAACAGATTATTTCTTAATTTCCTGATCGTAATCTAACATTATTATTTTTAGAAGGCCAGAATAATTTTCAAGACAGTACTTTATAGTACTAGGTATTATTTTTATGGGGCTTTTTAGATTGAATCGTAAATATTTTGGATATATATATATATATATATATATATATATATATATATATATATATATATATAGCTCAAGTACACAAATGTACTATGTCTTTACTATGTTTTTACAAAAATGTGTGTCATATAAGAGTACTAGCAAACAGAAAACATATAGAGCAAGGTATATTTCAAGAATGTACCCCACCAAGGTTATAAAAACATTACAGATGTCATTAGCATGGAAAATAATGCCACACTAACCAACACCACAGCAACAGCAGATTCCTGAAGCATGTGCTGTATTGTTCTTTAATACATATATCACACTTGAGGGAAAAACACCAGCCGGATTATTAGCGTTAAAAGGACAGTGACTTTAGGATCCACCCGTTTAGATCATTAATATCGACCCCAGCATCTTATAACAAAATAACCAGGCAAATATTCATCCAATCAAAACCATACGCTAGAATGCTTATATGCTTAAATAATAACAATCATACACTTGGATAAGAATGTCTTATGTGGGGAAATTAGCAGAAAGTGCAACTACAGCAGAAATGTGTCCCTGAACATATGCTTAATAAGTCCCATTGCCATGAGAAAGCATTTCTTTGTTTATAGAAACATACCATCTAAAGATACACACATACTCATGACTATTGAGAAAAGAATAAATATATTTAGTGTTTTTTTTGGTATTAGATTTAGTTTTACATATGCAGATCTGCTACATGCGAAATATTAACTCTGTTATGAAGTAATAGTATCCTGACTTCTAAACATATAATTAGGTTAATTTTCCAGGAAAACAAATCAGAAGATGGAACTGGTCATATTCACTCCATTCAAGCTTTAATATACTGTATCAGCTACAGAATAAACAAAAAGCAAATGGGTCGCTTAATATCAATTCAACAATAGAAATGAATCTGTCTAAATGAGGTGGAATGACATTAACTGGCTTTTGAAACATTTTTGGTTTTTTTTTTTTTAGGGGGCTCTTTAGATTGAACTGTAAATCTTCAATGATATAACTATTCAGGGAAGCATTTTTTTAAATGTTCTTGTAAGAATATACAGTAGTCTAACACAAAGACTGATTGATATGTTTTGCTGATTCAGGGTTTTATTCAGACAATCAGATCTATAAAAGCTTATATTTGATCACAGTATCAGGAGGTCAAAGACCGTGAACATCACAGTATTAATGTCCATATTACTTCACATTTTGAATATGATGATTTATCTAAGAAAGCTGACTTTATGCGGTTTAATATGTTGGATCTTCTGGTGGAATTACCATTACTTGTCTGCACTCATCAGACAAGCAATGCAAGCAATTAATGTTGTGCCTGACTGGGCACTATCTATTAGCCTTTGCCCTGCATTTAAAAAGGCATAAGAAAATTGACAACCTGCATACCATTGATCTCATTGCATAAACAAACATTAATGAAACTATAACCTGAATAAAGCACCAGTTAACAACAAGCTTTATGGTGTTTCTTCTTAGTTTGCTGTAGAAATAGCAACAATTATTTGTCACCATCTAATAACCACTAAAGCACTAAATTGAAGAAGAAATCTGTGGGAATCTAAGGTTAACCCAACTTAAAATTGAGAGGAACGGTAGTTCCTCGAACCATCAGCGAGAACTGCCAGAGACTCTCTATACAGCAAGGATAAGTTTACGTGTTTTCAGGGTATTGACGCAGCAAAAGTAAATCAGCCAAAAAGCACCATTTCCCTTTTAATTTGTAATTCCCAACAAATGTAGAAAAAAAGTCAATACCTGTCATACAGTAAGATTAATAAGTCACCAAAAAAAGGTACAAATGTCCTTCTCTTGGTTTTTTTTGAAGATTTTTGCAGACCCCAGGCACTTTTATCCAAGCATATGTATAATAAAGGACATCCGAGTTCAATAACAATTAACTTGTTTTGTCAACATGGAAATATACTAGGGAACACATTTATTATGACGTCTAGATCATTTATATTAAATTATTTATCTGTTTTAAAATGCAACATTTGCCTTCCAAAAATCTATAATTTTTTATATAATATAAATATAAAAAGGTCTAGCATGCAGTATGGAGTAGTGGTTAGGGCTCTGAACTCTTGACTGGAGGGTCGTGGGTTCAATCCCCGGTGGGGGACACTGCTGCTGTACCCTTGAGCAAGGTACTTTACCTAGATTGCTCCAGTAAAAACCCAACTTTAGGAATGGGTAATTGTATGTAAAAAAAAAAAAAAATAATGTAAAAATAATGTGATATCTTGTAGCAATTGTAAGTCACCTTGGATAATGGCATCTGCTAAAAATAAATAATAATAATAATGCATGGGATGCTGCATGATTAGTTGAGAAAACAAACAAGCAGTATTTTGAAAGATGAAGCCAGCCAGCTGAGAATTCAGGACTTTGTTATTTTTTACATTTTGGAGATTTTTTCTTTTTGATTTCAAGTCATCTCATCATTCTGAAATTCTGATCTTGATCTCTGAAAATTTGGGGTTTCCTGTCGGTGTAACACTCATTGTGGTCCCTATTGGTGTAAGGAAGTACGGTTTCCTCTCATTACTGGTTAATGAGAGTAACGCTATTTGTTGTCCTCACGGGACAAAAAGGAACGTTAATTTCTGAGAATTAGCTATGCAAGGATAGCCTATATATTTGTTAAAAGTAAAACAAATACAATGTCATCCCAGGGGACTTTTTCGACCTGAAAAAAGAAACCAGGAACAGGGATCACAAATGGAGATTAAAAACAGAAAATAGGAGGAACTTTTTTACACAGAGAATTGTGAGGGTCAGGAACCAACTCCCCCGTAATGTTGTTGAAGCCGACACCTTGGGATCCTTCAAGAAGCTGCTTGATGAGATTCTGGGATCAATAAGCTACTAACAACCAAACGAGCAAGATCGGCCGAATGGCCTCCTCTTGTTTGTAAACTTTCTTATAAATATTGATGATTACATAAATCAATACATAGACATTTCTTTCTTTCTTTATCTTGATATGTATTTCTTTTTCACTATCAGATATAAACACTGCCATTTAATACTGTATGAAACTAAAATAAATACTCAACAGTTCTTGTTCATGTATATTCTTGTACATTAGTGAAGATTTTTGTACATAAAGGTTGTCATGCTTTCATATATTTTTACTTTCAATTTAAAAAATATATTGTACCGACCCAGACAATTGCTTTGTTGCAGGACTTCTTGTCTGTTCAGTTTGTCTCGTCTGTCTTATGTTACATGTATTGTCTTCACCCTGCCACAATATTATATAGACTGACTATCATCTCTAATAACAGAGAAAAGTAAAGAAGTCTTTATTTCAATTCTTTGTTCTCTATGTATTCTCCTATACCAGGGGTAGGCAACCCTGGTCCTGGAGAGCCTCAGGGTCTGCTGGTTTTTGTTTTACCTGAGCCTCTTAATGAGTTAATTGACTCAATGAATGGGCTTAATTGGTCAAAATTACCATTTGCTCCATGTATTCAGCAATTGATAATTACGAGACACCTACAAAACCTGCAGGATGGTGGCTCTCCAGGACCAGGGTTGCCTACCTCTGTACTATACAGTAATTTAAACACAATGGTTAGGTGCTTGTTAAAATAAAGAAAAAAATAAAGAAATAATATTTGGTAACATTTTCAAGGGTATTAAATCTACTGAACCAGATTTTAGCAAACACAATGATTGTATATTTTAATTATTGCTTTTGTAATTAGTTATATAAGAGTCACTGGTTGAAAATTCTGGCCTGTTATTGGTTAAAACCTCATCATAGGAGGAAAAATAGATTGAACTATTGCCCCAACATCCTTACACCACCGGGCAACAGTCCACTGCTGAACAGTGATTCTGTGACTTAACAGAAAATGAATTACAAAACATGCTACAAAAGAAAAAAAAAAAACTTGCAGTATAAACTTCAAAAACATTTTCTGTTATTTATGTTGTTATTTACTGTATCTGCTATATTTAAACAAAATACTGTAAACCCATAAATATTTGCGACCAAAATATTTGGTGAATCACACCCATAAAACCTGTTTTGCTCCAGAAATGTTGCCGACCTGTTGCACTGGTAGTAGTATATTACTTCATTATATGTACAGCACTAAAGATATTTGTGCGAAAAATGTTTACGCTTTTTCTTATATGCACAAAACCCATAATAAATGGCTTGCAACTATCTATGGCTTTACAGTATATAAAGTCATATTTACTATCCAACCTTGCCTCTCATTATTTTGACTGACTCGTATATTAAATATGTACTGCAGACTCAGCTCATAGCCTGCGGCTTTAAGCACTATAGCCCACCTGTCACCCCCCTGAACACTAGTCTTCTTTCGGGTCAATAATTTCGGGTCAATAAGCCCTCCTCTCCAAATATATATGGTACAAACACACTGTTTAGTTTCCTTGTAGGAATTTGCTTGAGATTCTTCTGTCATAAAACAAAATCCTTGAAACTTTGACCTCACAGATGATGTAGCATAGTTGGCTGAACTTGCATACAATTGACTATATAAATATACTCTATACAGAGTGATAGAACACACTTCTAAAAGAGCTGAGTAAACACATGGCAATAATTAATCAGTTTGAAATGCTGCTATGAAAAACTCGCTCTGAACGTACAGAATGCCATCTGTACACTGATATTTTTCTCTCAGTGATGAACCAAGTAATGCCCACATTATTCAGTTTTTGCAATTTCTCTTCTGGGTGTCAGCTAAAGGGTCCTTTATGACCCCTGTCAGTAGTCTCATAGAATCTAGGTATTAATTATCAGTATCAATTTTATACTTGCCAAAAGCAATTGGGCTCTAATTCATGGGATTATGGTATCGCTCATTCAGTACTTTTTGTAATAAGTATTCTGTGCTCTGCAGTATTCTTCTTAGACTATAAGTTTATGGATTATGTTCCGCATAACGCCATTCCTCTAGAAAATCCCTATTTACATGCAACTTTGGTAGAATACTAAAATATACTCATCTGTAAGTAACACTCATGGGCCAAAATCCCATAAAAACAAATGAAGCTGTGCGCATGTCTCTCACATTGTCTTATGGGAGAATTCCACCAGTATACTACATACTGCAAAAGGGACTTTAAGTATTCTGCATACAACTGGCATATACTGTACCTCAAAAAGGCCCATGTCTATAAACTATCCTTTGGTTAATCACAATGTTCTTGCTCTCAGGCTGCAGAGTTGGGCAATGTGAGTTTATGCAAGTTTATTCTTTAGTATCGGACATACATTTAGAGTTTTTGTAAAATGTATAAAAAGAACATAATAAAACAATATATAGATCCAAAACATAGAGCCCCATTGCTAATAGGTATGTTGTATGATCTAGTACAGTTTATAAGTGATAAACCAACATAACAAGTACAAGTGTTTTCACTTCAAAAGCATATTTAAATTGCACACCAAATAGTCTTCAATCTTTATTGCAAAAGTACACATAATTTATTCAAAATTACTCCAACAATGTGTGAACCATGAATATTTAAATATAAAATACACAGTACTATACATTTGTTTCCCTGGCTTATCTCCAATAACAGTCAATATACCCTTAAGACATAGTAAAGGTTAGTTTTAGCAAAGCATTATTCAATATATAAAATATAAAGGTTGTAAAACCAATATTTGACAAAGCATGGAGAGTATTCATAATGCAGAAGATTATAAGGAACCACTTTAAATGTGTGACAGACAGATAGATAGATAGATAGATAGATAGATAGATAGATAGATAGATAGATAGATAGATAGATAGATAGATAGATAGATAGATAGATAAAGAAATCCATAATACTGAAATAACAAAAATAGATACCCTTGAGTCAAACTAAGTTATAAAATACATTCAGAATTACTTATGGAGCATTTTGAAATCTACAGATTTACAAGTTTTTTGGTATGGGCATATGTTTATTCCTCTTAAGTTCAAGGTTATTATGATATATTTTTTTTTACATTTACTGTAGCTATCTACTTACTACTTCAAAATACAGACTTTTTTAAATGGCACAAAAACAGATCCACAGCAGACAGTAGTAGACTGTAATGACTTTAGTCCCTCTACTACATTAGTAATGCAGTATTTCAGATTGTGTTAAGCATAAATATGCACATCTGGCACATCTTTGAGGATACTTTCTTAGAGGGCTTGTATTAGAATATCCACTACTTATCATTAAAATAGACCCAACTATCTTAAAAAGGATAATACATTGAAAAATAAGCATTTTTTTCAGTGGTTTATCTTTGCAGTAATTGTTGAACACACACAATTATACCCACAAGTGCTAGAATTAAAGATTTACACAAATACAGTTCTTTGGTACGAGCAATGAAGACAGAAAATACACATAAAAGTCACATCCCAGTGATAAAAAATAAGATTGAAATCTGGCAGTTTGAATGAGCACCTATATTATTTCACTTTGTTAATTTATCATTTGAGAACTAGAAGTTGGATTAATTCCACGGGAAGCACATTTCAGCAGGTTTTTTTTTTTTTTGAGCTGTAGTCTTTTAACTTCTCTATTTCATGTTCATGATGCTGGGAGTTTTGACTGCTGCCCTGGAAAATAGGCTGATAATGTTTGTGGTTTTACCTGATTTGATAACAGCGCTCTAGCTGGCACTGGAAGGAAAAAAAACAAAAAAAAAACAAAACACAATTGTTATTTTATACTGTTTCATATATAATTTTACGTAAGTTGTTCAACCTTTCAATTATTTAAAACACAATGTAAAAAAAACAGCAACACTTGGTGACGTTTATTGTGTTTAAAAACTTAAATGAATACCAAACTACCTGCATTATAGGGATTGTGGCCCTTCTGTGCTTTGAGCGGAATGCTCTTTTGCAAGTACTTCATGTCTAATCCAGGAGCATCACTGCAAAATGAATGTTAAATAAAAGTTTAGAAAACTTTATATATAAATACAACATATCGAAACGTTGGGCAGCTGGCTCTTTGAGCAAATATTTTATTGTGTGTATTTATTTTTTAATGCAGAGCAAATACCTGACCAATGAAACATTACAATATTGTTGCGAGGAACATACTTTTTATCTGAGGTATGAGGTATCATAGGAGTGGAAGTTGATGGACCTGGTCTCGGTTCAGATGCACTAGGGGTTGCACTATTCATTGAAAGGGGGCTGAAACGCACCTGCAGGAATAAAGGATTGAATGTTACAGCAAACCAACCTCTCTTTATACTGTTGCTACGTAATGTACAGTACATTAACATGAAGATGTATTTCAAGAAAATTGCAAACTTGCCATTAAAATGTATAATGTACAAATGTGTTTCAAAACATAAAAAAAAAAAAAAATCTGCCTATAAAAAGATAGAAGATATATAAAAAAAGAAACACAGAAGATGCCTGCCTGGGGTCTGTGTCTAATCATACTGGGGCCAAAAGATGCTGTATGCATTCCAATCGAAGAAGCAAAGATCTTAGAATAGTTATCTGAAGGCTGGGCAGAAGGGGCATGCTGGGGCATCAGGGGGACAGAGAAAGGAGTGCTGTAGAGAGCTGGGGGCTGCTGCTGCAAAGACAAACAGTATTGTTAAAAGCCAGCTTTGATCATCATATGAAAAGCAAAAAAGATCATTAAAAATGCAGTATTTATCATAGTTGTTCCACATATGAATAAGTATAGCCGTCATTCAAAAATAATAAGCAGACAGCTGCTCACCTTACTAAATTAAAATGCTGCAGAAGATTATCCCAATCTTTATCAAAGCTTTTTGATACTCAAGTTGTGTTACAAAAGTAGTGAGAAGCTACCCAGTAAGATTAAGGACTCTGTAGCCCATCTAAAGTTGCATTTGCAAGGTTTCATTCATCCAATGTTTTTGAGTCAACCTTGACCAAGAAAATCAGACCACCTACTTCGATCAAAGTTCTTTGAAGAACATGCTCAAACTCAAATTTCTTTGAAGAAACATCACGTCCAAGTTAGCTCTGATTGGTTGACAAGTTTGCAGTCACACATTAAGCTTGCTGATGACATAGCTGGTGCCTTTTTAATATACCAAATATATTGCTTATCAAAATAAATTGGATCCAACTTTGATCCTATTTAAATATGACCATGAAACCAGTGCTTCCAATAAACTGAATCAACTCAGATCCAACTTGATGTACATTTATTTGACTCTGAAAATACACTTTATATAGTTTCTTACAAAAACAATGCAAACTGGAAATTGAAAATTCATAGAGGTGGTGAGAATCAATAGGTGAAATCAACATTGATAAAAATCGGACCACCCTCAACAACTGATATGTTATTGGTAAATATGTTTTATATTTCATTCTTTTTTTTTTTTTTTTTTTAATTCCCTTAACAACCACTGTGATTTTGTGGTGGTTTGTCTTAACTTGTATGTAAAATATTACAGTTGTAAATGATAAATGTCTACTTATCATAATTGATCATTGTTTGCTGGTCCAGAAATGACAAATTAATCAATTAATGGATGTAACATCAATACTTCAGCACCATTGTTCCTGACATGCAAGTATTATGCAAACCTAGTCTCAACCAAGGTAACCCCATACCATCTGGCGCAGCTGCAGATGACTGCCACATTATATGTAACAGATTGATCCGAGAACTTACTGACATGACCAAAACTGGTAGGGAATCCACTGCAAGCTAAAACAACCCAATTAGACAGTTATCTACACGTGCAACCACACAGATAGCTAAATTAGGATGGATTAACAGTCATACATCCTACAATTACAGTACTGGCTACAGTGGGCCATGGGACAGGTCATTTGGACACAAAGACAACGGTACACCAAAGACATCTGGAGTTCAATCCCTCATCAGTCTCAATAGCCTCTATACATCCATGTTTGAGCAACACTGCAAGAAGCTTATTCTTCCCAGTCTTTGCATTAACCCCACATCAGCGGCAAGGGGTGCGAACCCCCCCCCCCCCCCCCAAGATCATTCAAATTCGCAGATGTCATAATTATCTGAAGATCTCTGAAGAACTTTTTGAATATCCTTACATGTGATTAAGTGATAAATCAATTAACTTTATTTTGATACCAGGCATGGATTTGTTTGCCTCTGGAAACGACAGCAATCCTTCGTCTAAGTACACCCCTTTCAGCCTTCAAAGGGTTACAAAAATATTAATCACATAGCACATCATAGCTCCTGCTTACTGCTTACAGGGTTTCACTTCTAAAACTGATTTATCCCTACATATTTCTTTTTTCAGCTAATATGATTTTCGTGAAACTGAATTTGTGTGTCTAATACATTAGTTTCCAGCACTGTATTTGATACCTGCATTCTTTATAGTGTCCTGTTTATTACCAGATACAACATAGGATTGAAAATAATTTATTTCCTAAATATTTTCGTCTTAAGGGAGTTGAAAAAAAGGGCACGTCTTTCATATACTGCACAGGCTACCACACACAGCTGCCTGAAAGAGAAGACAGGAAATATGCCCCCATCTAGGAGGACTTTCAAACTTTAACATATTAGATTGGCTTTTTTTTTTTTTTTTTTTTTTTTTTTTTTTTTTTTAAGATTTGAGGGATGGAGCCTTTATTTTTTGTTATGTTTGAAAGTTCTCTTGTGCACTGTTTTTTTTTTTTTTTTTTTTCGATGAAGACTGAAGCTACTTTAATGTGCAATGTGACTTCATATTGAAGTTTAGGTATGTGTTGACAAATTGTTGTACATGATGTACAAATATAATATTTATTTTTGTAGTGTATATTTGTGTTTGTGGCATTGTAAAGGCATTTACTATTGATAGCAAAATAAATGCTTGGCACTTCAACAACCTTTATTTAATAAATTATTGCTTAAATAATAATAATATAAACCAGTTTTGCTTTAAAATTACAAGTTAACCGCATTTACGTATGTGGTGTGCATTTGCACTCCTTTCCGCGCGAGCCCTATTATTGCTGCTGAAGAAGGGTTAAGGATGCATGATGCCCAAGTTAAGAGTCTAAAAATGTCCTTATCCATGTCTACACCATGCACATTTATCAGAATGGGATAGCCACACCACATAATGGACCTTATTCACAAAATCCCTTTTTAAAACATTTCTATAACATCACCCTTTGATCTTTTGATTGATTCATTTTACAAATCTTCTAACAAAGTGGCTGTGTGGCTTTGAAAAGAAGAGGGTGTGGAACAAATATTCCGTTGATTAGCAAATCCACAGATTGCGCTACGAATCCACAGAAAACTGTTGATTAGTCAACAAAAGCACAGTCAGAACAATAACAGAAAAGTGAATGCCATTTTATTACACAACAATCATTTCAACAATTCGTTAATTACAGTACTACACATTTCATACAACACCTAGAAAAGAGCTTGGTTTAGCATTTCACATTTCATATAGCTTTTGATTTGTTCCGTTTAACCATTATTCAAATGAGCTTACAGCCTACTTCTCAAACAGATGTCTGGCAATAATATTTAGGTCTTCATCTGTTTTAGGTTTGGCAAAATGATCAATAACTTTACTCGGTTCACTTTTTTTTTGCATTTTCATTTTTTTAATTCCACTTTCATGTTCTACATCTAACACTCCTCACTACTATCTTCATTTACAAGAGACACTTTTGTGAATTCATGACAACACTCACACAATATGAGAGACTAACATTTTAACTGTTTAACCTAAAATGTAACAAAAGAGCAAAAACCAAATCCAATGACCCAACTTAACAATCAAGTATCAGATTAGGAGGAAATGTTTTAAGTGCCATAAACAACTCAAAGTGTTGAAAATCGGTACGAAAAGAATCCACAGTTCATTACTTTTTACCGATTCAACACTTATCGTTGTTTATCCCTTAGGAAAACTATAGCCGACCACTTTAATTGTTCAGTAAAAGTATTATGTTCACAGTATTTAATAAGATAATGTTCCAGTTTGTCAGCTTACCAGGCTGTTCTGCATCATGGAAGGCTTTGATGAGATGCTACCAGGCATGGCAGAATCACAGAACCCAGCTGTTCCTTGCACCGAAGCTATCTTATTTTCATTTAGTTGTTTATTCAACCAAGATATCACTGGAATAGAGATTGACACACTTAATTGTATTTAATACCATACTTTATGATTTTTACAAAACTTGTTTTTAAATACAAGTATCTCAGCATACAGAAATACAGAGTACTGTACCAGTACAATAGTGCAAAAAAAAAAAATATTTGCCAATACATACATTTACTCACCATTTTCATTTGTCTTAAGCAACTGTTTACTTTCATCCAATTTTTGTGCTGTGCTATCAAGTTGTTCTTGCAGCTTTGAGGCCTAAAGGGAGAAAATAATATTTTCTAATGTTATATTTGACCAAGTTATCAAATAAGAATGTACTTTTGTACAGAGTCATTGGCGTACGTGCATAAGACAATCACTTTTACAACAGAAGTGTGTGCAGCAAAGCCTATGTAATTATTGCAATGTTGTTCTACAATGGCCCTATGTATTATCAATCCCCAGCAAAAGGGATATAGAGGTGGTGTCGCATGGAGAAGGTTCTGCACATTTAAACACTTTTCCACAGAAATGGAAAATCTCTTTTCCAATTATAATGAGACTTGGTATTAACATTATTTAACATTAATTACTGGGAGTATGAGAGTGTGGGGATCTATGGCGGTGTCTCTGCCTGTAGATCCGTCCGTCTGCATGTTACACTTACATTTTTACATCCATTTTGAACACAAGAAGTTATATGACATACGTTTATTATGTCATTTTAATCCATGATACGAACACCTCATTTGTTTACCTAATGACATCTAGTTCTTTAATACCACTTGTCCAACTTTCATTTAACTATTAATTGCTATATATTTTTCTAAGCTACTCTGTACATGCTGTGGATATATGGTCATCAACATTTCATCATACTGATAGCTCTAATTTTGAATTTACAGCCGTGGCGAGGGATATGTTACCGATAGACTTGCTTTTACCTCATCTTCCTTTTGTTCCAATGCACGTTTCAAGTTGTCCAGCTCCAATGTTTCTTTTTGAAGCATTTGCTCCTTTTCTGTAAGAAGTTTCTCTTGTTGCATAGTAACAGCATTTTTTAGTTTCATTTTTTCCATTAGTTTCTTCATATCCCCCTGCAACTTTTTTATAATTTCATTGGCCTGTGTAGATAACATTTCAGAAATGTAACCCAATAGCACAAAAGAGAATATATTATATATATATAATTTTTTTACATATACATCTTTGTGCATTACCTTTAAAAGCTCCTCTGACAGGGATTTCACAGTGGCTTCAAAATTTCCAATTAGCAACTGTTTGTGTTCCACACTTTCTTCCAACTTTTTCTGAAAATACACACAAGCATACTTTTTTCTTCTTCAGATTCTTCTTTACTTCCCATGTTACTAATGCAATAAATTGTGAAAACAGGGACTGACATATAGAAAGAGCAAACGTGTCACAAACTTTACTAAAGTCTAAGTTTCTCAAGTAACATCCATTTTAGATTTCACAAATCGTACTTGGTTTTCGAACCACTGGTTTTGAATTTAGTCTTTCATTTTGCGGTTATATGTCAGAAAATGGTCTGCTGAACATACAGAGTTTAAGGTGGAGTGTACAAATACCTTGTGCTCCTTTGCAGTTTCAAACTCATCTGTTGTCCTTGTGACAACTTGCTCCTTATCTTTTACTTTCTGCTCCAAGACAGCTGTCCTTGTCCTTAGCTGATTCAGTAGCTTCTCTTTTTCATGACACTCTGAATCTAGGGTAGAATTCTCTCTTCTCAAGGAAATTACTTCTTGTTTAGCTCGATGATAATCCTGTCAAACAGCACAGTATAACCAAACTTATTACCTTGGACAAAATAAAAAAAATGTAAAAATTGATTCAGTAGCTTCTCTTTTTCATGACACTCTGAATCTAGGGTAGAATTCTCTCTTCTCAAGGAAATTACTTCTTGTTTAGCTCGATGATAATCCTGTCAAACAGCACAGTATAACCAAACTTATTACCTTGGACAAAATAAAAAAAATGTAAAAATTGATGATCACATTATACAAGGTATACTTGAACATACAATAGGTTAAGTTGTTTGTACAGAGCAATCCTGCAATAAAATATTCAATTGCCATTCCAGCAACACACTGCAGCACTGACAACACTAATTTCAGCATTAGCCTATGTCCTACCACATAAAATCTCTAAACTTTTTTTTTTTTTTTTTAATTATACAATATTTGTGCTTAGGAGGCACTTTTTTTTTTTTTTTTTTTTTTTAAAACCTTGTTTACCTCTTCCAGGCCTGTCAGCTTAGCTTTCAGCTCTCGAATTGCAGAGTCTGATTTGTACTTTCTCTCTGTGAGCTCTTTGTTGGTGGATTCCAGTTCTGCTACTCTGCTTTCTAAGTGCTGCACTGCTCTGCTGTGTGCCATCTCCATCTCCCTTTTCTGTTGTTCATATTTTATCTGGCACTGGGACTGAATCTGTGAAAAGCAATTTAAGAGACAAAACTGCTGTAACATACAGCATTGGAGTGTCTCCTAAAACATTAACTTTTTGAAGCAACATAATTAATGAATGAACAACAATATTCGACTTGAGTATGTCCAGATATCCAATAAGCAGAGGACATCTTAAATAAAAAAGCAGAGAATCACAAAGTTCAAAATAAAGCGATAACTTCTACAGACCACAAAATGGGTTTTCTTCATGGCATATAACTCTATGGACTGCAGCAAGTCTAGCAGGTAGTGTTGTAAGTTGCACTGCCATTCGAATTCTGACCCGTGACAGTTAGATGAGAAGGGGAAATGCCTCCACTCAGTTGCTTTGGTGCTGTGAGTCGAGTTCTCATAAGCCCCTTTCACACAGGCATGCTCTATCCGGGTCGGACCCTACCCGGATCCTGACACAGGATCGACCTGGGTGACAGAAGCAAATACACAATGCCCCGGAAGCAGTAACGTTCACCCTTTCATCTGTTCAGGTTCCATCCAAGCTTCTCTGGACTGAATCGTCGGCCCAAATGTTGATTAGAGCAAATGTTTCTTCATCCCTGCTGCAATCTGGCTCATGGTGCATCTCAATCAACAGAAATATGGCTTGAACAGAATAAACAGACGTTCCTTGCAGGCATGGCTGTTTGTTACTTTGTCCGATTCCAAATGCCGAAGACGTATTTTGTGGCGCTTGACCAGGGTCAAAGCATGGAACCGGGTAGGAGCTCCAGTGTGAAAGGGGCTTTAGATAGCTGCGATCGATTGCCAAGGTAAAGGGGGTAGGTGTTGTGTGATGCATGGCTGTTCAGATTCTGACCTTGGCCCATGTGGCAGAGTGCAAAACTACATGAATGTATGGTTGGCTGTTTGTTCCCAGCCTCAGCCCACACAGCTGTACTATGAATGATGATGCACAGCTTTAATGTATAGCCTATAAAATCACCCATGATAGTCAGTACTGGTATTTATAAACACATTTCACAAAGTAGATAGTTCTATAAAAAGTTGTACATACTGAGAAAAATACCTGGCGCTTGTTGACTCTCCATTGTCTCTCTCTACTCTACTATGCTCTGTGTGAAGGAAATGTGAGAAAACAGGATCCTTCTTTATCATGCAACCAAATATATGGTATATATGAATACCATAAACTTTTGCAAAAGTGACAGTTCTGGTGGCCCTAAGTTTAATAGATTGTTTGTATAAAAAATAAAAATTCAAATGTAGCACACTATTGTAATAACAATCACCAAATTGGATCCTTCATGCCAGGATTCAATTGACAGTCAGCTTGTTTATTTAAAGGAATGTCTCTGGTTTTTACAATTCTCAAAGTAAAACCTCCGATTTAAAACACCAAAGAATATTCAGAGGAAATATGTTCAAATATTTCATAGTGCACTTAACTGCTATCACTTCTATTGATAATTTTGGTGAAGTTAAATTAAGAGTTCAAATTATCATATATAAACCAACCTCCGATACCATCGCTAATAATTAAGGCTGGGATTAAGTCACAGATGTAGCAGATTCTGTGATTTTTGCTGGATTTCGTTATTTTTGTTGGTGTCCATGATTAACAGAGAGCATTGAACTTTATCAACTCTACTTGAAATTCTACTAAAGACCTGAACTATAAATGGGGGGGGGGGGGGGGGGGGGCACAAAATCTATCTTGTAAGTACATGACAGTTTCACATACATACGTGATATCTATGGAAAGATCTTTATCATTATTATTATTATTTATTCATAAAGCATGATGCCTTTATCCAAGGTGACTTACAATTTCACTATGCACAAACACAATAAATATGGTAGAATTACAATACATGAATACAAAAGCTGTTTTATAATAATAAGAAGTTTGCAGAATGCATTGGTCCAGTGTGGCAGCATGGTATAGCAGGCGATGCAGTGCTGGGATCCAGTGTGCTGTAAATCAGTGAGTAGAGTGAGATCAGAGGTATATCGATAGAGTCTACAAGTGCAGCCTAAACTAACGGGTGAAGATGATACATTTTGGAACTTCTTTCCATTGGACGCAGCCTTACTGCAAGCCTCCGAAGACTCCAGACAGCACCGCAGAGGAAGAGGCTGGATCGCTGAAAACATTACTCTGACATAGTTCATGTTGCAATTTACATAATGGAAGAAACCGAGAAATCGGGACAACGCCATGGATATCGGCTGATGCATTTGAAATGCATATGAATTGTATAGATATTATTACCTACATACTTGATACTTTCACAGCACTTTTCACAGTAACGCGAATGATGTTGAACTAGCCTGGCTGACCAGTGTAGCTACTGACACCTTGCTACATTGCAAGCAAAACAGCAAAAACAAGTGTGAAAGCACGATCTGGACAATACCCCAAAAATGTTTTTCATGAAAGTGGGGGTTTACTGTTTTGTTCAACATATTGGTAGATTACAGTCGTAAAGCAAGCTGTGATGAACAAACAAACAAATAGAACCGAAAACTGTATCACAGCAGAAATACGGCAAACTCTGCACAAGTCTTAAATTTGTTCTCAATGAATTTGTAAACTTTAACGAACATAGGTAACATGCAAACGGTTAACGCAAAGATGGAAAAAGGAACACAACTGACCTGCAGAGATTTCTCTCTCTCAGCTGTAACGTCCTGAGTGTGCCGGTTTGTCAGCAAGGAGGCGTGAGATGACCATTCATTCCGCAACCCGTCTAATTCTTTAGTTTTTTCAGCCAAAGTCTACGCAAAACAACAAAACAGGGATTTCAGTTGAAAGCTGAAAAATATACACAAAAAGATTTTTAAAGAATCTATGGGCAAATAATACCTGCTGAGTTATACTTAATCTTTTAGATAGGTCATCTTCAGTACTGTGAAGCTTTTCCTCCAGCATATGTTTTTCTGTCTAAAAGCAAGATGATTGAGACAGTTAAATTGGCTGTTCATATCTGGTTTGTTTCCAATTTCACTGTTGGTCCACTTAGATTAACCTTTAGCTGGGAAAACGCAATTTTGTTAATATAAATTACTCAATTAACAAAATGGATGTGGGACATTTTTTTATTTTGAGGGCTTATTACTCTATAAAATGTATTTCTCTTAGTTTGTAGCCATTATTTAATTGTCTTAATTTGTGGCCATCTTTTCTGTCAAAATTTGCTTAGGGATGTACAGGGAAGCCATTGAAGAAGTCATACTCCTAGGTCACTGTGAAAGGTTAGCGTTGTGGCCAAGGCTTGTTACCAACAGGAAGCAGACCCGGAAGCTGCAGTTTTAGCACTAATGCATTATTAACAATACAAGAACACAAATAAAAGGGTTAAACAAAACACTTTAAAAACAGAACAGAAAAAACAGCAGCCAAGCTGAGCTACCACAGTGCCTGCACTGAGAGCACACCCTGCTGCACTCAGCCTCTCCCCCAACTAACTTGCTCAAACATGTGGCTGGGCTTAATTGATCTTTAATCCATTAAGCTCCAGCCACTTTCTGCACAAGGATTCGGCAGGGCTGGAATAAACCCCATCCCTGCCAAACTTAAATACAAAAACAATAAAACACATAAATTTATACAGGCAGGGCTTCCGCCCTGCCACAGTCACTCATACTTGAAAGTGGGTGGTAAACGCCTTTCTGGATCTTAGAAAACAACTAGACCGTGCTTTAACAGTGTAAGTGGGTAGTGCTAGAACTGGAACTGCCTCAATAATGCATTTCTGGAAACTGAACAATGATTTAACATTATTTGCGACTGATTAATTTGTAATTTTGTATTTATCAACGGAAGTCAGCAGTTTCATAAAAAAAAACGAGTATGTGTAATAAGCTTCGGTCAGCTTCTCCTTATAAATCTGATCTTCTGTTTTATATAATACAAGTTAAACAGTGGCAATATTTAATCTGCCGCGGCTTAGATAATTAAAATAGACCCCAAAGTACTTTGCACACATTGTAGTATACAGGATTTACTATGTATACAGACAAACAGAACAGAAATATGCTCACTTAAAATATTTATAAGTTATTTTGTATGATAAACTCAGAAAGACAAATACACAGAGACAATGTGTATATCTTAAACATTTCTGGCATTTAAAAAAATGAACAAATTGAAATATATACTGAACCTTTAAGCTTTTGAGACAGATTGCTAAATATTTCTTCACATCACTGTCGTTTCCTGGGAGCAGCTTCAGTGAAAGGTGAGTAAGGTGTTTGAATGGGTTTGTTTCTATTACATTCAAACTGGCCGGCAATCTGTCTAGGACTGAAGATGATGCTTCCAATTGCAGTAAAAACCTTTAAATAAAAATTAAATCATATATTAAAAGCTAAGCATCATTTGTTGGGCAGATTGAATGTTGATCTAAAGCATGTTGTGAACACCACAGTACAGTCAATAACAGATGGTTTAATAGTCAAGACTGCATTACGAAGTACACCATTATCCACACGCTCAAGATACCTTGGGTTTAATCATGTTAAAGTGACAAGTATTCACATTATTCTTTAAACAAAATGCCATGGTTGTTAAAATATTTCTTCACGCTTGAGAAAGTCCACATATTTTATATTTAAAAAAAATCTGATCAGATATTTAGTTTTATACACACAACTTTACATTCATAACCTACCTTGGCACTTCTTTTGTTTGCTCCAAGATGCATTGTTCTAAAAGGTCTATAAATCGTTGAGGGAATGATGAAAATTCTACTAACAATCCTTGCTGGCATTTTAGGCTAGAAAATAAAAGATTTCATGATTATCTAAACACATGTGTGCAGCTACAGAGAAAATACAAGTAATATGCACATTGGCTTTGCATATAACATAGAACAATCCAACTTCTAACAAAATGACGATCATAAAATAACAAGGGTGCAATGGGCCATATTTTCAAAGTGCTTTGTCCAGGCTTTAATTAACTCCTAGGATAAAACAACTAAGTAATATAATCCAAGCGCTCTTAAGCAAAAATGCAGGAGTTAAAGACTGGAGGAAAACTGTACAACCTAACACAGGTGTGGCACAGCTTTACTGGCACAGAGTGATGAATCTCATTTTAGAAACTCACATGGAGGACTGAACTTTCCTCCTCTGCAGCAACAGCATCATATAAAGGGTATTCCCTTCAAGTATCTGACACAACACAAAACAATTAAATATTTTCTCCCAAAGCATTAGTCCAAAGTCATTGTAATCAAACAACCCCCTGCTGTCTCTCTTAAAACATGAAGCTGAATGACATTTATTACAGCTAAGGGCCACTCATACGTTCCTGGAGAAAATACAGATATGGATATAGGTTTAGACACATACTGTACAGTCATACCGCATACAAGGTTTTCCTTCGCAGTAGGGCATACATGAAGATTCACATATACTGATTTGTCACACAGGCCCTTACATAAGCTTTGACAGCAGCTTACCAGTTGATATTTACAGCAGATTGACATGTGACATTTTCCCAGTCAGTTTAATTTCTCACTTATAGTTGGGAGAAATGTCAGCGATCGTTGGATAATATCTGACATTCTAAAGCGTCTTATGTCGACAGTGAAGGGGGAAAAAAATATATAATTTATACAGTACTTGTGTAAAGTTCCCCGGCCATCAGTATGCAATCCAGAACGACCAAACTATAGAGAAGTGTTTCAGTTTTGCATCATGAACCATCCTTCTCCAAACAATCAACCAAATGTCAGTTGTTCTTAGAGTCGTGGCCATTTGTATTTCTTTCTAAAATGGTATTACAAACCTAACATGAACAACTTTTTTCATCTTGTTTGTTTTGTACTTCCATGCCAAAAAAAAAAGTAAAAGTTGATGTCCTCTACAAACAGTGCCAGATTTAAAAAAGGTTCAAATATAATTTACATATCCTACAACAACCACAAGAAAGTTTTTTTTGTTTGTTTAAGGTTTTAGTGGAGGGATTTCTATGCCATACCTCTGGAAATCTTCTTCACTGATCGTGAGGTTGTATAGAAAAAAAGGATCTGTGTCATCAGTTAGCCGGACGATCAAATCCTGTTAAATTAAAATTAGATTTTTAGTCAAAGGTATTAAAAGGTGAACAATAACTTAGGATGACATCTAAGGGAAAGGTGTTTGCTGGCCTGAACTACTGGATTTGGACATTAATGGACTATTTTGCTGCTAATTTAGAAAATATGAAAACTTTTGCCAAGCATAATTATTTATTTTAATATAAATTATATTGTTTTTAAATGACAGTCCAACACTCACTTATTGCCAACAAAATCATTCACATTGTCTGACAGCAAGGCATGATTTTTGTACATGAATTCCCACAAAAACACACATACATATATTTATATACACACATACATTATATATACACACATACATTATATATGTATATATATATATATATATATATATATAATTATATATATATATATATATATATATAAATAAATCAGTGGTAGCTGGTGGCCAAAAAATGTGGAGGCAGAAAAAAGGCAGAGGGCTTAGGGTCCCCTTAAGATCCCAGCAGCTGTAGAATCTTATTGTGTTCGGACTGACAACTCTTTTTATATTATTAAAGGCAACTTAAAGGTTTTACAGGGCAGTACAGGGGTACAATGCAAGATTAACATTTAAATACAGTATAGTTTACAGGGAGTAAAAATAATACTGCTAAAATACAATATAATCTAGGACGCAACCAGTTAGGATTACAAGAGGTGATCTCTACAATGACATAATAGAAGTGCAATAGTGAAAGGATAGTGCATCAGCTGAGGATCCAGTAACGTGGTGCGTAGGTCAGGGAAGTCCAGTGCATAGTAGAAGGGGTCGATCAAAAGATCTACAAGTGCAGTCTAAAAAGGTTTACCCCAATTTGACTGTTAAACACATTTTCTCCACTAACTAACAGAGAAAAGAAGCCAGTATCCCATCATAGTTTATTCTAATATACTTAACTGTTACACACTGCCAGCATCTGTTTAAAAATGCACTGTATACAACATTGATATAGCATTTCAATTTCTACCATACTTTGCATAAAATATTTTTCAAACATAGTTGTTACGGTACGAGAAAGGCAGACAAAAATCAAGCACATCTTATAGACTTAATTTGGTAAACTTAAATAAATGACCAACAAAATAATTATATACCGTACAGGCGATAAGAAAGTGAAAGAGTTTACCTGCGCTGGGGAAAATATACAAATGCTGCTGGGGAAGGGCTAAAATAATATAAATACAACATCCAACAAAAAACAAATGCAGTGTCCGCCCGCATTTAAACATACTATAATAATAATAATAATAATAATACAAATGAAAATACATACATTAATAAATATGCACAAGGGGTGGGCACCCTGTCACACACCTTCAGAAAATGGAATATGAAACTGAATTATGCAATTCCCATTCTTCAACACGTCACTCATAATCAAGCATACAGCAGCAATGCTTCAGCATACAAAAGACATGCCTCCTCCGAGGAGCCAGTACTGCTGCGAATATAGGAATGCTGAATCTAGGGTTTTAGTTAAAATGTCATTTTTTTTCTTGCATTTAAGACAATATTTTTCTTTTTGTTTTATTGAACATTTACATTATAATGCTACACAACAGATACTTTCATTATTTTAACATTTTTAATCGTTTTTCAATTAAAATCTGTTTCGATATTCATTATATATGCATTTAAAAAGTACTACCAACAGTAAATGTCTTTAAAATGCCTCAAACACAACTATACAAAAATGATTATATTGTACTTGGAAACCCAATATACAAAATCTGTCAACACATTGCTTCAATGTAAAAAAAAAAAAAAGGTGCACAACAGAACTTGCTTACATAACAAAAAAATGTAATAGAATGCCAATTCAAACAGCACTGTTATCAAAGCCCTGGCATCAGACATCGATTCTACAAGTTAACCGTGCAATAGTGGGAACTTAGAACGATGTATTATTTTTCAACCCATGAAATAAATTAACTGTGAATAATGTACTGCAAGAGGCAATAAGGAGGGTACTGTAAAGAATGCAGTAATGAAATAGTGCTGAATTCTGATGTAAAATTAATTTGTAGGGCTACATCGATCATTTTAGAAGCAGTACACAGTCTATCACAGCTGCCCTGCAACTATCAGCAATCTATTCAGTCAACTGGGGCTGCACATAGACTACACAGTACAGTACATGGAATACATGCCTTTTTTAAAACTCCCTAAACACAAAAAATAATAAAATTGTATTTGTTAAATACTGCACTTTAGCGAACAAGGATGTGCTTGGTATCACAATAAAAGGTAATCAATTAACATTTAATCATATGTAAGCACCTTCATGGTGCTTCAAAAAGTTATGAGAAATGTTCATTTTAAACTCACTGGGGTGCATTTACACCCCTTGTCGCTGACAAAGGGTTAAAGAAAGCTTTGTAGCCAGTGGCATCCTGAAGACACTGCTGGTGTGAAATGATCTAGTAACAGTCAGCCAAAAAGTAAGGCATGCAAACTAAGAACTTTATAATGTTTGCAAATGAATAAGACAGAATTCTTCAATTAGCTACAGCCCTTTAAGACAAAATGATATGAAGCAATATAGGGCTATTGAACATCTTTTTGTATTTACTTAGTGTGGTAACGTGACTGGCAGTCAAGGCAGACATCAGCAGGAATAGCACTCAACCAGAGACACAACTGTAGTTCTGTGCACTTTTATTCACAAACACTTTTAAACAAAACAAATAAACAAACAAAAAACCCATGGGAGTACTAACTAACTTTTCCCAATCCCTAAACTATAATCCGGATTGCTAAACAGTTTACCGGTTACCAAAACAATATTCACAGTACCTTTCTTCTCTGTCTGACCACACAGGTCTCTTCACACGCTGCACACTTTCCACAAACAAACATTTCAGACCTGGTTTTATACACCATGTGTGCCTCATTATTGGCTCAACAGCCAATTAGCCCTCAAGGTATTCTGGGGGATGTAGTCATATTCCAAACCCCTTGACTACATTTTCCTCTTTCCTCCCCCTACTCTGCTACACTAGATAATGAGGACATTAACGAAACTTTCAATATACTACCCATGGGATTTCGTAAAAAATAAACAAACATTTACAGTACCTTTTTGTGGACTGGGTTTGATGCACTCCGAGTTTCAACTGTTAGTCTAATGCTCGCTCTCCTGAATTAAAAACAAACAAAAGTATTTAGGAGGGACATTTTCTGAATACTTTCACCTTCACCTATGCATTGCATTTCTATTCATAAACTCAACAAATATGTTGTACACTCCCTTAATGGAGAAGGTACAGTGACTCACCACCTATACAGCTGTAGTATATGAAAAAAATCAATCCAACATCTTGATTTAGATTTTTTTTATTTTTTTTTTATGAAACCTCAATACTGACAATTGCAATCACAAATTGGTGTTCTATTGGTATGTGATAGATAAATAAATAATTCTCTTTTGGTTTAGGTATGTGCATTGTGGAAAAATAGATACATATATATATGTATAAACAAAATTGAATTGCTGAATTGTAGAGCTTAATGACAACAGATGAGAATTTAAAAGACTTGTGATGATTAGTCAATACATTCAGTATTTCGAAGTAAACATTTAAGTTATTTTATTTTATTTTTTGTATTATTATTATTATTTCTTAGCAGACACTCTTATCCAGGGTGACTTACAACTGTTACAAGATATCACATTATACATTATTTCACATTATAAAGATATCACATTATTTTTTACATACAATTACCCGTTTATACAGTTGGGTTTTTACTGGACCAATCTAGGTAAAGTACCTTGCTCAAGGGTACAGCAGCAGTGTCCCCCAACTGGGAATGAACCCACGACCCTCCGGTCAAGAGTCCAGAGCCCTAACCACTACTCCACACTGCTGCTGTATGCAGGCTGATCCCTTTTATGAGGGATCAGCCTGCATACATTATAAAAAAAAAAAATAATATTTGGTTACATTCATTAATTCAAAGTTTCAGATAGGGTGCCGGAAAGTAAAATTATATTTTTAATGAACAGAAATTGTAGAGATGCTGCCTTGCACATGTGTTTTACCTGGAAACATATCTGAACATTAGGAGGTTGGATCCAACATCCTGCACATCCTTACTGCTCAACTATCCCACAAAAAAAGAAACCTTGCTAAAACAACCATCATGTCAAACTAAAGAAAATCCTTTGCATGTCAACTTGATTTGAAAAGAATCTGCAGTAACTACATCATATACACCACTATAATGTCCTGCTTTGCTCTCTGTCACCTACTCCTTGTTTCTGTTGCACACAAGGCTCAAGCTTTAAAATAACTATTCAGATTTGACACTTCTTTTCCTCAAGCAAGTTTAATTGCTGTAGTCTAACAAATTGCTACATTAATTTATATGATGGATACTGTCCTACATTTTTGATCATATAAGGCTGGCACTTTAAAACTGAAGTGCTAACATTCCGTTTATAAATCATTAAGGCTCAGGGTTAGAAACTCACGTTCACTCGCAAATTAAATCTGATGAGAACTAGTAGTCCTCTAGGTATGGAGGGAGATCACTGTCAAAAATATTTGTATGCGTAAAAATAATTTGTACTTGTAATTACAGGTACAAATAAAAAATACGAGAACGACTCAAGCAAAGCTACAGGTACAAATCACAAAGTTACGACTACGACTCAAAAGGTTACGAGTACAGCTCACAAAATTACAAGTTGGACAGAGCGTGAAATCGCTGTCAAAAATACGTCACGGAGGTCACAGGACAGGCTGTTGATTGGGGAACAATCGTGGTTGCACGTTGGGGAAATTTGTAGGAGGAATTTTCAAAGCGGGAATATGGCACAAAGTCGCCAAACAGATGGACAGTCTCAGTCTCAGCAAAGATTTTCTATATACACAAGATAGTCAACTCTCCCTTTTTTTCTGTCCCCGCCGATGCGGTGCATCATGGGAATCCCAAGAGTTCCGGTGGCGACTTTTATCCTATCTCTATAATGTAAAGTCTGCTTAATTTCCTATTCAAATCTTTCTCTTTTGAAAATAGTTGAATTTTTTTTAGCAAGATTCACCTATATTTGTTTAGAGACACCCCTCCTTAACACATACGTGTTATTATGTCTACGATCGATGCATTCACTTGGCCTGACAAGAGCTCTTTATCGCCGAAGTGCTGTCCGAAATTGCCGGCTCTCATGAATATAAATTTTGGATTTGTACCTGTAATTACAAGTACAAATTATTTTTACACAAACCAATATTTTTGACAGTGATCTCCCTCCATACTGAGCGAGTATACATGTATGTACACATATACTCTCACGTTTAGTTTTGCGTTAAAAAAATGGAGGGAAGTCCATTTTCTAACGGGGTGTGGCAGTGGTGAATAAGCATTCACAAATGATGCTTAAAAAACAGTCACTCGGAACTGAAACCGCCCTTCATCTCCCCTGCAATGCCAAACCTACTTAATGACGTTTTACGTTTGTGTTCTCCCTCTGCGCGGGATGGGAATTTTTATCGTTTGAATTTACTGAAACGCGTTGCATCTTTTGAAGGAAGTGTAAAGTCATTTTACAAAAATGTGGCGATTTAGCCTATACTGGGTTACGACCCTGACTGGGGGCCGGTTGTACTAACGAGGTCAAACAATAGGTCACGTTTTAATAAACATTTTAAAACAAATCGTATTAATTGTATTAAAACATAATAACACAATATATTCATAGACCATGAAATTAGCCATTTTTTACAGTGAAAAAAATACAATATATTCATAATAAAGTTGAGTTCTTATCTATACTGTAGCACGTTTAAAGCTTGGGACTCACTGTTTGTAGCTTGGTGTTGTTTACATTATCGTCAGCATATTTTAAGTGATTGGAAGCTGAAATTACTTTTTTTTTTTTTAAATTTTCTTATACCAGAACAGTATTGGTGAGCAATAATCAGTTTGTTTGAAAACCGCAGGCTTTAATCACTGATAATAGGTGCACAGGCGGTAATGCCGTGAGTTCAAGCACCAATGGGGGAAAATAAGGTCCCGCACAGTGCAAATAAATCACCTGGATGTCAAATTATAGTGTGGATGCTTTACAAGCAGAACTGCATTTAAAAATATAAAATCAATTTATACAAAGTCTCACAACTCTAGAGAAAATTATCCATATTGAATGCGACAACGCTATTTGTTCTGCTTTAATAAAGTGTTTAATCATGTATTTATACACATTTTTAGACCATGAAATTAGCCATTTTTTACAGTGAAAAAAATACAGCCCTACTTACAATGGCTGAAATTAACAAAAAGGACACTAAACAATTGAAACAACATGGAACTAGATGTTGGTTAGATCAGGACGGGAACAAGATGAGAAAATAAACTCCATGTATCAAACTTGCCTGTGGGTTCGAGGGTAAATGGTATGTGCATGCATAGAAAAGCAGTGCAATTCATTATATTATAAGAAGTGTTTTTTACACATTGTTCTCCATGTGGGGGATGACCGAGAGGTCCATTTTTAGTACGGAACCCCTTCAAAAAAAGTTATGACAAAAAAATGTTATTTGTCTAGGTCAGGGGTCTCCAACCCTGATCCTGGAGAACTACTGTGGCTGCTGGTTTTCATTTTAGCCAATCTCAGTTATTTAATTGAACCAATTATTGGCTTAATTAGTTAAGATTATCAGATGTTCCAGATCTTTAGCCACTGATGATGTAACCTGCAGGATAGGGGCTCTCCAGGACCAAGGTTGGAGACCCCTGGTCTAGGTCATCCCCAGATAGACAAGTGAGGTCAAAGAACCTAAAAATTGGCATTTTTACCACCTTCTCACAGTTCTTTTGCACAAGACGCCTTCCTTAACCATTTTCTCAATTACAGTGCTCTGTGTATCATAAACCAAAAAACAGGAAACACCTCCCCAGAATGTGGTCCACTTGAGCTAGAATGACCTCAAGATGAATACAATTAGTATCATTTTAAAGCTTGTTTAAAAACTGGTGATGAAAACTAATTTTTGTTTCCAACCAGATTATAAAAAAATAATCATAAACATTTCACCAGACAGTGTCTAATATGGGTTACACATTACACACTGAAAACATGCTTTGTATTGCAAATAATTTACAAAATGATATTTCATTGATGCGTTATGTGAATAGTCTTCCAAGGTTTCCTTATTTGTGGGCCATGAGTTATATACAGTAAAAAAAATATTTGCATGTTGTAGAAGAGGTTAGTATTCAGGCTTTATTATTTTCACATTACTGACCACCTGTTCCCAATCTTGGAGAGCAACAGCTATTAAAAAATGGGGACATATGGCGATTACAGGATGTGTTGTAGGCAACAGTGTATTTGAATCATCAAATGTGTGATATCAGTCATGATAAGATGCTTGTATTTCAGAGACATGTGCATGTTTCTCCCCTCACCTTTAAATGACATTCACAGCCAAAAATATTCATTTAGTCTACAGAGAAAATTAACTCTCCGCTGTTTTTTTTTTTTTTTATCAATGTAAATTAATTTACATAAATGTGCTTCTCTTTACTATTTCCTACACAACATAATTGTACATGAAATATTGGCATATAATTATAAACGTGACTGTCGTCATAAATAATGAAGTGGAAAACGAAAACAACACATACAGCACCTGTGCCAAGACTAACCAAACTGGTCATTTAAAAAATACCGTAATTCGCTTGCTTAAATAAAAAGTTTGAAACACACACACTTCTGTAATATATATATATATATATATATATATATATATATATATATAATTACAGAAGTGTGTTCTTTGATTACAACAGATGAAATTTAAAATCTAAATTACATTTGGTCTACTCACCTGTCCTCGCAATCTTTACACTTTAAAATTACGTTGACAACTTTACAAAATATCTCCTCTGCCATGGCAATTTTAATTTAATACAACTTTCAGCATAAGGCCTACACTCTCGGTGATGTGGAGTTATTTCGGACTTGCATTCCCTTTCATCTGTGCAGTTTTCAGAAAGGCATACGCGCTGCACCGGCTCTCAGGTAAGTGTGTATTTCCTTTCTGTTGTTTATGCGGATGAAAAAATCGTGGGTTTAAAACAACAACGTTCTTGTACAAATTATACTTTTTAAATTAATTCATACTTTTTCTATTACGTTTGCCCTGTTATTCAATTTCCATTGCTGTGTTACTCCACATTTTTCCCAAAGGGAGTGTTTAGCGCTGTTCTCCAACAACTTCTTCCTGTCCGTGTGAATTATCCCTCTTCAGTGGTTCCTATGGATTCGCGCCCCAGTCCCGCCCGCACAAGCACCTGCAATACTTCCCAGGTAGTTTGTCTAATTTGTAGGGTTAGATTTTGCTACTGTGCTGCAAGTAAAATAAACATTTTAATTATATAGTAATTTACCATTAATGCACTCATAGAAATAAGGTCTGTGAAATGTACGTCGGTGACTTGTAGAAGAGGAACTGAAACTTAAATGTATGAAATAATTTCCCACGTGTGGTTGTGTGGTGAAAGTGTCGGGTTTACAGTGCATAGTAGTGTCTTAATAAAGGTGAGCTTTATGTGCACCTGGTAACTGGGAGTCTACTGCAGTACACTCATTTCAGTTTGGAAGAAAACAAATACTAGTAGCCCATCATAATTTACTACTGTACCTCCCATTGTCCCATCTGAGGTGTATGTAGGGTACATTCCAATTGTACTAATCTAAGGCCTACTGAAAGTCTAAATTATGGAGCTGCTGAAATATCATTTAATGTCAGAAACAGGGTAATAATAATTGTTGTATTGGTACAGATATTGTAAATGTTTCATTTTTACCACGTGCGTTCAATGTGTTTCGGTATAAAAGTTTGAAGAAACAAAAAAAGCAATAGCTGTCATATTTAATACGTGTTACATGTGGTATTGAGTGTACCTCATTGTGATAAAAAAAAATGACTACTGTTGTAATTTCTTAGTATATCTTTATTATTATTATTATTATTATTATTTATTTCTTAGCAGACGCCCTTATCCAGGGCGACTTACAATCGTAAGCAAATACATTTCAGGTGTTACAATACAATACAATAAGAGCAAGAAATACAATAAATAAATATTTTAAATATATATAAAACATAACCAAGTGAGTACTGGTATGTTTCATTTTAACTTGCATTCAAATAAAATGTTACCAGTACAAGTATAGGAAAAGAATGCAGTGTTTCATACCACAACAGAGAGTGGATGTTAAAATTGAACTAAAGGTGTGTTATGCAAATATTTACCTGCAGACTAATTTACAGTTATTGACAGACCATTTCTATATGTGTTTCCCAGGGTCATGACACTGACTAGTAGATAACTGGAAACACTGTTTCCCAAAGCAACTGTTTAACAGTTGTTATAGTTACCAGTACACTGTTTATTTGAGCTTTCTGAACTCCAAGATGAATTTCTTGGATAAGACCTCAACTGTTCCTGTTACAAAGCAGCTTCTTCTAAAATTATTTTAAATTGTACATAGGTAAGCTCCTGTGGTTTCATTATGACTAGAAAACCTACTTTAGAATTTAAATCATTGAAATACACAATTCATTTAAAATTATACTTATGTAATCTTGGGAATTCTTTGTCCAGTTGTGATTTGTGTGGGCATTATTTTGGCGGTTTATTAAGAATATCATAAAGGTGACAAAAATGAAACTAAACCGCTGCAACTAAAGTGTATGCAGAGTTCAATGTTGTATTTGTGGGAACAGTTAATGAACATAGACAGTTTAGCAACTCGATATTGCTCATATGCTAAACAAAGAAGTAAATTATGTTGTAATAAAAAAAGATGGTAAAATAAAGCACATTGTCAAGTTTACTGGCAAAACAGATGATTTAAATAACTAAATATGACAATATTTGACATTTGAAATCTGCTCCAATCACCTTCCACCTTATTGTTGTGGTATCTCTGTGTTTGACACCTTAAAATAACAAAGAAGTACTACAAATGAATCCTTCCTTCAAAACAAGGTGCTTATGTTTAGCCCCAATATGAGGACAGAAAAGCAGCACATAAAACATTCACTACCTGCTGGGATTTAGTTGGTTGCTTGTTTTGGAACTTGGGTTGCATTTTTGTTACGGCGCAGCTGTCATTATAGCAGCTTTTACAATGTAGCCAATAACAAAACAAACAGTGATGTTAGCATCTTTATAGTCACAAAGTTATCATAAGATAGGGCCATATTGCAGTTCATTAAAATATAATCCTAGGGCTTGGTTCCTGTACCCTGTTTAGGTTTAGAATTATTTATTTTTTTGCAAGATACCGCTGTGCTACAGTAGTTTCATTGTAATTGTACATAATGGCTTATTTCAGTATGTGTATTTCTGACCGTCAAAAAAATAACAATATGAAGATGGTTTAGTGCAGTAAATAATAAGCACACACACAACCAAGGCATGCAATGAATTCCCAATTCATAAATGGCTAGGGAAGGTAGCTGTCATTCTTCTTGAGTAATAAGGCTGCTCTGGGGAGAGAAAAGTAACAGAAGGAGTATTGGGAATTGAATTGAACATAAAAATGCTAAGGTAGTGGTGCAAGTAAAACCCCATATAATTAGGGGAAAAGCAGTCAAGACGAAATCTTTAACAGTAAAAATACAATCACATTGTGAAGTTCAATTCAATTGAATTGCCATTGGCTTACTACAAGTTGACAACAGCATGTTGTAGGAGCAATTAATTTAAGTAAAATGTAATTTAAAAACTAAATATAATAAAGTCCTTGTAGTTCCTACTGTACTGGATACCTTACCCAAAGGACAATTCATATACACAGATCATTATAAAAAATTACACAAAAAACATGGCAGGGTCTTCTTTCTTTTTTCCAAAAGCCATTCATTCCTCTATCTGTGGTTTTAGGCAATCCTTTCAGGACATCATAGTTGACAACTCAGTGATACCTTGGTGGTATAGCAGGGGACTGTTTCTGAAGTAAAACGAACATACATCATTGTTAGCCTTTTATAGAAAATCTTATATGTCTTATATTTGAAGCAGTGACTGTGCTTGTTAAATTGTACAACAAGGCTGTGATGCCAACAGACTGACTCAATAATGAACTTGAGGCCTCCGAGTCACTTTCTTATTAAAGGGCCTGTTTACTGAGCTTTTATAACCCTGTGCCAGGTTAAATATAGATATACACATTTCCCATGGATAAGATACAGGTGCCCCATTTTATAAGCCACAATATTAGGAAATATAACGATGAGAGAGTAAACACTAACCCGAATTCTTTTTCATTCGTATGTGTTAGCTTTTACCTGTATATATTGATAGCAGCAGTTAGGTACTAAATTGGGCCAACCTACCAAAAAGTCGAGGAGACCTCCACCTATAACCCTGATCCCTCCAGAGACCTTCCAACATCTTGTCCCCATTCCCAGGTGTAGGTCCAGTTCATAACACTGTGCCTTACAATCCATTGATTGAGCATGTAAAGGTTATATGACAGTTGTACATGACTATGTCAGACTGCCAGAAATGCATTTCTTTCTTGGTGGGACCGGATACCAAGAATACAACAATATCTGTTGACACAGAAAGGTCAGGCACTGGTTTGAAGGCCAACACTGTCGAATCTGAAGCCTTATAGGATGAATGTATCCTGTATTGGATCTCAAAGTATTTCAGAGGAAATGTCTACATCTCCAGAAAGCTTTGCTGATTTAAGCAGTCTGTTTGATGGGAGGTAGAGGTTATGGAGACTAGCTGTGGGAAGCCATTACTAACCCTGAACTAAGACCATCTACAGTCATATACAGAGGGGGCCACAGAGAGCATTTTCTGAAATAAACCATAATTTGGCCATAAGAGGTATCAATGGAAAATGAGTATAATCTTCATGGAGGAAATACTTTTTTGTAACAGTGTCCCCTTGATGTTTTGCCTGGAAATGCACATATAAAAGGCAGCTGATCCCCTACAACCACTCAGCAAGGGTTTCTCCCTGCTGTGGTTCAACTGCTACTTCAATGTGATTCCTTTTTTGCTTAGATAAGGGTTAGGAGAGCACAATTATGTTGGAATGTGTATTTGTCTCTTGTGATGTGAATGTGGGTGCGTTCATGTACAACCATTGCTCCTTGCTGAAAAACATTTGTTACTGATGGACAGAAAAAAAAATGACAGTTTGACAAGGGTAATCGTCAAAGTGAAGAGTGAGAGAGTGATGGTTAAAGACTAAGCACCATGTGGCTCCCCAGAAAAATCCCTGGGTCAATAAACCTGTTTTTTGGGGTTTTTTAACCAATGTCATTTTCCTACCAGTCCACCCCTCTAACCCCAAAATCTGTGATCAATGTGATCAATACTGTACCAAAGGTAAAATAAATCATGCTCTTACCTATGTATCATTCATGTTGTTTAGTTTTGAATTATTAATTTGTTTCTGCTTTTCATTACATCCTTGAAACTTATTTTTAAAAGTTTGAGCTCAGCATGCTTCATAGCAGTATCTTCTCAACTAAATACCATCAAAGCATGCTTCTATTAAGTTCCCCCATAAGGGCTTTCTGCATCATCAATGTGAAACTAAAAGAAAGAGGGTGAGACTAATTTGGTTAAGAGTCTCACCTTCAACACCAGTGCAAGCTTTCCTGTAATGGAAAAAAAAAAAACATCTGACTTACTGCATCATGTTAGCAGCAGCAATTAATTCATCTAGCCTATCACATGTGTAAAAGGCAAGACTAGTAATCAAATTAGTCTCAGTCTCTTATCTTTAGTCTTACATTGCAGACGCAAAAAGACCTGATGAGGAATGATGCAGAAGCATGATTTAATAGTCTTTAATAGAGAATATATTGCTATGAACCATGCTAAGCTCAAAATTAGTATCACGGATCTAATGAAAAACAGAAGCAATAAAAGAACAAATGATAAGGCACCAGCATTAGTGAGTTAAATTATATTATACAGTACTATAGCACTTAAAAGTAACAATAATGTGCACTACATGAGTTTTAGGACATTCAGTATTTTGGAGAAAATATTGCAATAGAAGTTGATATTCTTATAGTTATGTGTAGTTATTTGGAATAGCATAAGAATGCACAGAATTACACAAATGTACCTCTGTCCCTCAGTGACTCAACGTATGCTTGAATAAACTCCTTTTCAAGCTCCTTCTCACTGCCGTGATCTTTCATTGACTCCGTTTGTTCCTTCTCATCCTCACGATGCTTATCAAATAATTTTATAAATCTGCAAGATGAAATACTTTTAGAGAGGAGTCCTAAATACAGTAGTTACTTTCTAATAAAGTATGAAGAAACCACAGAGGTTGTACCCCATGCTGTTTTTACTGAAGTGTATTAGTATTACTTAAACTATTGAAAATTAAGATACAATCTCCAACAGTTTTAGGGTACTAAAATTAATCTGTACTACAAGAACTACACCACAATTTTGTTTGTCTGAACATCAAAAAAAGACTAAATATTATAAAAAGGCTGAACATGAACATCTATGTTTCTATATGTTGCTAGACACAGTAAACATGTCCTGGTATGGTTTTAATGTTCTAAACTGGGTAGAAGAAACCATTTACTTTATGTAAGACTTTTCAATTTCAATACATAGAGAGCATTGTCAAACATAACCAGAGAACTAAGATGAAACCTGATGTATTAAAAAACAGATTTAATAGAGACTGACAAACTTGAATGACTACCAGACAGGTGGTAATTTAAAGACTTGTTTCCGACTCTCTAACACCCTGTCTCTCTGAGTTGAGAGAGTGGAATTAGACACCACCTACTGTGATAGTTGTGGGTCTGTAATAAACTGCTAAAGGAAGCAGTACTTATTGTATAGCTGAAAATGCTCATAAAATGAAGATGACTGATATAAGACTGTATGTGGGATGTAATTTCCTGTGAAAAGTCTTTATATTTTTAACCATACAGTATTTTTGAAAAAGCCTGACCTCTCTGAGGTTAATGGATTGACAGTAGTCATTTGATCATGGTAAAACAATGACCTTTCTGGTAGAATACTGGTTAACAGTTAAGCGTATAAACAAGCAGGGTAACTAACCTGTCATATTAGGAGGTCCTGTATTTAATGATTGAAAACATTACAAGAAACTTTTTTGGTTTAACTTAAATACTGTACAATGGGGTCAATTCATGTAAAATAAACAGTAGCGGATCTGAATACTGAAAGTTAACACAGGGATATTTGTGTTCTGTACCATGAATTAAGTCTTGTGTATATAGGTCTGTAAAATAATGTATAAGTTCAGGTAGGATCCATCCTCTTTTAACACCAATAGATCACGGTGCTGATTAAACTGATTTCGGTTTTTAAAAAGCTGTTATTTTCTGTTTTTCTTCATTATTTAAGTAGTCCAAAAATGACATAAACCGTACAGTATTTGTTTTCCTTCTGCAGTGTATTTGTAGTTGGTTGTCTTGGAAACTTTTAGAGGTGGGTAGCAAAATGTGTATATACCAACATATTTCATATCTTTGATTAGCCAAGTCAAATCACAATGTTACTTCCAAAAGAAGGATAAGCCACTAAACCAGAAGCCAATACACTCTTTAGAGGAATGTATTTATAGCAAATTAAATATTTTACTGTTTGAATGATGACAGGTTGTGGCAAAGTGCCCCGCCCCTGTGTGCATTTGTGTGTTTTGTGTATGTATGCGTGCGTATGTTAATGTTGGTGTATAGATTGGTACACGGGATATAAACGGGTCTGTGTTTCACGTATATTTAAAAAGTGTAGATTTGTATGTAGGCACGAGGAGGGCACAAATCACTTCACGTGCTGGTTAAATGTAATATGTGAGCACGGGGTTGCACAGAATTAATTCACGTGCTGGGATTCAAGTGAATAATTAATTAGTAATTGAATCCCAGCACAACAGTATAAATAGGCACATTTTTAGTCAGTCGGGGTTAGGTGTTCAGTGAGTGGAGAACGGGATTGGAGACGGAGGTAATAGTAATAAGAATAGTAACGTGTTTTCACTCACCGTGTTTGTTTGTCTCCGTGCACCGTTTGTCTGTGTAGTCCGTTTTGTTTGTCTATTTATTTTGGCGTGTAGTGCCGTGTCCTGTTTTGTGTACCGTTTAAAACCTTTTTATTTGTTAATAAACGCTGAGTGCAGCCATTGCACTCGGCTCATCATCACAACCACCATCTCTGTGTATTCCTTTTCTGGTCTGACGCCACCCACTCTGGCCGTCTTTGTGACACGTGGTGTCCTGCGTGGGATCGACAGCGCCTCCAGGACTCAGGCCAGAGCAGGAACCGCATTTTTTTGAAAAAAAAAAAAAAAGTGTTGGATTACAAAAAAAATATATATATATATAAATAAATAAAATGGGATGGAAGGAGGATAAAGAGGTGAAGGACAGGGAGGAGGAGTGCCGCCTAAGGGCCAGACATCCACGGCGATCTAACAAGCCAACGCCGGGGTGCCTCCTCTGCGACCAGGATCATCTGTTCGCCAACTGTCCCTTCCGCAGTTATGAGGAGGAGCCTGAGCGTCCACAGCCCAAGTGGGAGGAGCCTGAGCGTCCACAGCCCAAGTGGGAGGAGCCTGAGCGTCCACAGCCCAAGTGGGAGGAGCCTGAGCGTCCACAGCCCAAGTGGGAGGAGCCTGAGCGTCCACAGCCCAAGTGGGAGGAGCCTGAGCGTCCACAGCCCAAGTGGGAGGAGCCTGAGCGTCCACAGCCCAAGTGGGAGGAGCCCGAGCGTCCTACGCCTGAGTGGGAGGAGCCCGAGCGTCCTACGCCTGAGTGGGAGGAGCCCGAACGTCCTACGCCTGAGTGGGAGGAGCCCGAACGTCCTAAGCCCAAGAGGGGGGAGTCGGTGCGTCCACAGCCCAAAAGGGAGGAGTCGGTGCGTCCACAGCCCAAAAGGGAGGAGTCGGTGCGTCCACAGCCCAAAAGGGAGGAGTCGGTGCGTCCACAGCCCAAAAGGGAGGAGTCGGTGCGTCCACAGCCCAAAGAGAGGAAAGTCGGGGCTTCCATAACCCTAGGAACCAAGCTGCCAGCAGAGGGAGAATGCCTGCTGGTCCCACCTCCACCAGCAGAGGGAAAATGCCTGCTGTCCCCATCTCCACCAGCAGAGGAAGAATGCCTGCTGGTATCGCTTCCCCCACCAGCAGAGGATGAATGCCTGCTGGTATCACTTTCCCCACCATCACGAGGAGAGGAGCGGGAGCTGCCTCTGCCTCCATCACCATCAGGGGGAGAGAAGCAGGAGCTGCCTCTCCCTTCACCAGAAAGACCAGGACGTGAAGCTGGCGGCCCTCCGCAGCCCTTGCATAGGCTGCTGAGGGAAGCATGGGGAAGAATCGCCTGGTCGCAGAGGCCGAGAAGAGGGCCAACACCCGCACCCCGGCTGGTCTTGACTCCCTGCCACGCTTCACCCTCGCCTGGGGCTGCTAGTTGCTCCGCATCGCGGCAGGAAGTACTGTGGCCGGAACCCCACCAAGGGGAGCTGTCGGCCACGAAGAAGGGGGAGGAGGTCTGGAGACCACCAACCCCAGCAGCAGTTTCGCTGCCGGAGATCGTGGGGGAGGTCAGGAGACCTGCTCCCACTGCAGCAGTTTCGCTGCCGGAGATCGTGGGGGAGGTCTGGAGACCTGCTCCCACTGCAGCAGTTTCGCTGCCGGAGATCGTGGGGGAGGTCCGGAGACCTGCTCCCACTGCAGCTTCTTCGCTGCCGGCAGTACTGTGGTCGGAGCCCCACCAAAGGGAGCTACCGGCTACAAAGACAGGGGGAGAGGTCAGGAGACCACTTTCCCCAGCAGCAGTTTCGCTGCAGGAGTGGACCAACAGGCTGTCAGCCGTGCCACTACCGGCAGGGGTGCTGACAGCATGGCCAGCCATGGGCCCACTGAAGCCTCCCTTCCCAGCCCGAGACTTTGTCCTGGACTGCTGGATTTTTAAGGGGGGAGGTGGCCGTTGAGGCCATGTGTGCTGCGCACAAGGGGGGGTATATGTGGCAAAGTGCCCCGCCCCTGTGTGCATTTGTGTGTTTTGTGTATGTATGCGTGCGTATGTTAATGTTGGTGTATAGATTGGTACACGGGATATAAACGGGTCTGTGTTTCACGTATATTTAAAAAGTGTAGATTTGTATGTAGGCACGAGGAGGGCACAAATCACTTCACGTGCTGGTTAAATGTAATATGTGAGCACGGGGTTGCACAGAATTAATTCACGTGCTGGGATTCAAGTGAATAATTAATTAGTAATTGAATCCCAGCACAACAGTATAAATAGGCACATTTTTAGTCAGTCGGGGTTAGGTGTTCAGTGAGTGGAGAACGGGATTGGAGACGGAGGTAATAGTAATAAGAATAGTAACGTGTTTTCACTCACCGTGTTTGTTTGTCTCCATGCACCGTTTGTCTGTGTAGTCCGTTTTGTTTGTCTATTTATTTTGGCGTGTAGTGCCGTGTCCTGTTTTGTGTACCGTTTAAAACCTTTTTATTTGTTAATAAACGCTGAGTGCAGCCATTGCACTCGGCTCATCATCACAACCACCATCTCTGTGTATTCCTTTTCTGGTCTGACGCCACCCACTCTGGCCGTCTTTGTGACACAGGTATATAGGATTTATTGGTCATAAATAAAGTAACACATCCCTAGAATACATAGTTCTAACAACAGATTAAATTAACCTTGGTGTAAAGAAAATGTTATAGCCTTTTATTTTATTTTACCGTAATAGCAGTTTATCTCAATAACTCGGCCCTAAAGCAAGTGTAATCAAAATTAGATACATGTAAAAATGTTGGTGTGACATACAGACAGAGACACCTCAACATATCCCCACAGTAATTAATTCCACAGGGCTTGAGATGTTTGGTTAGATGTTCCTATAATAGTATGGCTGAGTGCCTTGATAGTGTTCTAGTGAGCTTTAGAATCTGAGGCACAGTGGGGTCCATCAAAATATGACAGTGCTTGAATAGGTCTTTCTTGTAATGCTAGAATAGGCTGGTTCTGCTTTAATAGAATTGTAGGTCACAGCATATTACTTTAATATGGTCAAAGTGTCTAAGAAAAAAGTATTCTGCTGATCAGAGATAATTGCCAGTAATAGTGCCAACATTTGCTGCAATTTGCTCATTTTAATTTGAATTAAAAACTGGTCAAACCAGCAGCGTCAAAATTCGTGCCAGCAGAATGTAAAACATGAATGCCTAAAATATTCTAATTGTTATTAGACATAGATGTCTTTCTGTACTGTGTATTAAAAAAAATTGTGAAACAATGGTCTTACTTACTTAATACTGGGACTGCTACAGATGGCTGTTGGCATTTTAACCATGCGTTCTCCACTTACTACAATCATACTGAGCTTTGTTAGGTTACACAGAGCATGAGGAAGATACGTCATTGGGTTCTTTTGAAGGAACAAGGATTGTACTTCTTCCAACCTAGAGAGATATTAGTACAGACATGTGAGTTTAAATGCAGAGTACCCAATAGATTAAAAAAAAAAGAAGTTTACATATTAAGCCTCTGCTAGTTCATATAGAGGTTTTCTGTAAAATGTTTTTTTTTTTCTTTACTGTTAACAAAAATGCCATTTGAAAAAAAATATGAAAAAACATTTTATGGGTCATCAGTTCTCTAGTGTTTATGAAATATCTACTTAATTTAAAATAACTCATTTTGGCCTCATTACATAAATAATTAAGTACAAATATTTATAAATATGTATAAATGAAAACAAAAAATGCTATGAACTACCATATACTACAATCCCAGCAACATGCTTTTACTGCTATTCATCAGTTTAGAAAAGAAAAATCCTTAAATATTATGAAGTAGTACATTTCAAAACACCGGCCCATTTTCCTCAAGAAGCTTTCGGCAGAAAGGATGGAGAAGGAAAGAGTCATAGTTTCAGTTACCTGTCAATATCTTGAGGCAGTTCTTTCAGGTCATTGTTACTGACATCCAGCCACTGCAGGCTTGACATGCGGAGAACACAGATGGGTATACTGCTGAATTTGTTTGCTGATATGTCCAGGTATAGGAGCTGTTTCAGATTACTAAGCTGAAATGTCACCACAAATCAGTGTTACAGATATTGTTAATAAATGTGTACTGCTTACAAATATACATTCATGAACATACAAAACTTTAGCAAACACTCTGCGACTTCTATGAGTCTCTCTACATGTTAATGAGGCCTCTTATGTACTACTGTATATTTTGATGCACATCAGATCACAATTTGTTTTGCTATCTCTGTCCCCATGCCCTTGGTCATTAATCAATTTTGGTCAGCTTGCTGGCTACCACTTGATCTGTAACCTTTTGTCCTCTCAACGTCATATTAAGTCTTCACGGTTTTGTGTTATTAACACTCCCATAGTTCATGTGTGCTCGCCATGACTTTATGCCTTGTTTTTGAACACAGAAGTTAAACATTACAGAAAAATCAGTAGTCAAACGTTAGTTAACATTTGTGTTTCTCTTTCCTGGGTAATTAATGTGTCACAATAAATTAAATATAATATTGTTCTCTTTAAGGAATACTGTATACTCTTTGAATGTGCATAATATTTATGTTTTAAACTGTTTATTATCCTAGGAGATTAGTTCTTATTCATTACTTCAATGTAAAAATGTTGTTTACTCAGAGAAAGCCCCAAAAGTAAAATATGCTTTTATTAAAAATGCCACACATCCATGTGTGCAGAATCATGCTAAATACTTTATTAAAGGTAAAATAAATAGGGTGACAAAAATAAATCTTGCTCTCACCTATGTATTATTCATATTATTTAGTTTCGAATTATTGATTTGTTTCTGCTTTTCATTGCATCCTTGAAACTTAAAAAAAACATTTGAGCTCAGCATGCTTCAAACAGTATTTTCTCAACTAAATCCTATCAAAGCATGCTTCTATTAAGTTTCCCCACAAGGACTTTTGGCACCATCAATGTGAGACTAAAAGAAAAAGGGTGAGACTAATCTGATTACTAGTCTCACTCTCAACACCTGTGCAAGCTTTCCTGTAATGAGGGGAAAAAAAACATCTGTCTTAATACATCTCGTTAGCAGCAGCAATGAACTCAGCTTTCACAAAGCAATTGTCTTTTGTCAAGGGAAGCTTGTACAGGTGTAGAAGGTGAGACTAATAATCAAATTAGTCTCAGTCTCTTACCTTTAGTTGTAAATTACCATTAACGAGCACATATAATGATAATAAACAGATAAAAACATAATTTTACGTACATTCCGAGGGTATAAAGTACAGCATTCCTGATATTTTTACTTTTTTACTTTTTAATTTTATGTTATGTGACAGTTTAATGGACTGATATTTTCAGTAAAAGTTAATTTCTTCAATTGAGTGGAAGGACACTATGGTACAGTATGGGTGTATATTTCAGCCATTGTTTTTTTTTTATGTTTACATAAAACATTTAATGATAAGCTGTGTTTGCTTTGGTATATATTAAGAACCACTTCCCAGGAAAAGCCTATTGATAATAATGTACAGACTCAGTACAGAAAGATTATTGTAATCGGACATTGAAATTCCAACCAGGTAAGTTTGTCCAATTGTCAGAATTTTTCTTAAAAACAAACAAACAAAAAAGCAGCTGAAGTCAATGCAGTTATTTAACGAAGTCCACAGTTGGTGCCGCTTATAAAGCAGTTACCTGATTTAAGGCCTTTACACAACAGACACGATGCAACAAGCGACAAAATGAGTAGAACCTTTACTTTTAATAAGTATCTTTCACACCACAGGCGACACCACAGGCAGCGCGGGAACGACACTGGAGTGACGCAAATTAAATAGGATTGAATCCTATTTTTTACGATTTGTCGTGCAACAACTAGGGAATTAACCAATCAGACAACAGCTTCAATGCACGTGGTCCAAAAGAGTGAAGCAGTCTCCAGAATGATGGCAGAGGAAATAATACCTGCCCTTGAAAAAGTTCCCAGAGCTTATGACAAAGGTCATTGCAATTATAAAAATACAGATTTAAAAGACAATATATGGGAGTCCGTTTCAAAGAAACTGGATAAGCCTGGCATGTATGATTTATTGCCATATATGTTGAAATACCATCAGAGAAGGCACTCATAATTTCCACATCATGTTGACGAATATGTAACAGTCTTGATTATAGTTTTGTCCACAGCAATTTTTAATAATTGTATAGATCTGGCAGTTTTCAAACATGTCGTATCACCTCTGTAACCTGGCATACCTTCTGAAAAGCTGCTATTTAAAATATTCATATTTTAATGATTTCCCTCAAGACGGTTGTTAATGCATTAACTTCATTTGAAAACTCAGCTAAAACACAAACATGTATCATCAAAATCCTGTATCTGGGTTGCTTCACTTTGTGTGGAATATCTTTACTGGTATGTATTTAAAAAATAAATAGCTGTTTTTGCCATTATTAGTCATAGATTTATTGAATATTGAATATCTGAAAAGTTAACGTTATCAGACATTACCAAAATTCTGTTTATTGTGCTTAGCTCTGTCTGCTATTCTTATTTATTCCCATTTTAACTTTTTGTTTTTGTTTTTAGATAATAAGCAACCAGTGGAAAAGCTGTGTTGAATCCCCTGAATAAAAATATTAGCATGATGAATTCAAAGACTGACATGCCAGAGTAACAGATTTGTAGTATATCTTTTTACTGCCCCCTATTGTACCATTTTGGTAATAAGAAAATATTCTAAAAGGGAACAAAAACAAAGAGTTATGAGTGACTATCAATTTACCACAGTTCATGTTCTAGTGGTTATATTGCTTTCATTCCAAAATGTAACCAATTTAATTATAATCCAAGGTATGTAAAAATGTTCACCATTCTGAGTATAAATTTGACCATTTAAACCTGATTTTGTGAAGGTTATTTCAGATAGTGCTGAACAACAACAAAAAACAAGTCTGCTTACTGTAATACCACTTTAAATCCTTTACTACAAAATAAATGTCTGCTTAGTCTAACCTCATTTCAAGACGTTAACTTACAATTTTACATTTTTGCTGATGGGGGGGTGGGGGGGTTGTGTGTTTTTTCTTTGTATGCATGTTCACCAAAGTTAGAGTGGCCCATGCCACACATTGTAGGTGTGGACAAATCAGAACCTGAAGCTAGCTTTGCCCAGGTTGGTTGAGAGACACAGACTTATGGGGATGCAAGGAGGCTGTGTGGTCCAGTGGTTAAAGAAAAAAAGGGCTTGTAACCACGAGGTCCCCGGGTTCAAATCCCACCTCACCCACTGACTCACTGTGTGACCCTGAGCAAGTCACTTTACCTCCTTGTGCTCCGTCTTTAGGGTGAGACGTCATTGTATGTGACTCTGCAGCTGATGCATAGTTCACACACCCTAGTCTCTGTAAGTCGCCTTGGATAAAGGCGTCTGCTAAGTAAACAAATATTAATGCAAGAAAGGACACCAAAGTAATGCAGGACAGACATGTTAGCTCTGCACAATGCACAGATAAAAATGCAGCTAACAGTTAACCTCTGTGTTCTGATTGTGTTTGAGAAAAAAGCCATGAAAAAGGTCTCACTTATTTACAACAGATAGCTCTGTGCTGCATTCAGTTGCTCAAGATTCTCACAAATCCATGTGAAAGCCACTGTAGCCTGTTTAATGGGGCGTTGCACTGCTGCATAGTCATTCAGATCTGTCCATGAATATTAAAAGCTATCTATTGTATTCAGTTTGTTGTGCTTAACGCTTCTTATACAAGGCTGGTGTGGAGCAGACATGTTCAGGTCCATTCAGAAATAGTAATCTCAAATCAGTAATACAGATTAGAGATGTAGTATACAGCCCTGCTCTGTATAAGGTAAATACAGTACTTAATGCCTGAGTAATAAGGCTGTGCATGGTATCAGAAGAGCTGAGGGTTTCTTGGGAAAGTATGGGAGATGGATTAGCTTTAGGTGGAATTTGGAAATGCTGGTTGAGAAAAAAAAAACGACACGCAGCATTGCAGTAACAGCTCTGCATTTCAACAGCCAGTGTAAAGCAGCTAACGAGTTCATGGCTTCAATTGGTTTACCTGTCTGCCAAGCTTACAAGAATCCTTTGTGGAGTCACGTGTGTACAACATATGAAAAGTACAGGATTGAACAGTGCATTCAAAGGTGCAGATATGGCAATAGCCTGAACTGGTCCAAACCATGAATTTCCTTGCCTTTGTGTCTCAGCTGTATTCTGTGCTATTATGCAATTGATCTGAAGGTATATTTTAATGATTCACCTGTGATTCATGAACAATTATCACAAATAATCAACCCTGTAGCATAACTCACTGTCACTGAAAACAACTTGAAAATATAACACTGAAAGACACCAATGTCTGTTACCTCGAATGGTAGTTCCCAGAGGTCCAGGTTTTCAGTTAATTCCAGCTTTTCCAGGTTTTCACAGTTTCCAAGTTCAGGTGGGATACTGGAGAGCTTATTATAGCTTAGGTTCAGTTCCTTAAGGTTCCTCAGTTTACCTACAGTATTAGAAAGACAGTAACCATCACCAACAAGGTATTATGGAGAAAACTGTATTGCATATTTAACTAGAAGTTTTGTGTATATCCCGCTAAGGAAGAATATGTTTGCGTGAGGAAATTGCTTGTGTAGCTAGAAAAGGGTTTGAATGCACTACTTAGTATCAAGTTGGCCCTGACTTTGCTGAAGGGTCAATGAGGGTCTGCGCTGCATCACATCTTGCTCTAGATTTGGCCAGTTCCCACAGATCACCAGGGAGTGGTTTGCTTTTGATCCTAAGGTGGTCCCATGTGTCTAGGGTGGTACATGTCCAGGACCTGTGTCTTTTGTGACCATCATCATTTCTAACTATTGCTCCATCCTGCAGCAGCCGTGTAGGCATACCATGTACTGTAGGCTGGTATCCTGGATGGAGACGTATGTAACTCTTTCCACCCTTATCAACTGGCCCTGTAGAAAAGTGGACTGCACTGACTGCCGTCCACAGATCCTGGGCCTAATCAATCCACCCCAAGGTGTTGCTGTTATGCCCTGAAGAATGTGTCCATATTCTCAGATTGAATATTTTACAAAACAAACTTGTGGCATGAATACAGGCCCAGGTAAATATAAAAGCTAAAAAATAAAATGAATTGAAGAAAATACATCCTGCTGTGTGCGAGCTTGGGATGTGTGCGGACTGTTAACAAACACGTTTCCAGGACACATTTATCTGGCTTCTGATACACATACTGATTGTCCCTTGTTTGAGCCAGTATGGGGCCTCAGTCTATTCCTTTATTTGCTGCCAATTTTAGCAGCTGCCATTGGCAATGTGGCATTGACTGCTAAACCTCTGTCAAATTCAAGTAATGTGATGTATTACAAAAATAACTACTGCACTTGTCAAGTAATAAAAGTATAACTACAAGATATTTTATTTTGTTTGTTTGTGATTAATCTGTTTTTGTCTGGTGCCTTTATGGAATTCCCAAAAGGAAAGGAAATGATTTGCCCTTTTTTAAAATTGGGTTTGGAACACTATTATCCATTCCCCTTATTTAAAATGAAACATAACAAATCCTCAAAACAATAAAAGCCACAGCTTTTCTTATAAAAAGTAAACAGTTTCAAATCACAATGTAATGCCTCTGTTGTTTATTTATTTATTTATTGCCTTTTCCTTACAGCCTAGTTTTTCATTTCCTCATTCCTAAATATCACATGGCTTTTCTGTTGGTTCCATCTGCTCTGTACAAACTTTATAAAGAGCTGAAAGGCTCTTTTTTAGGAATGTGAAAAATCAAGGCTGAACTGAGCTCTGAAACTCCAAATGATTGCATACACCACAGTTATGGTTCAAACCTTGAAGATATTAACTCTTATACTTTAAAAATTCAATGCATCATTGGTTTCATGCCTTACAATGATTTATAAAACATGCTGAATATGTTTCAGCCGTTTAATCGATAGTGCAGATTGCACAACTATGAATTTGGGGATTTCCATGAGAATTAATAATTATTTCTTCATTCTTATTTTTTCCATTGGACTGCTTTGTTCAGGTTATGTTGAAAAAGAACGTTCCTTTTCATTAAGTGGTCCTGCTTTTTCTTTTCATTGAGATACTTTCACCCAAAGTCTGATTAGCACAGATGACAGTACTTGTACTGACAAACAAGCTGTGACATGTGCCAGATTTCTGCAACCTTTCTCTTCTCCTGAACAGCAAGGTGGCCAAGAAAATATTGATAGAGGAATGGGATTGCTGTCCTAAATAGTACATTCTGAGATACACAGTGTAGTTTATTATATATGTCATGACATGCTTTCAATGAATGGATTGCTTTTTCCCTAGATAAACCATAGTCATAAACCAAGTAACACATATACAGTATGCTGGATATCCCAAGGACTTTTTCGACCTGAAAAAAGAAACAAGGAATTTCCATCCTGTTTATTTCAAGATCACAAGATAATTGATCCCAGGATCAATCTATCCATTTCTCTAAATGGATAGATACCTAAATGTAGAAGTTCAAGTAATAATGAATTTACCTATCTCTGCCAGGAGCTCCTTGATGCCATTTCTGGATAGTTGCAGTACTCTCAGATCCTGAAACAACTCAGTATACTTAGGAAGTTCCTGTATGCTGGTTCTGCTTATGTGCCATTCTCTGAGGTAAGTCATTTCTTTGATTGAATCAGGGAGTTCCTAAAATTGAAAAGTAATCTTGTTCTGGAAAAAAATCTTTCAGATAATATGCATTTGTTTTATTTGCTATATTCCAGTTTGCTTTGAGATAGAAGCTTTTTTTTTTTTTTAGACAAACCAAGAAACCATGTAGTCTGAGTAAATTACTCTAAACAAACAAAAAATATTTTGTAGCAATCTCGGTTAACGCAGGCAGGCGCATCACACAGGGCGAGGCAATCCACACACAGGCGGAGGGCGGAACCCGGGACCTCTCGCACTAAAGCATAGTGCCGATACCACTGTACAAAAGAGCCGGCTCCCTTGCAAGGAGTGTATATCAGGATTATGTCCCAGAGCGTGATTATGTCACCTACCAGTCCTGTTGCTGCCTTCCACCATGCACACTACAATATTTTACGTGGATGAACATTTATACTGACACCCAAAAGTTATTTATTAAAAACAACTACAGGTTTCTGTGGGACTGCATTTCAAATGTAGGCCTGTAGGCCTCAATATGGTAAGTGAGGATGACTAAAAGCTTGCCTTTACCACTTTGCTTCGCAGGTGGTGTAAGCTTCAAATCTACAGTACTGAAAAAAGACTAACATATTAAATACCTTCCATTGTTCTCCATTTAGCTCATAAATAAATGTTTTTTCATCAATATCAATCTCAATTCCTGAATCCAGGGAGGAGCGTCCTTCTGACAGCAAATTCTTTTCACTACTGTGGTAAAGTTTGAAATCTGTTGCCACGTTCTCCAAGTTTAGCTGATTTGATTTTTCACGGAGCCTCTTCCTGTGTTCTAACCTGCGACTCCATTCTTGATTCAACCTGGAAACAGAAAATGTTTCTTCTATTGAAGTTACTGTATGTACTTTTACCAGAATTTACATTCATGCAGATGAAATGTAACATATATTTCCTTTCTTAAGGTAGCACTGTTGACACATGGAAATATGGTGCTTTATTGCAGGAGCAGAGCAGAGCTTGGACAGTTTTAATAAAATATTAATTCTTGTATGTATGGTTTTAGATATAAATATGTTTGCTACATATTTATATCTAATGGAATGATTTCACGCATTCTAAATATGGTTGAACTAGAGGGATATAATCCCTGATATGTGCCCTCAGAATCTTTGTAACCGCATCAGAAAACAAACAAGATCACTCCATCAGCTATTAACAAAATGTAGTTTTAAAGTAAATTTAAACCTTTTTTAATAAGTAAATTGAGGAATGGCTAAATCAAAACATCCCTGTAAGGAATGGCTAAATCAAAACATTGCTGTAAGTAGTATAGAGAGAAGTACTGTTGGACAAACTGAGCCGGTTCTTTCTTCAAGCTCTTCCAAAGGTCACGCTGCTTCTGCTGTCCAAGTACTAGGCAACTTTCCCGGAAGCATTTTTAATAACTGCTCGATATCTGGAAATATTCAAATCATTTACCAAGGAAAAGACTTTTCCCGATCTTTGTCCTCAGTTTATTTTCACAGAATCATTTTTAATAACTGCACTAAAAAAAAAAAAAAATAATAATAATAATAATAATAATAATAATAATAATAATAATAATAATAATGATAATAATAGTTAAACTGCATTCCCAAACACATCTTCTTTTATCTACAGCTGAATCCATTCTGTCCTCATAAGAGCTGGATTTGCTGTTTTAGACCTGTAATAAAATGTGCATTTATCAGTTTCCAACTGTACCATTCAGTTGGCACCGATGTGTGTAAATGACACATGGCAGAGGTCCATGGATAATAGAGGGTATATGTAAGCAATAAGACCCAACACACAGAGCATTACCAGCAATTATTACATCCAATGTTACAGCACAATTAATTCACTTTATTTTATTTTAACTGCATTTCGTTACAAATAAAACTGGTGGAGTGATACTGTTTGATTATAGGTATCTCTGGCCCCATTACCCAAATGGTCCATGATACCTGGTAATGCCCTCTGTCGGGTCTTATAGCTTACTTATGCTTCAATGGAAAGATTCTCTGCACTCTGATTGGCTGAGCTAGAGAGATATAATCCCTAGTATATGCCCTTAGACTATTTGTAACTGCATCACAAACTTTGTTGGGTCTTAGTGCTTTTATATACCACGCAAGACACCATCTGCAAGCGGTCTTTACAGACAGGTGGTCTTTATACTGTGGCTCCCTGTGGAATCTGCATAATTATCACATACTGCACTGATTCATGTTGACATTTTTAACACTTGCTAAATACTCAATGAGCCAATAACAGCAACAGCTGACGCTAGGCCAAGTGCAAGGTGGTGTAATGTGGGTAAATAGAGAGTTATGTCACTGTGAGAGCATTGTAGTTTTTAATCTGCACTGTGGTGTCATTCCTAACTCAAATGAGTAAAGCTAGGACATACATTTCCCCGCAGAAACTATACTGACTTTAATGCCCCTAACCTACGAGGTTGTTTTTATTGTATAATTATTCCTGTATTTTTTTTGTAAGCTGCATTATCAGGCAATGGAATCTCCTTAACCTGGTGGGGTGATGTGTGAGTGTGTTATTATAAACACTAAGTAGAAGGGATTTTATTAGTTAGCAAGAATTATTGTGCCTGTAGCAGGGAAGGAGCTAGCCCTGCACATAGTTAGTGAGGCAGGGCAGCAAAGCCTTGCACATAATAAAAGGGGAAGGGCAAAGCCCTGCTGATTTAAATGTCTTGTGTTTCTTATTATTTTAAAGGGAATGTGTTTTGTTTATTTTAGCACAGGAGAAATGTATTGTATGATTTAAATGCATTTTTGTGTTTGATTTAAAATATTATGATTTGTTATTGTTTGGCAGCATAGATGGGGAAGCCCCATCCCACAAAGCTCATGTAGAATGTGACCATCTCCGAAATGGATTCATTTAGTGTTAATTCAGAGATGGTCACACGTATAAAACAGAGATGCCAAGGTTTGGCTTTCCTTAAGAGTGAGATTTACAGCCCCAGAGTGAGATTCAAGGTCAAAGAGTGAGACTTTCCAGGTGTGGTGTTAGGTCATTGCTTAAGACAAGGACTCTCGTCTTTGATCCTTGGCAACATCCAATAGTCCAGGTTTTTAATCTAACCAGCACTTAATAGTTTATTTTAAAATGTACACTGCTTAATATTGCGCTTTTCACCCGAGTGCACGCCTGTGTGTTCTCTGTCAGCTTCCGTGTCTGTTCTGGGTACGTCATCACTCACTCGGGCTACCCTGTCACAGTGCCATAGAAATCATATACAATCTATAACAACCTCACAATGGTCTTTATATAGACGTTCTTTTTACCCTAGAATTATCACACATGTCCTGAGCCAAATAGATATTTTCTTACTCAATACTGACTACTCCAGTAAGCTAATTGACGGTAACAGTGGACTAAGTGTAGGTTTAAATTCTACACACTTTCTGGGTTATTATTTCCAGAGTAAAGCCTTTAGATTATAAATGTATTATTACACAGTGTAACAATTTTTTTTTAATTTTTTTTTTGGTTCCTGGGTAGTAAGTGTTATTTCTTAATTGCTTATGCCTCAAAAGTATAGAAAATGGCTATTATTCCCCACAAACTTTGCTTTTGTGACCAGGACAGTGATATTTTGAAATTTACCTATTTTCCAGAACATTCCAGATAGATTCAGTGCTGAGTAAACTTGGAGTAACTTTTAGAATTTTCTAGAACTTTCCAGTAATATAAATAGTAGTATAAATACAGGGGCCTTAAGCCCACCAGTTCAGTTTAGTTCCAGCTGCCTAAGTGGGTACATATTAAGACCTTGCTGGACGCCTTGAAGTATGATGAGTACGGCTGGGAGGTCATAGGAGACTTCAAAATGGTGGCATTCCTGATTAACAACATTACACTTACATAGTGTCTTTCACGGTCAAGACCATCCCAAAGGGCTTAACAATAAACACTGGAGACTGGTTAAAACAATCACATTGAAAAAAAGAGAAAGATTGCAGCAAGGGATGTCAGCTGCAATTCGAAGTTATTATTCTTGATACTGGAACTTTAGTTTCTTAACGATCTAAACAGTGAGATGTAAAATGTAAAAGCCTGATTTTTTGCATGGACCCTCTGGACCTCGTGGTTTCAGGTTTACAGTACATTGTGAAAGAGCAGTATTGGAATAGGCATTACAAAGTTTGTGTTATACTCTCAGTTGTGGCCAGGGGGTCAGTGTTCCAGGATTTGGCAAAAATCTGAACACTTGAAATGCTATCACCCATTCGACCGCAGTTGATGAGGTTTTGAAACAGCACAAACAGACAGGATATGTTGCTGATAACAAGTAGAAGCAATAATGGCAGTGGTGGCATACGAAATCATTGGCTATCAGTTTTAATTGCTTTTAAAAAAAATGTCAGCTGTCATAAATTGATATCGTTTTGAACATGCTGTGCACTACGTTAAAGCAAGTGCAAAGTCCAGTTTTGAGTGAGGAATATATTAGAAGATACTACTGATTTAACTGCTTCTTCCTGCAACTGTTTTTTTCTTGCTAACTTTATAACATTAATGTTAGGAGTGTCTGCTCTTAAGATCAGGTTGCAATCTTACTTTGCTAATGCACTTTTCTCCTGCCGTTCCCATTCCTTCCTTTGTTGTTTTTTGTGTTTCCTTATTCGGCCCTCCCAGATGCCCTGTATGAGTGACAGGTCGTACACCACTATTGCTGGGCTCATACTTACATTCAACACGAGCTTATCTGTAAAACAGTTACCATGCAAAGAAAAAAAGACAACAAAATGATTCCAAGCTTGCATTTTAAAGACCTACTCAGAAGCTTTAGACAAGATCTTCCAAAACAGTTAGATTTATTTTCTTTTGCTTCAAAGGTGTTTCAGACAACCTTCAACATTTGAGACACTAAAATAAAGGTCATTATTATAAAATAAATAAAGAATGTACAGTATGTCCACATAACACAAAATGATCCGTACCATGTCAGTACCTACTAGTTTTCACTTTCAAGTAGCACCAATCACTGTCAACATTCATTGCAGCTGTCTGTATTATTTTGTCACATTATAATATTAAGATAAAATACAAGACTTATTATCACCTAAAAATGGCTGGTATACTGCCCATCTTTATGCACCATAACTCATGCCACATAATAACTGATTCCAATAATAATAATAATAGTATAGCATTAAACATATTAGCCAGACCCCCATCCTAACCAGCTACACATAGTTGACAGTGTACCACTTCTTATAAACTATATTCTTGCAAATCCACAATAAAGATTAAACAAAAGGAAACCGCCAAACAGTTCTACTTACCAACTGTTTATAATGCGAGGCTACACATACGTTTGACAGAAAGTTGTTTACAGCAGCACATAACATGTTTAACCTGGTGAGTCAGGGTTGTTCATTTTCCCAATGTGACTAGCCTCTCGGGTGATTTAATATTCTATTCTTGGAAACTGATAATATGATTCCTGTCGTAGTAGTCGCCAGTTCAACAGGGTTGGTATTTAAACCATGTGAGTGAACACAGTGTAGCCTCTAATAGGCAGTAAAAACATCCTGTCTGTGTGTGATGAAATGAATCAATTAACCAATCAATCAGTCAATAGATAATCAGACATCCATACTGTGTAACCTGATATCTACTGTAATACTAAAGAAAAAAGACTGACAAAGATTTTTTTTTTTTTGCAGATTTGAGGAGTTTACTGATTTGATTCTGATTTCTGACCGTGCGCACCAAGCACCATGGGCACCAAGCACCGTATGCACCGAGGCACCAAAATACCAAGGGCTGAGCGTGCACCGAGGTACCGAAGCACTGGGGGGCAGCTAAAGCAGCGGTGCCTGCCCTGACCGTGTGTAGGCACAGGACAAACCAGGGAGACACACAGGCTAAAGCCATGGTGGGCGAATAGAAAAACAACAGGGGAGAACACTCAGTAGGCGGGATCGAGGACGTCACCCCATGAAGGGGCCTGTCGGCAGCCCTGATATAAAGAGCTCAGTGAATACCTGCCAATAGGAGGAAAATCCCATAAGAAATGTTTTGGTGGTCGACTTCGAATTGAAAGTGAACAGTTTAATGTTTACACTGGGCTACTTTACATTATTGTTGGTAAAGTTTGTTAATTGAATGACTATTCTGATATTTCTAGTATTTCTACCCATGCTGCCTTGTTGTTTAGTATTTTATATTCCTTTCAGTCATGCTAAAGCAACACAGATGCTTTAACATTTAAAGACAGGCGTCCCTTGTCCCTCAAGCATTGGGTTTAATGTACTGGCATCAAATGATGTTTAAAATCAACAACATTAGTAATTGCTGGGAACAGTATGACTTTCAGTTTGCATGACCTCAACATTTAAAGGTTACAACACTGTAAATGTCAGCTTTCCTGCTGGGAACAGCACATTACTAATCTTTTATTTTACTTTATATTATTACCAAACATGGCCGTGTTTTACAGTGGTCATTTATTGTGACTGAAATGTGTCATTTGACAGCTGTGCCCTACAACTTGTCTGTGTTGCCCTTCCTTTCATACCGTAGCCAAATCTTGAAGCTGCCTGGAATTCTTTCTGGTGTATTCTGTCCATTCACTGTTGGTATATAGAGTCACAAAGCAATGTCACTTCTAGGTAGCACAAACCTGCTTATGTTTGTAATCTAATATGGATTTTTTTCTTGTAAAATGTTATTATTGTTGCTAGTAGTACTAGTATTTTTAGTAGAAGTAGTAGTTACTGTAGAACTTCATTTAATGGTTGTTATACAGTAGTGTGCAAATTTATTAGAACACCGCATTGCTTCTGTTGTTTTGATTTGTTGTGCATATGAAATTAGTAAGAGAAAAGGAACACATAGCCACAAATGATAAAATGTATGAGACATTTTAAAAGTTGTTTAAGATGTCTTAATTAAAGCATAAAGTGCTGTAATATTTTCACGCGAGTGTTTCACTGATTACTGACCGAAAATTGAAATTCTCACACCCTGAGGTTTTCATGTATGTTGTATCTTGCTCTTAATTGTACTGTAACTCTTGATATGTATTTTTGTATAGTTTATTTTTGGCTATGGTTTTTATTAGGGGTGAATATTATATTTGTATAATTGTATAGATGCTCTAGAAGGCGCTGATTAGAGAGTGACATGAAGATGGGACTCCCGCGGGACCCACAGGATTCCTGCGGTACGGGAAAAAAATGGTGTTAAATTTTGCGGGATGGGATGGTACAGGAGTGAAGCTCATGGGAACCGGATATAAAAAAAATAAAGCTCTCAGGACAGGCAAGAACAGGATTTAAGCTTCCGGGAATGGGAAGGAAGGGGACTACTCTGCCACCAGCAGACAGGAAGAGTGTTTTTTGCTCTTCAAATTGTGTTTAACCCTTTGCGGTCCTATGTCGGACCACGTCCGACATTACAATTTTCCCTTTCCGGTCCGATGTCATCATCAAAAAGACGTGAAACGCAGGTCTCTAGTCGTTTTTTCTCCGGAAAAAGCCGAGAAAAACATTCAATGGCCAAGTGAGACCGATTGGAGCCAAGAGAAGCCGTAAAAAATAAAAAAAATAACAAAGGGGCGGATCTGAGCAGTACACAAAGCCCCAGCACCACAGAGATAACACAAACATAAACAAACAAGATAGCTGCTTCTGCATCCAGCCCTCAGAGGATATCACAGACAATTCCAGAGCTTTTTGAGATGTTATAGTAATAAAATAAATAACTTGGATCGCATTATTGAGTTTGGTGATAAAACGAGTGATCAGGAGATGATTTATCGGTATGCACGACTATGACGAGGTATGTGAAAAATACAGCAAACAAGGGGTGGGGTGGGCCTGGAGATGCAGTACTGAGTGTCCTGTTGATATGCAGTGCCTTTTAAACCTGTTTTACTGTAAAAAAAAATACTTTTTAAACAGCGCATCTAAAATAAACTCCGCGTGTGAAAATAAATTGCACCTGACGTGCCTGAGAGGGTTAATCTCGCTACAATGAATCAAATAATACCAGGAAATACACAGAGGGCGATCTCCATTTCCTGGTGTGGGCCAGGCGACTGTAACCTCAGGCTCCTTTCATCTGCCCGTATAGATGGCAGTCAGTACGTTTACATGACAAAGCGTTTTCCGAAAACAAATGTTTTCAGAAAACTGAATCAGATTTTCTTAATACATCACTTTTATGTGTTTACATGATTAACGATAGAGAATCTAATTAGAATTCAGCTGTATACATGGATTGAAGTTTTCAGAAAACGCAGGATATTTCACATGCGAAGTACTGTAGTAGCCCAAGTACGATTTGAACAGAACGGACATTTCTGTGACCGAACGAAGACCAATCCAATAACTCAAGTGCTTTATCGAAGTGTCAGGTCAATGGGCAATCAACCTTTCCAACAGCTCTTCCTGTTCTATATTACCGGTTTCTTTTGCAGACATTATTTTAAATTCTCACGTCATTTTAAAGCGGAAAAAAATTGCTTCAGTATGGGCTATTAACAAATACATACTGACTTTAACAAATGTATTACTTTATCCCTAGCTAGACAAATGGATGCATGCAGACTGACTACAGATTATTATTATTTTCTCAGTTTTCTAAAACCATGTGCAGGAGAAAAGGGTCAAAGTGTGCACATGCGCAGTATGCTATTTCAATATGTTTTCCCAAAAATGTGTTTACATGACTTTTGATATCGGAATTAGTTTTCTGAAAACTTAGTTTTCCGAAAAATATCGGAATTCTTATGGTCACGTAAACGTACTGAAAGAGAAAGTGAGAGTAGCCTAATTGTATCAGTTTCAGACACCTCTTATGAATGTGAATCATGTAGTGATGGATAAGACGTAGAGAGAGAAAACAGGGGTTGTCTCTGTATCAATTCGAACCGTATGCCTCCAGTCCAAATCAGAATGTTCAAACTCGGAGAGAGACTCCGACAACACCAACGCGGACGGACCAGTGGGACAGCAGATGTCCGCGGAGAATCAGCGTCCTGGCGACACGGAATGGTTAATAAAAACCCTTACGTTTAACATAGATTGATACTTAAAATATTTCATATTACCCATAATTATATAGTTATGTCAGTCCTTTTGTTAACAATATTGATACATGGATTATTGATACTAGCAGAATAACCGAACGCTGTGGATTGCTACTGGCATGTATTTAACATATCTCTCTCTATACATATGTACAGTATATTAGGATGTGCAAATCATAATGCAGAGATGTCAAAGGCTACGATTTGGCTGTAGCAGCTACTAGTTTTTGGCAGTACTGCTTCGGCGCTATGTTGAAGGGGTATGTATAATACTACGATTTTTAATAAATAAATATATGATGGATACTCCATGAACGTTTATGAAATATTATTTAAATACTATGTTTTATTGTTGTTTATTTTTTTAATGAATTAATGGTTCGTAATACCGTATTTCACTGACAGTTTATTGTGGCATTGACATACTAAAATCTCTGAGAAACTGCTTAGAAACTGAAACTGCCGCACAAAACTCCAAACAGTTGTTTTTATATTACCGAATTTATATATTACGTCATTATATTGCACATTGTGTTTATAAATACCCTGTGCTTGCACTGTATTTTGTTCTGAAAAAAACTGAAACTAAAAACAAATTACTAGTAGTATACCAGTATTGTTTAATGCAAAACCATATAAACCCTAATTTTATACATGAATATGAAAATATCTGCACCTCCAAATAATAATTGATCTCTGTTTATCACGGGATGGAATGGGATGGGATTTTTTTGGAATGGGATGGGATTTTTTTTTGACAGGACAGGATGGGACAGGAATTAAAAAAAAAAAAAAAGTTATGGGACGGGATGGGACGGGAAAAATTTGGACAGGACAGGATTGGAAATGATGACTCTTTCATGGGATAGGATGGGACAGGATTGGAAATGATGACTCTTTCATGGGATAGGATGGGACAGGATTGGAAATGATGACTCTTTCATGGGATAGGATGGGACAGGATTGGAAATGATGACTCTTTCATGGGATAGGATGGGACAGGATTGGAAATGATGACTCTTTCATGGGATAGGATGGGACAGGATTGGAAATGATGACTCTTTCATGGGATAGGATGGGACAGGATTGGAAATGATTACTCTTTCATGGGATGGGATGGAACAGGAACATTTTTGAGAGGAAAGGATGGGACAGGACTGAAGATTCTCTAGCTATATCTATATAACTATTTTAATTTATGTGTCCTGGTTCTGAGCTTTGGAAATCTGGTCACCTTACCTGTATCTCAAGTAGATTCCTAGGTTTTTTATATAGGTCATTTCTTACTCAAAAAAAGGTGAAAACTCTCATCTTAAATGATATATAATATTTATAATATAAAATATAACACTTGTTTAGAACATTTAAACATTGACATGTGTATTACCATGCTCAAGTGTATTACTATGCTCATAATTCTGTCATCCTATCTATCTACATACAGACGACTTCATCAGAACTACTGCGCACATTAACAACATCAAGGAATATAACGGTATTGAGAAGTAAATATGCAATACAAGCTAAACCAGGGTTTCAGTTATTTGTATTAATCTGGAGGCAATTGTCTCCGATTATCCCATAATGGCAGTCTTGTGGGTTATAATGAAACCACTCTAAATCCGTTTACATGACTTCTGGGCCTGTTTTCTGTAATGATCCTGCAAAACACAACACGGCTTCCAATGGAGAGTAACAGAGAGGTGTTGCTTTTATTAAAATGCAAACAAACTTGTGAATCATTTTCTTTAGAGTCTGCTTTTATGGGGAGTTAGACAGTATGCATTTTAGTTTTGTAACTGTGTGGACACATCCTTAATTAAGGCACTGGAATCCCTGAAAAAGCCAACAGGCTATGTCCCTGTTCTATTCATTAAATCATGTAGAGAGCAGTGTTCTTGGATCATCGACATGCTGAAGTAAAACAAGGAACAGAAAAGGCTTAAAGTTATAAAGAATAACTTGGCATCAGTTGACATTGTGACCCAAACTGTTCAGGAAGCACTGAAGTAAACAGATTTGCAGTAACCCTGAGGGCATTTTTGACAGTTATATGGATTAGGTTCATTCTCAGTGGATTAAAACATGGTACAATATCTGATACATCTGTATTCACGCTACACATAATCAATATTTTAAATTAATCTGTCTGATATCTGATATTCAAACCACTTTTGTTTCTTCTGTGCAGTTTTAAATGAATCTCTTTGTCATTGACTTTCATTAGGATTCCAGATCTGTAAGCTGTATCCTGTGTAGAACACTGTCCACTTCTGATACACAGGAATGTCACAAAGGCCTCCACTTTGGAACCTATTATAGAATCCGGCATGACTTGTATGTCTTTTCTGTCTAAAGCCAGTGTACGATATGGCATCGTCACAGGATTTTTAAATAAAAAATCAAGTATATTGCATAAATACGGTACTGTAATCGAGTTTTTCAGTGTTCAGATAGTTTGTCATTTATAGCTTTTTTACATTAGCTACCTCTATAAACCAGCACACATTATCTGGCATAATTTCTTCTTTTGTAATAAAGACATTAGTTATCTGTGCATTACAGTTGCTGGGGGGTCTGGGTTTTTTTATTCAGCCTTTATTATTATATGAAGACAACAGAGAACTCTGTTTAGAGAATACCCAAAATATAAGCTTGGTAGAAGTGATACAGTAAGAGTTATTAAAACCATGTAAAACCAGTGTATTCATTTGAAGAAACCCTAACAGAGCCATTGGTGGAGGTTGTTGAGTCAAAATGAGTTTAAAATACATCAAACATAAAACTACCTTCACAACTAGCATAACCAGGAATGGCAACACAATACCATTCAAATATCTAGATAAAGAAACACACTGTCTAGTACGGCTTTAGGAACCATGGTAGTAAAATGGGTCATCTGTGTGTTTTGAGATAGAAATTATGAAAATGTACAAATGGGTCATATATAATTTCATTGTAGCTACCATTGCCTCTTTGTATAGAACCATGGAAATGCCATTGTGCTGCCGCTGCTGAAACATTGTCATTGAATAGAATTAGGTAAGGGCACAACATGTCTTTAATGTAAATAATATGTGATTTTTTGTAAAACTGTAAAAGACATTCTGTTAATATGCATTATGTTGTTTAAAGACAGTTTCTCTCATCCTGACTTTCATCATGTACCAAAATGTAGATGTCTAATAGTTTAGTTTTACTTTAAAACAACAGCAAGTATTATGTTCATAGAAGGAATATGAATGTTACATTGTAGGGGTTAATTTAAAATGCAGTTATTACACAAAATTGGGGATAGAATAGAGTGTCATTATTACTTGAAAATAGGATGCCTGACACAATCTAATTCTCCCATCAACCAACTATGCATTTGCTACATATTGCCCAGCTGATTCATTCAATTTCAATCAGATTCAGAATGACTGCATCTTCTCAGTTTTGAATGTGATGTTCACAGAAATATGTATGTATGTATTATTATTATTATTATTATGTTATGTATGTATGTATTATTATTATTATTATTATTATTATTATTATTATTATTATTATTAATAATAATAATAATAATAATAATAATAATAATAATAATAATAAAACTACAGTTTTAATCTCATTATAGTATATATCATTATTGGTAATCTTAGCTCTATTTTAATTACTGTTTATGATTTTGTTTTCCTAATTGACTAAAACAAATTAACAACAGGCAATTAGTGTTTTACAACCTGCTGTAAATTTCATCCAAGGACACAGTAAGTGAAACAATATTTGGTAAATGTGTCTCTTTTTTGTTACATCAAATGTGTGTTAAAATATTGTTAACAAAGTTATTGACTGTAATTAGACAATAAAGAACAAGCAAACATCCCTTCTCTTTTATTACACACAATGCACGGTGGCTAGTTTGGTAGAATAAAATACTGATAACAGTGCTTTTCTTCAGCAGCCCAGGAGGAGGAGGGGGCGTGCTTTTGAGACGAGTCCAGTGAGCTGGCCTGTTCCCCAACTGCTTGATCTAAAGCAGACTTTCTTCTGGTAGATAACTCTATCTCAGCTCCTGATGGTGATTCCAGTGCTGTCTTCTTTCATTCTCACTAACACAAAGTCAGGTTGCTTCTGATATACCCAACCACACTATTCTTTGTTCAGTGCCAGAAAACCAGTTAACAAAATCAACGTAATACATAATAGGTAAAATAGTAACAGTTACCACTCCTGCTATTGCCTGCACAATAGCTGCATAGAGCAGATAACACCCCCTGGCTGATGCACTGTTCAATTAAGCTGCAATGTGTGCAGTACCTCGGCATTTGTTGTTGGTTGTCGCAAAGGTGCATGAGTGGAGACAGCAGACGAGGGACGTCCCGCTACCGCCAAACTAAGGACCCTTCCATAGATGGGAATAGAGATGTGAAAATGTGCGTCCTTTAAGTCCACTGTGGTAAACTGGACAGACTGGAGGATGTGACGGTGTGTGACCATTTGGAACATCCTCTCCCTCAGGAACCCGTTGTGATGTCTCAGGTCTAGGATGGGGTGAAGGCCACTGTCCTTTAGGATGGAGCAAAGACCCGTGAAAATTCGAGTAGAACCCCTCCTCTTGAGAGGTGGGTTCTATGAGGTGAATGGCTTGTTTGAGAAGTAATGTATTTACTTCTTGCCTGAGGGCCAAGACCTGGAGAGGGTCGCTCAAGGATGTAACCATGTCTGAGGTGCAATTGCACCAGTATTGTAGCTGGTGTTGTGAAGGGGTTGATCTGAGGCTGCAAGTCTTCAGGGGCCCTTCTGGGGCTGCTGAGGCTGGAGTGGAGCCTGCTTTGTAAGCTGCCTAGGGTGGCGTTAGAACTGCCTCCCGGAGCGCTGTTGCGCTGGGGCCCCATGTCCGGCATTTCCCCGTCCTTGCAGGCGGCACCGGTTATTAGCTGCCGTTGGAAGCCTGAAGACGATGCCTCAGGTCGCCACGTGGCACAGTGAGGATCGGAACCGTCCGGTTCACAATTTGTGTCACAGGCGGACACCAGCGTCTCATCCTCTCCTACACCGGAGCACAAGAAGGGAGCATCGAGGCCACATCCCGTTCTCTGTGGGAGCGTTGCAGGATCTCCTCCACTGCTGGCCTGAATGTATGGCCAGGGGAGATAGGCGCGCCCAGCAAGGCAGACTTGTCCGTATCCGGGACCCTTGCCTGGGGCAGCCAAAGCTGTGTGCGCACCACTACAAGGCCTGCCAGGCTTTGGCCCAGAGCTTGCCCTTGGAAGCATGACACCAGCAGCAGTGTGCCTGAAACCAAGTGCAGCTCCAAAGCTAGTGTTTCAGGGAGGGGTGCCGATTGTAGAATGCCAATCGCATTGGTCCTGTGAAGCATCCCTCCACAGGACCAATGCACTGAGGGCACTGATGCAGGGAGTGTCTAAGCACTGAGGACGCCGAGGCACCAAGGCTCTGGGGTACAGAGGACGCCGAAGCACCGAGGCAACAAAGCTCTAAGGCACAGAGGCATCGAGGGCACCGATGCTGGGAGCGTCTAAGCACAGAGGGCACTGAAGCACCGAGGCACCAAGGCTCTGGGGTACCGAGACACTGAGGTTGCTGAGGCATGAGGGTACCAAGCACCGAGGGCACAAGCACCAAAGGTACTGGGCTGGGTGTCTAGTCTGGACCATGTGCAGTCACACAACCGGGGCAGCGCATAGCTTGCAGTGGTGTGGAGCTCTGCCTACAGATAGTTTGGTCTGGACTGCGTGTAGTGGCACACCCGGAGCAGCACGTAGCTTACAACAGAGTGGAGCACAGCCTTCAGACAGTAAGAAGTAGAAAAAGAGAGTAAAAAATAACAAAATAAAACCTATTCTTGTCTGTCTATGCACACTTTTAAAAATAATGTCAAGTCCCTGTAATGCAGAGATCCCTTATAAAAGTTTCTCATAGTAAAAGCATAGCAAAGTTTAATAAAGCATTGTGAAAGCATTGGTTGGCATTGTAAAGAATAGTGAGGTTTGGTAAAGAATATAAATAAGCATGGCATACCAGGGTAAACTATTGTAAATGCATAGTATAACTAGGTGAAAGGTGCAAAAAATACTGTGGTAAACGTATAAAGGGGTAGGCAATCTTCCAGTCCTTTTTTTTAGTACTTAATTATTACACTGACACAATTAAATTCCTGACCATGCCCTAAGTACTGTCCTCAATTTATACATGTTGTTCAGTATCACTGCTGGTCGATATCAACATGGTTTTAAATATTCCATCGTTTAAAGTTTCCAAGTAGCGGCAAATAATGTCAACATTGAAGACATTATTTAAATGTAAGTTTAAGTTTGGAACAGCCAGTGGCTTAAGAAAAGTGTTACATTGGTGTCCAACTTTAAGGTGTTTTTTTTTTTTTTACGGTACCCGTAGTATATTTTAAAAACAACAACAAAAATGTGTTTGTAAAACAGTTTTAATAACATCAGCATACATTGCATTTCAGCGCTCATTTGCATTTGAGGTCTCCGTGCAAGATTTCAGGGATCGCTGGTCTGGAGGTGGGGCTCATAGGTGCTAATTGGTTGTCAAAAGCCCATTGACTATGGGCTTGCTGTGATGGTAAAGGTATTAGTTGGTCATTCTTCGACATGAACGAGTTTCAGGAGTGTTCTGCGTTTAGTAGCATCGATTATATCCAGCTGGCGACTCAACATCCATTTCACTTGGAGTTTTCTAATATTTTTACAATTCCGTGAAGATAGTTTTGGATTAAAGTAATTAAATTGGGTCCTCGCTACCAGGCGCTGAGAAGAAAATGCACTGTAAATGCTATTTTGGGTAACGAGACTTTTTTTTTTTTTTTTTTTACTAATAAATAATGTCATTTATAGCTTTTGTAGAGTGAGTAAAGTAAAATAATGCACTTGTCTGTGAGCCAAAATCCACCGATGTATCCATTTTTTTATTATTTATTTATTACTTTTTATAAAGTGTGTTTTAATGAATATTATTTGTTTTTCAGGGTTCTCTTCTCTGTGGTAGTCACATTCCAAGTAATTCATTTTGGACTAGGTACGTATTTTTTTTATTATGCTACCCAGCATGTTTTCAATTGTATGTAATATTATATGTATTTGCAATAATCACTAATTTAGCAGTCTCGATTACATTGGGTGGTGTTCGGTAGTACGTTTCAAAGTTATTTTTATATGCATTAATTTGTATATGTTAATCCCATAACTTTTTTTTTTTTTTTTATGTAGGTTGCATGGGACAGGATTGTGAAGACTCCAGACTGTCTGATTCGTCAAAAAAGCAAACCCCTCAACACGCCGAATTTTTAAAACAGTTCAATGAAATGAATACTCGATCCGAAGTACGGAAAAACGGAGAGTCTGGAGTTGTTTTACCTTTCACTGGCCTTACAGGAAGTACGTTTCGCGTTGTCTTATTCATTTCACATTAGCATTGTGAGTTTATACTGTAGAAGCACATGGGACTGTTCTTAAAATGTATAATCCTAGAAAACAATATCCTTGTGATGTTTGTTTTTAATTCCGATCAATCGTCTGTTGTAAACAAAAGCTGTGATGAACTTTGTGTGGAAAGGTCATAAACTTGACCCAAGATGAACAGCATTTTTTTTTTTTTTTGAAGGCCACATTGTAGCTTTCATTGTACTTTCCTTCTGGTCGTTTTACCTTTCCCGCTGCACAAATAAAACTGACTTAACTGAGCAAACACACCTCCAGGCAGTTAATTTTATTGCCCTTTGATTTGAAGGTTTGGATTTCCAGGGTGAACGGTGGAAAAGTAAATTAAGCAGCCATGCAGTGTATTTGCAATGTAAAGTCATTCTGAATTTAAGTTGTTTATTAATTATTATTCTGCCTGAAATATCCAGTTGGATCTGCTAGTTTATGGCAAATCTCTACACAACCAACTTGCATGTACAGTATTACTATATGTTTGGGAGCTGACATAGGACCCTAACTTTTTTGTTTTTGTTTTTCATTCAAAGGTGCAAAATTAAGCAGAAGCTGTTGTCAAAATGGTGGTACATGTATTCTTGGCAGCTTTTGTGCATGCCCAAAACACTTTACAGGCAGAAGTTGTGAATATGATGAACGTAACAGGTAAATGAGACGGTGGCCATCAAAGATTTCTTGTTTGTATTTCTGGTGCATTATATTACATTTCTTATGTGCAATTTTAACCTTATGTATGTTTTTGTTGTTCAACAGAAACTGTGGTGGTATTCTTCATGGTGAATGGGTACAAAAAGGATGTTCATATTGTCGATGTGGGTTTGGGATACTACACTGTTTCCACCAAGTTTTTCATGACAACTGTGGTAAGTGCATGATATTCTGTATTCATTAATCGTCCTGTTGTAAACTTAGCTTGGGAAAGCATTGTGCCATGTCTTCTTGGTATATGGCGAACCTAAAGTAAGCATTTCCCAAGTCAGGTTTGTGGTTTGGGTGCCAGTAAGCATTGCAATTATAATTTCAGTAGTCCGAAAACCTAGATTAGACATTTGGGATAGTAAATTTGCTAAATCGCTGCATTACCTAAATGTTTAAATCCTCCTTAAGTAGAGTAGTTAATATATAAAATCATATTGAACAAGCATTACAGTTCTAGGTACTTCGGTTCTGACTAAGGCTGTTATCTAACTATAATGGAATACATTAAGTCAATGTGCAATGCTTTTGAAAGTCAATTTTCAGTTAAAGGTTTACTTTTACACTGTTAAACTTTACTTGATAGTGGGCTTGTAGTGTGTTTTTGCATTTATTTAAATTGATTACATTTTACTTTTAATGACAGAACATTTGCATCTTATTTTCATTCATAAGTGCTTGTTATGAATGGAGTATCCTTCTTGATGGTTCAGGAAATATGTACATTTGGAAATGGGGCGTAATGGGTCCCCCATTTCGATCTGAATAGACCTGGATTACTATCATTCACAGCTTTGCCTGCCAGGAGACTGGTAGCCTGGTGACCAGTTATCACTGCTAATGGCTCCGTTTTGTCTTACAAAGAAATATGAAAGAAGCACCCTTTAAAATCTTAAACACAGGTTAACACCACTTGGTTTTCTCATGGTCACTGACAATAAGCATATCCTTCCTTCTGTTTCAGATGAGGATGTGGAAGACTACAGACTCCATTCTGAGGGCTGCAGATTACAGCAATCCGTGTTCATTTTCATGTCTCTCCTTATGCTGACAGTAATTGTATGATTTTAAAGTAGTCTAGTAATTCAGTGCTGAAACTTGACCATCATTTATCATTAGAAAATCAAGATACAATGAAGGTAACCCACAAGGGTCCAATGAAAACGTTAATCTAAAGTGAAAGCAATTTTATAATATTGTAAATGTCTGGTAAATAGTAAAGAGTGAATTCTTCCAGTGGAAGGCCTGCTACTGTAAATGATATGGAATATGCCTTTTATTGTATACATTTTAAAATTGTAAATACTGTATGTTGACACTGTAAATATAACTTGATAAGGATATTAGTCTTATTTTTGGAAGCTCTCAATATTGTGATGTAACATTACTTAGTTGTTGCCTTGGTATGTGTTGTTTAATAGTCTGGAACTTGGTGACATCTAATAGGAATTGTAAGTAGAACTGCTCAGATTGTTACAACTTTGTATTTAAGTAAATCTTTGCAAAACTAAACTCACATTTTTAAACCTGTTATACTGTATTACTGTACTGAAAAGTGATTGGTGTGAGTAGCACAGTGTAGAAGAACGACTCCTGCTCAACATATTAATATGACAGCCTGGGTGTGAGAAATCATGGAATGGTTGGTGAAGCCAAGTTTTAGTTAATATAAGAAAATGGACGGTGAATTTGCAGTGCATGAACTGAAATTGTACCATGCTATATCTGCAACCTGTTACTAATGCTGAAATGTTTGTTTTGAATGGATGGGTGATCCTTGTTTAACATCTCTTGTGCTATCAGTGCTCCTCTCAGACTGGAGCTGCAACATTCTTTTGCAGTTATCTGCAATGAGGCCAGTTTGATAACGGCTTGAATGACCCCCTGATCTTTCATTTTAATTGGTGGCTTGACCCTTGTGCTATTGCCCATATCAAACCTGCTATCTAACACACAATTCAACTGGCTAATAGTTTACTGATTGTCTTTGTGGAAATACTGTTTATTGTGCTGCTTTTAGGCCAATACTGATTTCTTAACTGTGACTTAAATGTGTTTTAAGAGCTAGTTACCCTTTAATAAAAAAGGGAAATGGTCTATAAGATGGTAATCTTGCCTATATGTGAAAGCTAAAAATGAAGGGTGTTTCACTTAAGGGAATGCCCATAGGGTATATTTGCAGGCATTTATTTATTTATTTTTTTCCTTGTGTTGAATTTCATGTAGACCCACATCAGCAATTCTGATCATTTAAGGGCATTTCTTTCTACATTGCATTCATTTTGTTACATGGCACTTGCATAAAGAAAAGAGAACTTAAAATTGTACAAGTGGGCTTAAATAGAATTACATACACATGACAAAATAAGAATGTGACAATGGACAGGTGTTCCACATCTTCATTTCAGAAGTGAGTGTTTCACTTGTAAGCACAATTCCCATACTCTATACCCTTGTCTGACATTATTAAATAACTGAATGGCACTAAATTACCAAGGCAATTTCATTTAGATAGAAGAAAACCAATTTCAAATACACTTTTACTGTTTAGAGATGCAGGGAGTTGTATGAAGCTGCACAGTGTTGATTTTATCTATATTAAGCTAAATCGAAAGGCAATGCTGTGTGTGGTCCGCGTTAAATTGTGTTGCATAGAAAGTTGTGCCAGAGCAAATTGTGCAATAAAGACACAACTGGTTAAACTCTGCTGGGATGACTGCAAATCTTCCAATATCTACACCTAAAGACGTTTACCTAATGCTTATTTGTGGGGCAGTGTCAGACAAAACAAACAAAACACTTTCTTTTTAATTGAAATGTCTGTGTTTCAACTCTTTGTGCAAGCAGAGTGCTCGAATGTGGCATTTCCTGGTGTGGCCCGCTACCCTGCAGTGATCTGTGATGTTCTCCTAAAACCGTTTCCTGTTGTGCCGATTGTATATTTAGTACATAAACTGTAAGACATAGTCAGTCTATTTTGCTGTAACTTCCCACTCCCACTTCTGCTGTTGTTTGTGTTTGATGAAAGAAGACAAGCACACATAGCCCCAGTCTCATTCCCTTTCCAATTCATTATCAATTGGTCTAAGAATTGCTTGAATTGCTTGAATTTCATTCATTTTTACAAATAGCCCGAAAATACTTCTGTTTGAACCTATTTAAGAAACACACAAAACACTCCCATGAATCTGAGTAACCCTGCATTATTTCTGATAATTGACTGGTGTTGCAATTGTTTATGGCAAGGGACTAGCAGCACTTGTAGACTTAATCCCTTTATCATCAAAACATACTTACTGAGGCTTCTGTGCAATTCCTTTGCAACATATTTCAGTGATGGCTGACCACTTCAGTTGTGGGAAACACTTCAATCCTATATTGAGCGAAGACAGTCAGTTGTACCAAGTTGTCTGTTTTGTGTTTGCTACAGAATTGTTTCATTAAAAAGGTTTCATTAAAAGATAATAAACCACATTGCAAAAAAACAAAGACATAATTTCTCTAATGTCGTGAGGATTTCCTTAACTTCTTAGTTTACTTGTTTTTTTAGTTCATCTAAGGATAATGTGAATTAATTAAGAATGACACATAAATCAGATTAAAGAAAAAAAATTAAGAAGCTAAATAAATTACATTTTCTAATTTTATTTGGATAGGGTCTTAGAAGCATGCCTTGTGTCCATCAGACTGCAAAGGCAGTAACTGTCTCCAGCTCCCTGCTGAGAACTGGTTCAGTAGAATAATTAGAAAAACACCGGACACTGCTGGTTAAAACAAGACGATGGTTAGTCATGGAAAGTAAGACATACCTAAGGATAATCTGGATTAAAATGTAAAATGCATGAAGTGGCATTCTGTGATTAATTCAATCTACTCTATTGTTGAACTTTAATCCTACAAACAGATTATTCACATTAAGGCTTTTGGTAGAATAACTGAACCCACAGCAGGTTAACAGGCTGAACTGAATGAAGCACATAGTCTGCATCAGAAAAATAAATACATAAATGAAAGTGAAACAGGTCCGTATCACAGTCCAAGTAAATTATTTATTCTTCTGTGTTAAGGATCTACAGTTTTAGCAGTCAAGTTTTGTGAAATGCAAAATCTTAACAGAGTGTTACACTTTTTCATTTTAGTAGAAGTGCTTTATTTCCAATAAAAAATACTGGTGTTTAATAACGGTTCCAAATATTATTATTTGGTCAGTCCTTCTGTAGTGTCTGGCCTGGTTTGATTATGATTAGTGAATGCCCTGGTCACATCGTAAGCAGTAGTGCCCTCAGAGAGCTGGGACAGGGCTTCTTCATATTGTTTTTCACCAGGAAACACATATAAAGCTGGTATTTTTTTAACATGGCTTATAACAACCTTCTTAAACATTCTTTTGGTAACAACTCCTTAAAATATCATGTTTGTTCTTTTGCTGGTTGGAAAAATACCATTTTCATATCAGCAGTGGAGCCAGTGAGTGATGCTGATGAAATGTATGCACATATGCAGTATGATCATAAACCATAAGATTGGACTTGGACTGTATCTAGGATTAAATCTGAAAGCAGTGGTTGAATATAAATCACATATCAATGACAGATAACTTCTGTTTTTTTTTTATTGAAGCATGCCTTTTTTGTCATATTTTAAAATACTTTAATGACCTCATAATAAGAATGATTTAAAAAAAAAAAGATTTTATGATCTGTAGCAAAACTGTATTTTCAATCATTTATCATTGCCTGCCTGGAGTTTTTAAAATGACAATGCAAAGCCTTGTGATCTGTACAATGATAGTTACAGTATGTGGCTATAGGAAGATCTTTTTGAGCACATATGCTCATCGCGCTAATGCAGATTTAATGGGATTATAAAAATAAAAAAAAAACTTCAAGATCAAGAATGTTTTAAAAAAACTGTTCTTAAAGATCTAGCTGCTAAAATGGAAACATTATTTACGCATGGCCACTAAAAGCTTAAGATTTAAGCACTCACCGTTCTGTTGTTCAATACTGTATTATGAGCTTAGTAAAACATAGTTTGTCTTTACACAGATTCCCGAATATGAATCTGAATCTTCCTTTCCCTCTTTATGTGGGAAATGCATGGAACGGTTCTGTTTTATAGTAGAAGTAATGTGTCATTACAAAGTCATTTCAGCTGCTGCTTCTTTCAATGTGTTTTTAAATGTGTGACTAACTCCAGCTGTTGGCCTGGGGGTGTTCATGTGTAGATGCAGCATCTCTGTGATCTCCACTGTATACATACATAAAATAAATAGTAAATAAAGCATAAATCTATCATTTCAAGATGCTTTCAAGATAGAGTACCCTATTGCCCGCTGTAGTGACAAAAAGAGAAAACATTCTTTGAGCATAATTTGTTTCATTAGTACATTAAGCACTGCCCCTCCTCTGTAGACACTACGGTCCCTCAAGTTTTGCATTGTGGCATATTGGTAAAAAATACAAGAGCTCGCAGTGCCTGCACAGCATTATCTTGTTTGATTAGATAAAGTAGTGGCTGCATCACAAGCCCTGCTATGTCACCCGTTTAGACAAAGATATCTGCACAATGTCCCCCTTTCTTCACTGGTGAGCTTGCAGTCCCGGTTAAGAACATAAGAACATAAGAAAGTTTACAAACGAGAGGATGCCATTCAGCCCATCTTGCTTGTTTGGTTGTTAGTAGCTTATTGATCCCCGAATCTCATCAAGCAGCTTCTTGAAGGATCCCAGGGTGTCAACTTCAACAACATTACTGGGGAGTTGGTTCTATACCCTCACAATTCTCTGTGTAAAAAAGTGCCTCATATTTTCTGTTCTGAATGCCTCTTTATCTAATCTCCATTTGTGTCCCCTGGTCCTTGTTTCTTTTTTCAGGTCAAAAAAGTCCCCTAGGTCGACATTGTCTATACCTTTTAGGATTTTGAATGCTTGAATCAGATCACCGCGTGAAATCATCAATTTCAGTATCTCCCATATGATATTTATAATGCACATTTGTATTGCCTGCGTACAGTACTTTACACTTTTCTCTATTAAATGTCATTTGCCATGTGTCTGCCCAGTTCTGAATGCTGTCTAGATAATTTTGAATGACCTTTGCTGCTGCAACAGTGTTTGCCACTCCTCCTATTTTTGTGTCGTCTGCAAATTTAACAAGTTTGCTTACTATACCAGAATCTAAATCATTAATGTAGATTAGGAATAGCAGAGGACATAATACTGATCCCTGAGGTACACCACTGGTTACCTCGCTCCATTTTGAGGTTTCTCCTCTAATCAGTACTTTCTGTTTTCTACATGTTAACCACTCCCTTCAAGTGTGAGGGATTTTAATTTTCATTACAGCATGAAAATGTCTAACCAGATCAGATAATCTGGTTCCCTCCAGTTTTTGTAATGTCTTATCAGTAACTTTAAACATGCTCAATCATAAAATCTGTATAAAACTACAAATAGAAAGAGCATTTTAATTACACTATTTGTAATCCAGTTTCACCCCACAACTTAGAGTTTGTTTTTCACACTTTTCTGAAGATCATACATTCTGGTATCCTTTCAATATCTCTGTATGTTATAATGAGACATATTGCTCCAGGGCTGACACTGTATAGTCCAGCTGTTTAACCAGCTAGACTGTCGCCCACTTGAGAATACTGCCATTTCTAGTTTTCTCATTAAATATGTTGCAGTGAAACTGTTTACTGGAAGAAAAAAAACTCTGCAGTGTTTGACCACACCATCCAAGAATGGTTGCCCTTTTCTTTACTCATTCAGTGCCCACACTCCACCGTGATGTTGGCATTTACGCCAGGAAACCTCCCACTTTCTCACACTGCCATTTACTCAGAACCCCTAAGTTACAAGAATACGTCTTATTGTTTGCCTATACATTCCATGGCAACTAAAGTTGTCTTGTTATCAGCTGGTAGTTTCTAGAAAGTGATTAGCACTCCCTCTTTAAAACAACAATGTTATTGACTGGGGGGGGGGGGGGGGGGGTTTGATTGGAGCAGTAAATAGAACCAAGTGTGATAAACAAGGTTCTGTTACTAGGTTGCCTTCAGGAACACCTTTTGGAGCTGGAAGCCAGAACATCTAAACAACAGGAAAACAAACTATTTTTAGCAGCTAAGCCAATTCTGCGCTAGATATACCAATATTTCATGCTCTAAATCAATAATAAAAAATACTGTACATGTTTGGCTGAGCATACATTTTCATAACAATTTTCTATATAGCCAGTATATGGTAATCAGTTTGATGATGCATAGCTTCAAATAGTTATCAACTATTTTTGTGCAAAAAACCTTTTAATAACCAAACATTACTGATTTAGACAGCAAAGATTTGTCTTTATCCTCAGGCAATGCATGAGGCAGCACAAAAGACTAAAAGAGCATAACACAGTGTATGTAAATGTTTCTAAATTACAGTTGTTTTTCTTTTTTTTTTGCTCTGGCTTAATGTCAGGAAAGGCTTTAGATAAGAAGATACAAGCTCAGAAAGTACAGCGAATGTCACACATTCTGCCATTTGTTTTAGTTCTGATGTAGAGCCTGAAAAGTGAAAGATGTGGTTCCCTGGAGAGATGCAAAGTGATTGATCAATGTTTCTCACAGATACTTTTCCCCTTTCCCTTCCCCCATCAGACCCCACAGCCAGGTATGAACTTGGAGCACCACATGTAAGGCTACTTCTAGGTTGTGTTAAGTTTTAGCCTACAAAAGTACAACAGTTTAATATAATTGCAGATGAAATGCCAATATTTGCTGTCAACAAGAAGTCTTAGCAAAGCTAAAAGTAACTGCTGTGTTCCATGAATGCTTCTGCTGAACAAGGGGGGGTCTTTTACTTTTATCCTGGGTCAAACAGCTGGAAGCCAGATAAGAATGGAGACACTAGCAAATCTGTAAAGAAGGGATCAATATCTTACTATTGAACTTTTTCAAATGTAACATTTAACGGATTTTATTGAAAGCCCCATGATATGCTGTTAGATTATTACAGCACTGGGATATACTTGAACATTTTTATGTACACCATTGTATTGACCTTTTCTTTCTAAAATACAAAAATCAGGTACTCTTGCTTAAATGTAAATATCAAAGGTGAAAAGCCAAATTAAATATTATTATTATTATTATTATTATTATTATTATTATTATTAATAATAATAATAATAATAATAATAATAATAATAATAATAATAAACAATACTTATGTGAACGATAATTTCCCTATGAACGTCTGTGTTTTATTTCAGAGTAGCAGAGGGCCGAGGAAATCATCCACCCCTTCAAAAATGCCAAATGTACTTTCAATTCTGTTTCTTTGTAATAATACATGTAGTGATCCTGCACCCCCTTGCCCTCCCAAAAACGTTTTAAGAATACAGAACATTAAAATTATTTGTTAAAAAATAAACTTGTTTTACAATTTTTGTTATTCTATTTTCCAATATTTTTCTTAACATTTCGTTTAAAATAAACACTGATAGTTTTGCAATTTCAGTCTGTTGTATCACAATGAATTATGACTAGGGCCCCAGAAAATTCACGACATCACGAATTTCACGGAAATCATGTATTTGAATGCCTACCGCGGAAAAATATGCATTTTATTTTCCTTTCAGTATTTTACATTACTCTTCACCTCTCCTCATGTCATACTTTATCAAGTAGAAGCAGCGCTACAGTAGCTGTACACGGCTCTGGTGTCGCCATGCATTTGGTTACTACGGCAACAAGGTCAAACAAACACCGGCATTGTTATTGGTGAATTCCTCATACTCTGACATTTCTACATAGGGTGCATACCTAAACTCAATGGTAGTTTTCAGCATTGAGTCAACAAAAACGTCACTAAAAGGTCAACATTTGCGGGTATTTAGGAACACTTTGTTGATTAATGGACGTCATGCAGTGGCTGCTGCAGCTGTCTGTGAGGTTTTATGTTGAGAAAAAAATTATAGAAATATCTGACAAAGAAGATGTTATGATGGAAGCTGTGGCTATAATGGCAGCTTACTGATACAAAGCGCAATGCAGAGGAAAAGTGCGCAGCTATGTCCCAGGCTTGGCTTTATTCCGAAATAGATTTCAAGTCGCATTTCGGACATTCTCAGAGCTCAGTGCCGGGGTATATGCTAAAACATAGCTAATTCTCCTTTAATGTTATACAATAAAACTGTTTTACAATAATAATGTCTTATAGTTACTTTTTTTTGCAGTTTGCACAGTTTTATAAATTAAAAACAATGCTTTTGTTTGTTTTTAACATTTACTGTTTTGAAGTCGATCTGCTTTGTAGCACAGTTTGATGCTAGCTATGGGTGCCACCATCATTTTTTTGTTGAGCAGCTCACCAGCTCTTAGAGTCGGTGAGTTTGCTGAGAGTCAGCGTTGAGCCATTATAGCACGTCACTAGTCCTCATCGTTGAAGTTAGGAGCGGTGTTTGGAGGCGTTGCTACTCATCGTTGAGTTTAGGAACGCACCCATTCTACTGGAAATGTGTAGTGTGTATATAGAAAAACACAAAATCTTTGGTTTTGTCAGTTCAGGTTTGCAGTTAACGTTTCTCCTGTGTTTAATATTTTGGGATTAGAGGCAGCAAAATAGGCCATGGGAATTACACGGTCATTTAATTAATATGTCAACGTTTCAAAGGTTTACAAAACTCAAAAATGTTGCTGAATTGTCATCAAGGTTGTTTTTAAAAAATCTATTTTGTCTGCATGTTACTTATTTTTTGCAGACAATGCGGACCAGTTTAAACGACTTGTTTTCAGCAGATGTTAGTTACATTTTTAAAGAATGTTTCAATAGCGACTCCTGTTCCAATGTACATTTTAAAGAGTTGACAGTAGCTAGGCTAAATGTTTAATTGTTTCAGCCTTGGTTTTTGGGTGATGTTCTTCATGAACTATCAATGACAACACATTTTAGGCAACTTGCATCAGTAGAATATAATGTAAATAGAATATGTGTTTTGTGGTGGTTTTTTTTTTTTTTTTTTTTTTTTTAATAAAATGGCGGTTTCGTGACACTGTGAAATTCTTTGTTTTTTATTGTCATTTGTGAATTTCTTTAAAACATACCGTGAATTGTTGATAATATACTGTATGCCGTTTTCATATAAGGCTTGAATTCGAGCATGCGCTCTCGTAATTTATATGTTACAGTCTTATTATGCACACAACTGGGTGTGCGTTATTATTATTATTATTAGTAGTAGTAGTAGTAGTAGTAGTAGTCGTAGTAGTAGTATCACTATTATTGTTATTGTTGTTGTTGTTGTTAGTATTAATATGTATTTATTTATGTACGTATTTATTTATTCATTTCAGTGCTTTGAAAGTTGCTAAATTGATGTCTAGTTTATTTATCCACACAGCAGGGGCAGCACAACTCTTGACATCTTGAGCTTTCCCAGTTGCCATGTGTCACTCCTCCAACAAGCTCCAGGGGGACCACCCTCTTTGAAAGCAGTTCTGTCTCCATGCTCACCAATTCTTTGGCCTCTCTTTTTGAAACAGCCTGCAAATGTGCCGAATACTAGTTGTGGCAAATGCTGACTTAAACTGGGATTGAATCCAGGCTTCCACACGTGAATGTACTGAAGATACACATGAACACTTTCCTACTGTTGTCATAAACAAAAGTTAGTGGTACCTGCTAATGAAGGCAATGGGCTTTTAGGTGTGAGGTATTGTTCCCTATGGTTTCCTATAGTAAAACCTGGTTTGGGTAAACATTTATTTCCTAACACAGCTTGTATCTTTAAACAATCCACCCTAAAGGATTCTAATCTTGTCTGCAATTGTTTTTAATCAAATTGTATCGATTGTCTTGTCTATTTGATTGTATTTACTTAGTCTTTTTTGTTATAAGATGTGTGCTGCTGCTGACAGGATGTCCCTGTAAACACTGTTGCTTGAAATCACAGAGGGTCAACATGTATAAATAAATGAAAAACAATTGAAAATGCCTATAATCTCTATACAAAGAATTATAAAATAATCAGAAAGGTAGGCCGGAGTTTAACATGTGTTATTCCATGTTTCACTTTCTTCCATATTATAATGTTTTTTGTCATTAGAATCATTACACTGTAGATTTTAAGAGATGTACTGTAAGTCAAACATGCGATACAGTGCAGAGGACAGCATGTTTGTTTTCAGTTAATGCATACTGATAAACTGACAGTATTGAACACAAACTATTATATGTCAGATTTATGAAGGCCCTTTACACCAAAGTGCAAAACGAATGCTCAGCTCGTCAGGTTAATTCAAGGACTCAAAAGTATTCTGTCAATATTACAAACAGCACAAAGCAAAAAAAATGCAGTAAAGTTATTTTTTATTATCGATATTTATTATTTTAAAGAACAAGTAAACGATAGTCTCTGATGCTCTTGATGTAATAAACCATGTATATTAAAGTGTCACACATTCTGAAGGCAAGCCGTGTGCAAAAATACTGAAAGTGTTTTAACTATGCAACTTGTCTTCAGAATGTGTGACACTCTAATATGCATGGTTTACTACATCAAGAGCATCGGAGGCTTTCGTTTAATTGCTTAAAAGGCTGGATTTACATATATTTTCATATATAAAGAGTGCACTGTCTTGAGCAGGAATCCATGCATGGAGTTAATAAGAAATGTCATTTTAAATCTGTTAGGCCCAGCTTTAATTCCAGTGAGGCACTCACATATTTAAATCAAATACAAAAAAACATGGTCATTAATGGTTTTCCATGGGTTAGTTAAAAAAAAAATGCATAAGCTGGATGAACAAGCCTGCTTATACACTGAATTAATTACAAAAGAATATAGTTAGAAGTAGCACAGCATTGAATTATCAAAGGTACTTTAAGGCTTTGATATCACTGCCTTTATATTCTTTTTTTTACAAATAATTATTCTTAGACTTCAAAGTACCAGTTTTAGTTTTTAATGTACAATAGAAGGTTCCAGGAGGTAGGTTGTGATCCAGTTTGTATGTCTTTATCTGCAGCCAGTATACCAGTATACTACAACCATACTTCCCGTCTGTCCAGCCATCTGTATTCCATACTGTATCTTAAAAACTGCGTAAGTGATAGAGGCCATGATGACATTGCCTGTTTAAGGCTTTGACTGCAGACAACAGAATACCTGATTCTAGTTAGATGAGCTTAATGACCCTTTTTATCAAGTACAAGTGTAAAGGCACATTTTCTGAAACAAATACAACTATTTTAATGCTATAAACTAGTAAGAAACTACACCTAACAATACAGTTTAACTGCTTCTACTTGCAACAAACTTGTATCTTGATGTGCTCTACCATCAAAATGATTATATTCTATCCTTTGCCCCTTTGTACAAGTAGGCATTAGTCCATTCCCAATAATACCTGTAGAGACACAAACTGTAAAACTAGAAGACACTTAGGGGTTGATTTGATCAACCTATAGCCCTACAAGGGAATCCATCTGGATAGCATAAAGCACTTACTTTTAGTGGCAACCAAGGAGAGGTTGTTAATGCAATCCACTGTGATTCCCCAGTGTTGTAAAATGCTGTGGTTTAACCTGTTAGCATCAATAACTGTATAATATTTTTTAATTTGTGTTGCTGTAATTATTTTATTGTACCCTGTTTTGTGATGACTCTATAGTGATAGGCTGCTGATAAAATCTAGATTGCTGTTGTACTCCGCCAGAGTCATATTCAGGTAAAGATATTTTACAGGTGCCTATAATATCATTTAAAAAAGTGAACAATCTTGCTGAGTTTGCTTGATTCAAGTGTAGAAACAATGGTTATTGAGTCAGTCGCCTCAAGAGGGTATTAGAGTGCTTTATTCTTGATATAAGAGCCCCCAAAGTCTCATACCAAGATAAGTTTGTGTGCAAGCCATTTTCACTATTTTATTTATTTGATTTTTCAAGTAAAAATAACAAAGTAAGCTACTAGAATTAAGTAATACTGTAGATTAAACAAAGAAATAATATTAAATTAAACCCAAAATGAAATATGTATATATATATATATATATATATATATATATATATATATATATATATATATATATATATATATATATATATATATATATCATATTTCAAAATATATATACAGCTGTATTTCATTTGTAAGCATGTTTTTTGCCAGAGTAATGCATGCCTGTTCTTATTCCAGAGGTTTAAAGGGGAGAGATACATGTTTTATGCTCTGCCTGGGAGCTCTGAAATCCTACTTGATCCACACAGCTCAGAGTATTAATACCACTCATATTTCACTCCAGCTTCATTGATTATAGGCACTACAAAACACCACAAGTTCTGAACACAGAAAAGCCTTTGCTCCAAAGTATTTGTCTGACAATAAACTGACTGAAGCGATAAAGAAGGTACTCTATAAAATAAAATAAAAAATAGTCTATTCTGTATAGCATTCCTCATTCACCCACACCCAAAAAGGCAAGAAACCAATAAAATATCAGTGAACATTTGTTTACCTAACTCATTTTCATGTGTGTTTGAATTTATGGCATAGTTGGTATAGTTCAGTAGTTGTGGTTTTTGTACCGTCAAGTCCTTGGGATGCTAAAGTGCAACATGAAATAATCATGTGAGTAAAAATATGGGGGCATTTACAGGGGCAGCATTATAAATTAAACTACAGAGTGAAATGTACTTAAAGAAAATACTGCACTACAAAGACGCTCTTCGTGTACCCTTCAACAAAGGGTTTTTTTTTTTTATATAAATGTTAATCTGATGAACCTAAACCACCCAAGATAATGGAAATGGAAAGTTCTGACCTTTTCCTCTGCTTTCAGCCAAAACGTTGTAGAATTAAAACCCTTCTGCACGTTTTCAAAAACAGACATTAGCATTTTTAACCCTTGGTCCATACTATTTTTCAATCCCCTTTTTTTTAACTACAGGCACAAAATGCACTGTGTCCGCTTTGTAATTCTTTTTGTTTTCTAGGTAACATTTTGTCTTCCTTCTCTTCCCAGATTGTTTTTCTCCTGACACACAACACTGCCATCTAGTGGAAGGCTACAGCGTGTTATTTTTTATTATTTTTAAATAAAAAATAAAAAGGCAAAATGATTATTAAATATTATTAGTTTATTATCCAAGGTGACTTACAGAGACTAGGGTGTGTGAACTATACAGCAGCTGCAGAGTCACTTACAATTACATCTCACCTGAAAGACAAAGCACAAGGAGGTTAAGTGACTTGCTCAGGGTCACACAATGAGTCAGTGGCTGAGGTGGGATTTGAACCAGGGAGCTCCTGGTTACAAGCCCTTTTCTTTAACCACTGGACCACACAGCCTCCTAAATACACTACCAGTCCCAGTCACCATTACACAAACAGCTGTTCTGTGCTTATTCATCTCTCCTGATACATGTTGGGGGCAGTGTGTGTTTGTGTAATATTACCATGTTTTTCAACACAAAACACAAATCAAGGCATTTGTCTTAAACCCACAACTCATACCTGGCAGAGAGAACCATGAAAATCTGGCCTGCAAATCCCTATTTTAAAAAAAGGCTTTAATTTCCCAATCCCAGTAGGATGACTGAACATGTTGCAGTCAATCCTGTTAAAAAGAAAAAAATCTTCTAAAAGTAATAATAATATAGATAGAAGAGAAACATGCACAATAAATATTCTGTAGATATCATGAATAATGTTAAACAGGTGTGTTGATAATTTATGACTATGTTCAGCCCTTTTGCATGTTTTTCCATTCCTTTGGAAAGCACTGCAGTTTATTGTGTGTTCACCATACTTCAGTACGATGTTAGTCCTACAGTGCTAATGTTGCTAGTTGTCACCTCAGAGTTTCATGTTTATTTTTATTAAGCAATAAAAAAAATATATCAAACGCGGTCTCCTGTGTTTTTATAGGCTATGTTTCTGTAATCTCTATATCCTGTTGTGTTTACATTACCATTTTGGCTTTTTTATATTTATATTTTGTTTTTTTTCTTTTTTGTTTTTTTGCTTTGGCTCCTTTTTCAAACATGTCCTTTTCCCCAGAGGTCTCTTTTCCATCTCGGCATGGCTGCTACAATTGGCACTGGCAGTGATACCCTACAGCAGTCAGTGGAGTTTGCTCTGATACGTCTCTGCTATGCAGGTAGGGAATGCCAATTTAGTTTTTCCTGCAAATTTGCTCTTTTGAAAGATAGTTTGAAGCCATTTGTGTTTAATATGTGACCCGAAGCAATGAAATGTTTCCTGAGAAAGAGGCTTCATTTTTGGTTGCTAACATTTACTGATGCGAATTTGCTGAGCCTGGGGTTCACAGTGGAATGCTGTGCTTACAAAGCTGTGGCCTTCACAAATCCAGTTGACATTGTGTGCCCTCACAAAAATCTTAGCATTGGTACTTTACAGTTGTATTGCTTTTACGGAATATAGCTACTGACAAATGCTACCATTTGTCCTAATATATCTTATATGATCTATAAAGTACTTTATAAAACACTATTATATGAAAAGTACATTGTCGTTGTAATTGTCTTTATTCTCATATAACAACTCTTTGTTTATAGAGAATGTATGTTACCATTCCTGGCTTTGTTTTACTAATACAAGATACATTTACAGCAGAACAGGAACAAGTGCTGTATTGGGAAGAGAGGACGTCTAAAAACATCCCAATCTAATGCAATATATAAAACCAAAGCCAGCAATTCCCTGTCATACTGGTGAAGTGATGACAGCCAATCAAAACTGATAGCATTTATTTTTGACACAGGCACAACTGCCTGCAGAGGCGTGTGCTCCAAAAAGAGAGCTGTCTGAAACTAGATGTTACAAATTCTAATACAGCAACAAGAACAACAAATAATAATTGAAGCAAGACAGACAGACAGGCAAACATGTTTTGAGCCATTGCATGGCGGAATTATTGAATGTAGTGAATGCAGATGGCAGTGTAACCTGATATATATTTATATAACTATACTATATATAGCAATAATAAGTCATAACAATTGTAGTTATCCCTATGGGTGTTTAACTCTGATCTATGTATTAGTTAGACCATTGTCAGTAAAACACATTACATATATTTGCTAGTATGTTTATACTTTGCTGTCATCCAGTGACAGAAATCTTTGCGCTAGTGATTGGATACAGTGTAACTGATTCATTGGACTTGCAAACAGGAACTGCTTCACATCAGCCAGAATGCTGGATTGGTTTTCCATTTATCAGAAATCAGTTCCACACTGCATTTCAATAGAAAGAAACTGTAGGAATAATGTGACTACTTGAAAGCATATCATTTTAAGACTAGACTGCTCTTCATCTCTGGTATTGTTCTCTTATATCAAAATATGTGCTATGTGGAATAGAAAACACATTACTTTGAAGGGGTTAGCTGGCTCTAGATTTGTGTTTAAGAGTGAATAGAATAAATAGGAGGACTAAGTAAAATATGCTTTTGAAACAGCAGGGATTTCACAACCATGAAGCTGAAGGAAATAATTAAGATTATGTGAACAGCAAATGACAGACCTTTGAATTGCTCCTTCCAAGTGCATGAGCTAATTTAACATGTGCAGTGAATGGACCTGAAGAAGTCTGATATATAACTAAGCAAATCAATAAATAACTACTATTATTATTATTATTATTATTATTATTATTATTATTATTATTATTATTATTATTATTGAATACTACTACTACTACTACTACTACTACTACTAATAATAATAATAATAATAATAATAATAATAATAATAATAATAATAATAATAATAAAACTACAGTTTTAATCTCATTATAGTGTATGATTTTGTTTTCCTAATTGACTAAAACAAATTAACAACAGGCAATTAGTGTTTTACAACCTGCTGTAAATTTCCTCCAAGGACACAGTAAGCGAAACATTACCTGTAGTTCCCTGGGGGGGTGGGGGGATTCAAAATATGATGAAATCCCTTCCACACCGGTTTAAACCCACAAGCTACCTACAGTCTGTAATTGCCCAGTTTGATTGCTCATCTTGAATGTAAATACAACAAATCCAGCGATCATTAACAGTGTATTCCATTATTAACATAACAGTGGGGATGTTACTAGTGAGACATTGTGGGCCAAGGTTACAAGACTGCAGAATGCTGACCACATTGAAAACCAATGGCTTAAAAACAATAGGGTTTAGCTTTTCTTCAATCCCCAGCAATTTATTTTTTAAGTGTTCCGCTACTCTTGAAACTGAAACAACTTCTCATTAATTAAAATGGAGAGTATTAATAGGTATATTTGCAAAGATTATCATTCCAGTTTTGTGTAGCTAGATTAACATATCCAGTGTGTTTGAGGAATAACCCAAATCAATGTTCTTTGTGAGGATTTGCATCAGTACTAAATCTTTAGTTAATCGCTTGTCATCTTTAATGCATCTCAAAGTGTTTCAAGGAGAAACTTCTTTTAACAACAGGTTCTATGTCTCTCTCCAACTGTCTCTTTAGAGTTCATACCTTATAACTCTGTAACAAACTAAAAGGACGATTATCAGATCCATCTAACAAAGCATTCAGAACTTATAAGCCTTTACTAAAATCAAACACACATCAAATCAAGAAAAAGTATAAAGTGCAGCGCTTGCAGCTCATGCAAAAAAATAAGATGTAGGTAAATGAATTACCTGACCTTTAAGTGGGAAAGACTGTTGAAACCACCTAAATGAAAGCACTACTTTGAACACAGTGAACATTCAGCATCTTTTAGTTGTAAATGTAATTACATTTCCCTATTGATTAAATGTGTTTCTGCAGCATCCAACTAATTTAATGCTAGGTCCCCAGCAACACTGCTCACTGAAGATAAACATACAAGCTTTGTGACGGAGGTCTGTTCTTTTGTATTGCTTATAACTATAGCTACATGAAAAAAAAAATCGTATCAAGCAATATGATAACATATTAAATAAGCTCCTGGCAGGATATCTCAAAGCAGGACAGCTCATTTCAACATTTAGCAAATGCCAAGTAACCTCACAGGTCATAAAGAAACCCAATGATTTAAATAAATAAGAAAAAAAAAAAAAACCTTCCAAAGATCTGTTCATAAACATTGTAAGAAAGAAAGTGTAATTCATTTCCTGAGTACAGTGTATCACTATGCTTCACTCACAGGCACCTTTGTTCAGTTTTGAACATGGTAATGAGCTAGTGAATATCTACCAGAATGTGATATTGGAAAAACTTAAATAAAATCACATGTACAGTTTAATCCAAATTTAATTATTTCACATAAATGTCAAATGGTAGGACTTTTTTTCTGTGATATTGTAGTAAATGTAACGTTTTTTAATCCCTTCAGGTGCACTATGAATTGAGTGGTTGTTCAAACAGTTTCTTCTTAAAATACATTTGAGAGTGACTCAAGCATCACATATGTCCCTTGTACCTTAAAGGGTTAATAATGTTTCAGAGTTGTTTTATATGAATATAAAACAGTTTGATATTCAGAAAACCATTCCTCTGGTCTATAAAGTTAAGTCATCTATCAATTACCACAAAACCCAAAACACTACTGTGAGGCAATATAACCAACAGCCAACCTCAACAGCTAGCTGTAGACCTCCTAAAATTCTGGTTTCTAAAATGTAAGAATCTGGTGCTATTTTCAATAACAATTAGATATTACTTCAAATTTGCTGCAGTTTTTATTTTTTATTTTTTTATATAGTTTGTAGTATAAATAACTATATTTTTTGGTCAAATGCTTTGGAAAAGCAACAAGAAATCCACAAACTTGACAGTCCTCGTAAAGAAGGGATAAAGGATTGTGCAAAATGGATAACAAATATAAATATTTTAGTAGAATCATGAGGAAATACTATTGAGTGCTTACATTAGAAAAATAACAGAACTCAGTTTTAATAGCTAATGATGCAATGGGCACATATTTAAAATGGTGAGACGGTCATGATGTTAAGCAGTTGATCCTGTTAAAAGCTATAATTGGATTATTGCCTACATGGTCTCTAATAATACATTTACAGCTTTCATTAATTTCCTCAAATGCCTCATTTCCATAGCAACTAGGATTGTGAATAATTCTTCTTTTCATATTAAACATGAATAAAAGTTCTTACTTTGTGAATGTATTGTTCATTTGTATGCCCTGGTTTTGTTCATTAAAGACAAACTGTCTGCAGTTTAATTATAGGAATACATGGGAATCCACGAGTTGCATAACTAGGTTATTATTTACTTTGCTGTACAATTGTACAATTTCAAATCGTTTATTATTTCTATTCTAAATGGCTACCGACTTTGTTCCTTTATTTTTTTGGGTAAGGCAGTGTCTACAGTGCCATTCACATGCACCAAAAACAGTATTATTCAATCAATCAATCAATCAATCAATCAATATTTATTTTATATAGCGCCTTTCATAGTGGACCACCATCACAAAGTGCTTTACAAGATAGTGAGGAACAATGCATAATACATTAAATACAGTGAAATACAGGGCATAGTACATTAAACACAAACAGTACAAAATAATTATTGTATTATTTGATAAACTGGAGAATGGATTCATCAGTGCAAGACTTTTTAATGTGATAGCCCTTGAACTGTGTGAACACCACAGTCAAACATATCTTTCAAGTAAAGCAGTCATGTATTCTTCTCTTGTATTTTAAGGTAACAAAGCCTCCAACTGACCAATTTATGAAGCCACGATTAACTATGATACCAGACCACCAGACCCTTCTTATTGTCATGGTAACACTACCACTGATTTACATTTAGCAAAAAATGTTCTGTGTTCCTTCCAGTTGAGTTCTATTTAGAAACTGAATTACCATGCAGGTACTGTTAGATAGGACCCTTCGTCTTTACACATTATACTGTTACAACTTCACACATTTTTTATTCTGTAAGCAGCCAGACATCTTACATTTGTTTGCACAGATGGCACCTCTGTAAGTAAAGCCTGCTATAGATCATATAAATGCGTCAATACATCTATAAGAAAAATGACTTTGGAATGTCTGTCTAAAAGATTGAAATATCCGCTATGATTTATCTACCAAGTTGTTTGTTTATTATAAAAACCCTTGACAGTTTGTGGCCTACTGACAAGGCTTGCTGGAATAACCTATAACATCCAATTCAGATAAGTGTAATGAGCTCCCTGCTGTCAGATTTGACGAGGAATTTATCATCTCAAATAAGAGGGCAAAATGTGATAAACACTTGTGAGGAAATGACCTCGGAGTAAGGACAAGATGATTCTGAAATTACCCAACTTAGCCTATGCATCAGTTCCTGGTTGTTAATTAAATGTTAGAGCGATATTGCCTATTGAAAAGTTGCTGCCAAATTTCTGTTGACAAAGCAAAGACTCCTACAGTGGAAACTTAGTATCCAGGGAGACCTTGACTCTTCAATTTTCTCTATAATGAAGTACTTGAATCTAAAAAGAGTTTTCAAAAGGGAGGAAAGTCATTTGAAATGTTTACAGTATTTATTAAAAAATAAAATACTGTGGTGGATAAAACTTTAGGCATACTTTAAGCTTTTGTAAAATACAAAAACTACATAGGTCTCTGTCTAACCCTATCTTTAGCTAACGGAATTGCACTCCAGTGAGATTCCTCTCTTTTAAGAATTGTATTACCAATCAGCAGTGTAGCTCCCGAGTGTCTGGCGAATGAAATAACGTGTTTACTTCTCATTTTAGATCCAAAGGGTTGCAGGCATGTTTCTAGTTGGCTGTGAAGTAGTGATTAACTACTGGGAATAGACAGCTTTAGTGTGCAGCTGTTCATTAACATGTTGCACATAAAACAGTAATAATGTCAAACTGAGCTTCTGTCTGTTATTTAGCAAAATTCTAATATTTTCCTAAGCTGTTCAGTGCACCTTTAACTTATAGTGGCAGAGTTCTATTATGTTAAAGGTTTTTGGCTTATGATCTAACAATATAACTAACTTGCCATCATAGACCTTCAGCTTCTCTTGTTGTTAATCTGTGTCTGAGAGTATCTGTTTCGATGATTGGTTGCAACATCAGTATATCAACATGTTTACATGTGAGTAAAAGTAGCAGGAAAATGGGTGATTGATAAACTAGTTACATCAAAGATACATGAAAAAAAAAACATTTTACATTGCATTAAGTGTGATGCTCATCTAATTGAGCTTTGACCAGCTTCAATCATTCAACCCTCCCCAGATCCCATTAGCATTGTTTGTATATCTGTACCACATATCAGTATTGCTAATTCTGCAGATACCAATAAGCACAGCAAAGCAAGTTTGAGTAATAAAGTGAAGAACAACGCACATTTACTAGATTGTGATATTTAGATGTCTCACCGCAAATCCATTTGGGATTATATCATCATACAAAAAGTACTAAAAGCATGGAAACATGGCCATCAGAAATGAGCCACTGCTTCAGATACTACAGTACCCATACAAAATACCCCTCCTGTGGTACAAAAACAGCCCAAAGGACCTGATGAAGGGCAAACGCACTGTAAGAATACAGAGGTCTCCTGTTTGAAGTCCCTGGCCAGCATATATTTAATTAAAGCATCTATAGTGAGTTTGCTCAACAAAATACTTACAACAGACAAGAGGGACAGTTTCGATATTGAAGGCATGTAAGAATATTAATATTTTATCAATAGAAATTGAACAAAAGCACAGAATAAAGAGTGGCTAGAGAAAGGATGAAAACATATTCTTGGGGATTGAAGTAAGCAAACCTGTCAGAGATTATGAGAATATGAGGGAAAAGGAAAAATAAATAAAAGGCTTTGCTTTCTTTGCACAGTGTTATTTTGATAAGAAGCATACTGCAGTGAATAAATGACGTCTTTACTGGAACAAACAGATGGTCAAAATTAAATCCGACTGCAGAAATTTAATGTGACTGTCATTAAAAACAGTGCTTTAGAAAACGACAGGGTTATACAAGATGCTTCAGGGCAGATTCGGACGGTTTTCATTTCAGTAACAGTGGTGCCCCTGCCGAGAGTTTTCATTGACATTCCAACACCCCTGCTTTGGAGGATTCCACACTGGCTAGGTGTGCCTGCAGTCATACCCCCTTGAATTTTGATCTGGTACAATCTCATTATCTAAGCAGGCGTAGAGTCCTGATGGAATACACATTGGTCCAGGAAGTAGTTGCGGATCAGTTCCCCAGTGTGGCTTAAGGAGACAGTGCAGTGAAAGAGCTGCCTTATTTTAACATTTTATTTTATTTCTCAAATATTTTGAGAAGTTGTGCCTCCATAGGATTTACTAAATACATTTAAATAGAGCAGGCATATATATATATATATATATATATATATATATATATATATATATATATATATATATATATATATATATATAACCTCCTACTGCTGCATGTAGATAGATAGAGCAGAAGGGTAAACTGTGAAAAATGTGTAACAGTCACCCAGGAATAATATTTTACATTAACTGCAGCCATAACTCATATCTGAAACTTCAAATAAATAATGCGAAATAGGTATTTATGTAATACCGTACTACATGTTCATATTTTAATATCGTTAATTCAAGTTAAATCAGTGCATACAATTAGTTACATATTTACAGTACTTGTGTGTGCTGCTTGAACAGTACAGATATGCAACAGAGTTACAATTTTACTGAGATTGAGGTGCCATGGATACAGCAAGGCTAAAAGACAAAGCCATAACTCAGTCGAGACATGTACAGTACAACATGATTCCCTATTGAAGGCCTTTAAATCAATCAAACTCTGCCAAAGCACTGCTGCTGAACACAAAGCATTCCATAACCTAATGGCTGTCATAAAAAGAGGACATAACCTTCCAACCATTTTTAGTATGGTTGCTTTTTCAGACCCGAGCAACAGCAAAAAATCTGCAAAACTGCAAGCACCACCTTTTGCACAAGAATAACTACACATTAGTTACAGTTTATTGTTTTACAGAAAACAGCCCTGCAAAAGTATTTGGATCTCAAAGGATGAAAACCAATAAAAGGAAATGACTACTTTAGAAGTAACTTATGAACTAAAAACCACAAGTTTTAAATAAAATAATAATGAAGTACAACATTATTTGGACTTGGAAATTTTGCAATTAAAAAAAAAAAAAAAAAAAAAAAATAAGACTAAAAAACATGTATTATGTGTCCAAAGATCAAGACAATAGAGGATTACCTCACATTAGTAAACTATAATCTACAGATATCCTCTCTGTCGACAAATAATTCATAATGTCAGCTCTGTTTCCAGATCATAATACTGTCTGAAGCTAAAAAAAACATTCCAACTGCAACCCATCCGAATGTCACCTTCCCCCCAACTGAGAACATTTACGATAAGCAGGGAATAGATTACTCAAATGCTATCCATTTTACACAAGCATTAACGTTTCAAAAGCCACAAATAGCGACAACGCTTTTAAATCAATTGTATGCTGCTGATTATATAGCCTCTTCCGTCAGAAAGAAATAGCAGGTCAACTGCCAGTTCACTTTCTACATACCATGGTTATGGTTAAACACGTTGAACCTTATTTATCCAATGCACAATTTGCAAGATTTTTTTCTTAAGCACCAATTATTGAGAATCCAAATCTGGGGATAGTAAGAGGTATCATGGTGATCTACTTTTATATATACATATGATTGTTTTGTGAAAATAGCATGTGATTGTGAATGTAGTGAACTGCAATCACGTGGTTTCAATGTGTGGTGATTGCTCATTATTATTTAGCTAATCTGAAAAAGGTATAAATCTTAGCCTAACTGAGGCCAACCTCATCAATACGTTTGTAGGGGAAGGGAAAGTAATTCTATTTATTATTTCATTTTAAAACCTTAATTAGTAAATTACATGTAAAAACCTGTCGATCGATTGTGAGCTAGTATGTCATTTGTTTTACAGGTCAATGCAAAAAGGATACATGTAAAGGAAGAAAGAGGTGCTGGAAGCAATAAGACAGAGAGACCCAGAATAGGAATAGAAGGGCTTAGCAAAATCTCATGAAGGCTATATGGTCAGTTTTATGTTACATTTCGTACTGAGGCATAATACCAAACATGTTGTTTATTCCATTGCATGTATGCTCCCCAGAAACAGTATATGGCACTTAAAAAGCATTGAAAGGTCTGTATGTCGTGTGTTTGTTGGACTGAAAATAAAAATGTTTGAGGATTTGTTGTAAATTAAATCTGAAACACCTTTCATATGATATTTCAGGAAGAAACATAACTTGTGAGTAGTTTGAGAATCCAGCCCTTCCAGTGCTCTACTTAAAGAGTGCACCTTTTGTGTTCCTATTTTGTGGATGCATGGCAGCAGATGCTATCAACTGGTCATCATTGTTCATTCTAAGATCCAGAGCAAAAGTGTTATGAATTTTTGAAGAAGAGCCCAGTTTAATTGTTGGATTCTAAGATCCTGGAACTGAGCATACATTTCAATTTCAGAAAAAAAAATGTTTGTTGTTCATTCCAGCTTTTGCTCATCCAGTACAGCCTTTACCTACTATAGCACAGCACATCAGTTACAAGGATGTTTGAAGTGTTCTGGAGGGATATGTGACCATTCCTTAACAATTACTGCCTGTACTCCATCACTGAAGCAGAAGGTGGATAGCAGCAGTAAATTATGTTCTCTGGAATTGCTTGTGAAGTCACTTTTTCATGAAGCAGCAGTAATTTGTACAATCTTGCATGTTGAATCAAACATTCTGCCAATCTTGTCTTACTTATCAGGACTGAAAGTGACTTTCAGAGGGGTGACGGAGATGTGCGTATGAGAGGATATATTTGTCAAACACATGAATCGGTCATGTGAGGGGCAGTCCATTTATAATAACTTCTCCAAAGTGTTTACATTTCTGAAAGGCAGTTTTAATTGGAGGTATACTTACAAGCACGTCCCCCTTTGAAACCTTCATACCACTACTGTATGTCAGTCTACACTGGCAAAGTCTCTTTTTGAAAACATATACCAATAACCTTTGAACAGCGTGTTCAAATGTCAAATATGTTTAATTAAAACAATGAATAATGATTTTATACCATTGCCAGCACACCACCTGTTGTGTTTGGGGACTTGAAATGGACCTTATGAAGTATGGACTATTTTCTAAACAACTTGTGATTTTCAGGTTGTTTGAAGGAGACTGGGGTGTGGAGGGGGGTTGAAGGTATGTTCCTATAAAGGAATGGGTGTATGCATCCAATAAAGTGCTTTTGCACCCCCCAGGAAAATTGCCCTGAAATACACCCTGAGAGTTTTATGGAGTGTCACACATTTGTGGAGGATCTATATCTTTCGTCACTGTGAAAATGACTGTTGGATTGGATCAAATACTGTAGTTTCTATTATTCTTTTTTCTAACTCGCTCGCTGACATTCCACTGCAGTTTGATCTAAAAGTCTATATGCCCACCTAGACATCTTAAAATGGCCAGTGGTGAAAAGAGATACATCCTGAAAAGATACACATCACAAAGTAAGGAATGAGATTTTGAAAATAAGGTAAGCTGAACTGACCCGGGGCAAATTCCCTGTGTCATACATGTACTATGGGTAGTTTGCCTGCATTTTTGCCACATTAAAAAAACTGAAAAACACATGTAATCCTTGCTTAAATCTCAACGTGAAGTTCATTGTCTATTTGGCAGGTCTACCATGCACTGAAAAATACTTGAAGCCAAATTTAACAATACATTTAGTGCTATGACTATCTAAAGAATACATTTAATTGTAATGAATCACCAGTGTGTTTTATAGCAGGCATCTGGGGCCATGGGTACATAGCAAATACCCAAGTGAAGTATACATTCCACAGTTACTACAACACATGCAAGTTCATAACAAAAGCCATAAGCACCATACTGTAGCAATAATCCATGTAACATTTGCTCTGCAGGTCCAAGGTTATCCTTAGATTTATTATCTCAGAAGAAAAACTGATACATGCATGAGTTGTTTTGTACAGTAACCTGATCCAGGACTATAAGCTGAGGTTTGGCTTTAATGACTTCTCTGGAACCAACCCTGAGTTTCAGGAAGACCCGTGCAAATCACAATTAAAATGGCTGCTCTGTGCTTATGGAAGTCATGCAGAAAGAGCTATGCCAAGTTCTTATTGGTTACAAATAAAAGCACTTGAGCCACCTGCCGACAGATATTACAGCATACTTGTGTGGCTTCCTGAGCCTACTGCCTTTAATGTCACTACATAGCACACTGCGAAATGAATGGAATGATATTGGTTCTCTCCTGCTTCCAAACTATGTCACCAGATCACAAATAAACAGCACCAATCAGCGCTCATTGTGAATAGCTGCTGTACAACGAGGGACTATAAACCAAAACGCATCACAACTTTTAGAGAAAATCCTGTTTTCACAGAAAGAAGATTGGTCTTGTTTCTGCAGTAAGTGCTTTTATTATATATATATATATATATATATATATATATATATATATATATATATATATATATATATATTGCTGTATTGCTATATGAATAGAGTTTTATATGTTTGTTTATAGCATCCATTACAGTCTCATTAAACAGCCCAAAGACCTCTTGCCAACAAACAGTGATCATTCATTAGCAATGATCTGCTCTTTTAATAGCTTTAGAGTTGATTAGCAGTTACTGTTCATATATGAGTTTTATTTCTGTTGCGTTACTTTTTACACAATAAACTTATGTGCTTTCCAAGCAGAAACTGAACCTTTATTGCACTTTCTAATATGGAAAATATTATATTTCTCAAGGGCTGAACAATTCTAATGCTATTTGTGTCTTTTTTTTATTAGTAGTAGGTTTTGCCATACCGTGCTCACTTTACTTTTTCTTGTACTAAGATAATGTTTTCAATATTAGTCGTGTAATACAGCATTGGAAAGAATAACTAAAGTAACAAAAAAATTCAGTTAAATATTCAGGAATCAATGTGTTTCTTCACTGGAAATCTATTTCAATGGAAAATGTGCTTCAAGTTCAAATTATAATTAATATTGACTATGGTAACTTTTTAGAAAATCCTACAAGTAAAATAGGGAAATTGGCAGGTTTTTAAAGTGCCAAATACATGGAAAATACATAGTAGGTTATTTTAAATGCAAGAATGACAAATAAATATTTTGCACAACTTAAACACAAATTAAAACAGAATGTGTTCCATTTTTGGACAACTGAGCTCATAATCAATAATAAAACAAAAATCTTTATTTTTCTTTTTAGAAAATGAATACAAATATGTCACGTCGTGAGGTGCTGGTTCATGATAAAGATTTAATAAAAAACTTCTGGGAACAAAAAATTGACAGTCAGGACCAAGTGACTGAGAGTGAGGATGTACGAATGAAGAAGAGTGCCTTAAAAAAGTAAGTCCTCATGCATTCAGATGCCTAATATTACGACGATATGCTCCAAATTACTTTTTTATTTATTTGGGTTATAGTGGTGTGTGGTTAATTTGGTAACTACTGCCTGCTTGTATTTAATCCCAGGACCTCCTTTCTTTGAGTGACAGCTCAGAGAATTAATTCAGTTACATTTTCTTTTACCCCTTTAAGCTAACAGATTTGTTACTGATTAGAGTAACAGCTGAAAATGTCTGGATATTGACTTATATGCAAAGAAAGATCACTTAGTAAAATAAAAAAGGGGGTTACAAATATTTGGAAGGGGCAACTGATATATCCCTGACACCGTGACTGAATAGGCTTCCTCATTCCATTTAAATCATGTGACAATGTCTAGATTTACAATGATGTCACCTTTGGCATCCAGAATGGAATGTTATCATGCTGTGTTTGGAAATGCATGTTTAAAGTGTGGTATGCCAGGTGACATTTTGGCTCAGATAAACATTCTACCATAAAAAATGCATCAATTTTCAGAGCCAATAATAATAATAATCTATATAATAAATACAATACTGTGCTTTATATTGTTAAAGCAAAGTGATCAATAAGGAATACAATATTATTGTTTCTTTATTTGCATTAGTGCAGTATCACATTTTGTTGTTTTAAAATTTTTAGGGAGTCAGTCAACTTGGAAAGGGAGAACACAAGGGAAAGGAACATTTACAGAAAACAATTATAAAAACAGCCTAGTAGTGGGAGATGAGTCAGGCAGTAGCCAACTACATTGAGAGTAGCAACTTCCAGATCCATAATATTATTAATGTTTTTTTAAGACAGGACTAAATGACTGCAAAAAAGACGTTGGATTTTTTCAGGTGGAAAATAAAGAAAGCCATGTGCACAGATTTATTTAAAGTACTCATGGCTTCAAGGTAACGTTGCATTTTACTCACTCAAAATACATTTTACTTACATAGTGTCTAAATTGGAGAGTAAATTACTCAGTGACCCAAAACCTGATCTGGAGAGCTGGCTTATTATGCGTGATATAGGTGCATTCTTTGCACAGAATCTGTCATGAAGAATATTATTTAAACCAAATAACAGACCACACACCACATTTTTATTGCGGTCTGCTTTTTTAAAAATAAATTATGTTCAAACTAATACCCTTCCCTTGGTGTGTTAAAAATAAAATGCTTTTAAAGGTCACTTGAATAGCATCATAATAAAGTCTATTGAAGTTATATTTTTAAAATCAATTTCTGTTAATAATTGCTTGCACTGTAGTTGTCTTAGAAAATGTAGTGCAGCATTTTCCACCAAATGAACTTGTTTAATATGATGTTAAATAATGCACACCTGGGGCTTTTAAACACAATTTTGGAGATTATTTATTAATCTGTTCAGTTGTAACCCCTTGGTGTGTTATGAATTTGAACATTTTGACATACTTTTGCATCCCAGTCTAGTTTTCAAAAATGAATATGAATGTGTTGGAAGTCTGAGAACATACTCCCAGCATTAACAGCATCATTAATGCTGTATATTATTTGTTTTTAAATGCAATAAATATTTGAACACAACTTTTGTTACTGACAAAAAGGCCAAATGAAATGGAAGTATACTGTAACAATACATGTGCAAAACAATTGGGGGGAATGTGCTTCGCATTGTGCATGACACTGCTACTTAAAACAGCACGTGTAGAACATTACCCCCAGGTAATGTCGACATCTCCACTCATGGCCAATGGAAGAGTAGGTGAAACCTTTGTAATTCTGTATCAGAATAGGCTTCAAGCTCTTTCTTGTTGCCTCACTGATGACAAGCAACATTCTCCTCCCAGCCAGGAATGATTCTAGAACTGAATGGCAACAGACATGTTACATTTAGAACATCATTACTGGCAGGTTAAAAATTCCAGTTTAAAAATCCCAGTACTTTGGGAGGAACAGCTGAGGCTGAGACGTGTCCTTTGGGGATATCTACATCAATCTGTCTTTAATTAACAGCTGCTCTATTTGTGTGTGTTTAGAAAGTCTAGCTACCAGGACAACTGATTCTGGGCCCAACCAATTCATAGTTTTTTTTTTTTTTTTTTTTTTAATGAAACTTGTGCTATCACTGCATATTAAGATGAATGTGTCTCCTGCGTGCAGTAATGCTGAACACTTTTATTTTACAAAAAGGTCAAAGGATTATGAGATACTTCTGTAAATAATACAAACTTGGAACATGCCTTCTTCACATGGCTTTGGGCTGATAAAGGTCAAATGGAAAGCTTTGAAGTAGTACGAAACAATAAGCAACATAGGCTTGTTCTGTAACTAATATATATATATATACAGTACTGTGCAAAAGCTTTCGGCAGGTGTGAAAAAATGCTGTAAAGTAAGAATGCTTTCAAAAATAGACATGTTAATAGATTATATTTATCAATTAACTAAATGCAAAGTGAGTGAACAGAAGAAAAATCTAAATCAAATCCATATTTGGTGTGACCACCCTTTGCCTTCAAAACAGCATCAATTCTTCTAGGTACACTTGCACAAAGTCAGGGATTTTGTAGGCATATAGTCGGGTGTATGATTAAACAATTATACCAAACAGGTGCTAATGATCATCAATTCAATATGTAGGTTGAAACACAATCATTAACTGAAACAGAAACAGCTGTGTAGGAGGAATAAAACTGGGTGAGGAACAGCCAAACTCAGCTAACAAGGTGAGGTTGCTGAAGATAGTTTACTGTCAAAAGTCATACACCATGGCAAGACTGAGCACAGCAACAAGACACAAGGTAGTTATACTGTATCAGCAAGGTCTCTCCCAGGCAGAAATTGCAAGGCAGACAGGGGTTTCCAGATGTGCTGTCCAAGCTCTTTTGAAGAAACACAAAGAAACGGGCAACGTTGAGGACCGTAGATGCAGTGGTCGGCCAAGGAAACTTACTGCAGCAGATGAAAGACACATCATGCTTAGTTCCCTTCGCAATCGGAAGATGTCCAGCAGTGCCATCAGCTCAGAATTGGCAGAAAACAGTGGGACCCTGGTACACCCATCTACTGTCCGGAGAAGTCTGGTCAGAAGTGGCCTTCATGGAAGACTTGCGGCCAAAAAGCCATACCTCCGACGTGGAAACAAGGCCAAGCGACTCAACTATGCACGAAAACACAGGAACTGGGGTGCAGAAAAATGGCAGCAGGTGCTCTGGACTGATGAGTCAAAATTTGAAATATTTGGCTGTAGCAGAAGGCAGTTTGTTCGCTGAAGGGCTGGAGAGCGGTACACATGAGTGTCTGCAGGCAACAGTGAAGCATGGTGGAGGTTCCTTGCAAGTTTGGGGCTGTATTTCTGCAAATGGAGTACTGAGAAGTACAGGCAGATACTTATCCATCATGCAATACCATCAGGGAGGCATCTGATTGGCCCCAAATTTATTCTGCAGCATGACAACGACCCCAAACATACAGCGAAAGTCATTAAGAACTATCTTCAGCGTAAAGAAGAACAAGGAGTCCTGGAAGTGATGGTATGGCCCCCACAGAGCCCTGATCTCAACATAATCGAGTCTGTCTGGGATTACATGAAGAGAGAGAAGCAACTGAGGCTGCCTAAATCCACAGAAGAACTGTGGTTAGTTCTCCAAGATGTTTGGGCCAACCTACCTGCCGAGTTCCTTCAAAAACTGTGTGCAAGTGTACCTAGAAGAATTGATGCTGTTTTGAAGGCAAAGGGTGGTCACACCAAATATTGATTTGATGTAGATTTTTCTTCTGTTCACTCACTTTGCATTTTGTTAATTGATAAATATAAGCTATTAACATGTCTATTTTTGAAAGCATTCTTACTTTACAGCATTTTTTCACACCTGCCTAAAACTTTTGCACAGTACTGTATATTCTATATATCTAGTGGTTAAAGTCCAGGGCTTGTAACCACAAAGTCACTGGTTCAAATCCCACCTCTGCCACTGACTGACTCACTGTGTAACCATGAGCAAGTCACTTAACCTCCTTGTGCTCTGTCCTGTGGATGAGATGAGATGTTCACAGCCTACCTCTGTAATGCGCTTTGTGATGGTGGTCCACTATGAAAGGCGCTATATAAAAATAAGATATTATATTATTATTATAGATTGTTATCACTTCAGGCTAAAGGCTGGTTTATACTTCTGACTGCGACCCCATTTTTGGTCTCAGTCAGTGGTCTCCGACGGTCAGAATGACATCATCCGCACTGCCGCGAGCTGCGTCTTTTTTGATAAGTCGGACGACCCTTTCTTGTGTGTCTGCGACCGCAAAACGCAGGTCGCAGACACACATGGTCGCATGGTCGCAAGCCAGTGAAGCGCGACAGAGCAAGTTTTTGAGGAACTCTTAATAGAAGAAGTTCATAAACATGAACAACAGAACAGGATTTTAAACTTGCCCCTATTTAAACCGAATGAAATTAAAGCGTAAATGAACCTTGCGTTGCAAACATTTGTATAATAATAATAATAACAATAATGAATACAATGTATTTTTATTTGTATTATTGTCTTATATATATATATATATATATATATATATATATATATATATATATATATATATATATATATATATATAGTAGCGATCTCGGTTAACGCAGGCAACCCGGGACCTCTCTCACTGAAGCATAGCGCTGATACCGCTGTACAAAAGAGCTGGCTCCTTTGCAAGAGCATACATCGGGCTAATGTCTTTGTGTGTGATTACGTCACCTACCAACCCTTTTGCTGCCTGCCCCAGTGCATGCTACACTATATATATTTTTGAGTCACTAATAAGTTAACGTCGCTATTTATTTTCTGTTCATTAACATTAAACCACATGCAATTACTCTCCCAATCAAATCAGTAACGGTGCTCAGCTGGTCAGTACATCTGATCAGAGGCAGTATGGAGAACAGCTGATCAGTTTTACTTATTTGCTGCTCATAGTAATTCAGCAACAGTATTCATTTTAGCAAATATATATGAGACAATTTACGCATTCGCTTCATTCAGCTTAGGGGCAATTTTAAAATCCCATTCTGTCTCAGTGTCCCGGGATTGTGGAGCCCGTTGGCAACACTAGTCACAAGTCAACACCGGCAGTAACGCAGACTGGCTGAAAGTATGACCGACAGCTATGACCACTTTTCTGCGTCAAAAAGTCTGCAAACTCGGAGGTGCTTCAATCCTTCTGGTGCACCCGTAGACGTGTCTGCAGCTGACGTGCGGCTTTTGTCTGCGAGAGAAGTATAAACCAGCCTTAACACAGTGGACTGGGTTCACAAATGTTCTTAGGGTAAGTACATGATGTTGTTTTTCATAGGAAATAAGTTGGTTGTGGGACCAGGATTCAGAAACTAAATTAGACAAAGCATGAGAATGATTCTAATCATTGTTACCTTTTGCAAATGTATTTTCTTGTTACAGACTACGGAACGAGTGGGTGGAACAACTGGAAAGCAGAACAAAGCATCTTAAGAAATTTAATGAGGATCGTCACAAACAGATGCAAGCATCCCGGCTGACAACTGAGCCAACGCTCTGTAAAGCAGAATCAGTTGCTTAAATTAATTGGTAGTTAGATGTTTGGAATTCCAATCTGAACTACTAACCTATTCCATGATGCTCTGTGTTACCCCTTCTCTGTGCACATCATTTTATAAAGACATCATTATTTCCTTAGAGGATAGATTATCAATGTGTACATTTAGAAGTTTTGTCTAGTTCAGAAGAGCCCATGTTACCGTCAACTAACTTGTAACATAGATGCAAACTGAAAAGAATGTATTGAATTACCTTTTGAAATTATTTATTTATTTAGCGTCTGCTAAATAAATAAATAATTTTTAAATTGCAAAAGCGATGCCAGCAAAGTGCTGGCCAGGGAGCTCTTGTGCTGAGTGTGTCTGTAATGTATTCATGCAATCTGATTACCCCTCATGATTCCATTACAGGCACTGCTGGCAGTACAAATGATGCAGCCCATGTGGCTTATATTGCTGTATATTGTAATGTATCTAAAACAGAAACATATTATTTATAATCATTGATAAAGATCATTACTAATATGCTGAATGTTTGAACTACTTCATCGTGCTATCAAAAATGATGCTATAATCACACTTTCAGTAAATACACCTGATTAAAATTGTCACTTTACTGTTAAACTAGTTGTTATAATATATGCCCCTCACTGGTATATATAACGTAAATGAAAGAATATTTATCAACACAGCTTAATACAGGAAAGTGGAAATTAAGGCTGTTAAGAGGATGAGTTAAGAGTTGTTAGAAGCTATAGTAGGTTTATGAACTGAAATTCTGTCAAAAGTTAATTTTCAGATTGTCAAGGGCTGGTTCGGTAAGGTTTTGAGACTTTGGTCTGTAAAAGTATGAAGCTGAACTCAGCTGGCTTGAGGTGTAGTGGGACGATTGGGTTCGCTTGTGAATATGTTAAGAATGAAACTGGGAATGGACCATATTGTGTTTCCAGCAGTACATTCATCTCACCAGACTAACTGTTTTTTTGACTGTTGTTACTTTGGTTCATTTAATGGACTGTGTCATGTATTTATTTTATTGACTTGATTGACAAACATTAATAGATTTAGAGTGACAGTAACAGTGAGGTTGTCACAAAGATTCAAAGTACTGTATTTGATAGACATGAGCATCCAAGTACCTTGTGTGAGGATGTGCATTTCATCTTTGACAGTGAGCTGGTTGGGTCTCCTCTATAATTACACATATAAATAATATATTCTTTATTGCAATACAGTTTTTCTTCTGTAAGGTGTAAGCATGGTTAGCTATCTGTTGTATTAAGAGAGCTGTTAATGTGGGATTAACTATTTTAAGACGCGCAGTGACATGTAATTACTCGGAAACAGAAGATACAAATGTTTGCTCTTTTAATCGACTACAAATGGTAATATCAGTACCCACAAGAAAAATGACTGCAATCTGTCTGTCTGTGCTACTGCTGCAGTTAAGTAGTACACACCTGTATTTTTTTTTTAAATTATTTTTTATTGTTAAGGAATTTTCATAAAATAAATACTGTTCTGGGATGAGTTTAAATATATTAAATAATAATTACTATTTGGTATACAGTAAATACCAAATAAAGGTTCTCCGAAGTATTTTATTAAAATGTCTTATTAGAAATATAAAAACACGGGGGTGGAACAGCTAGTTCTGTTTTCATGAGACAAGATTCAGAAACTGATGTCTAGCTAAAGTGTACTTTTGAATGACCTTTAGTACATTTTAGCATTTTTCTTTAAAATGAATATAGGTGTAATTTACTTGGAATATTTGATGTATTTAGAAGGTTTGTATTTGTTTCATTTGTATTCAGTAACTTTATTGACTGAAGCATTTGAAACTGTTACTTAGTTTCATTGACATGTTTGTGACAGTGTTTTGTTTATCAGGATTTATGACTCTCAATAATCTCCTGCAGCATCCTGCAAATTAAGTTATCTAGCATGCAATAAACAGCACAGATCGCAGTGGGGACAGGCATGAAGAATGCACCAGCAGGCCAGCTTTAAAGCTGTCCTTGTCTCAATTTCTTTGTTGTCTGACCAACTCCATCCACTGAAAAACTCAGTAACACTTTACATTTATATAGTAGTTAAATAGTAAATACATGTGTAATTACACATAATTACAATTGTATTATGCATAGCTTCAATGTACTTTACATGTAAATCTTGTTGCACGGTATATGTAAGTACACAATTGCATCAGAAAGGGTTAGGGTTAGAGTAAGGTTTAGTGGGGTTAAGGTTAGGTTTAGAGTTAAGTTTAAAGTTAGGGTTAGCGATGGGGTCAAGGTTAGGATTATGTAAAAATGTACACAATAAGTACATTGTAACTATGCATAATAACATTGTAATTATGTGTAAGTACACATGTCTTTACTAAGTAACTACTATGTAAATACACAGTAATTAGAGACACTTAATGTAAAGTGTTACCAAAAACTCAAGCATAGAGTAAGTAATACCCACCCTCCAATATCATGATATGACAATACCACAACATGTTGAATTGGCATCTAAAGCCGTAGAACTTTAGTGAAAAATATTACTGGTGTCAGGTGCCTTCATTAGTCCCAGTAAAGAGAGGTTTGTGTAAAGCTGCTTGATCATAGGAGCAAAGCTCATGAATGGATTTTCTTACTATATTGACGCATTAATAATAACAATATCTTTATATAGCGCCTTTCATAGTGGACCACCATCACAAAGCACTTTACAGAGGTAGGCTGTGAACTGTGCGTTATATGCAGAGGCTCTTACAATAAGATATTGTTTTAACATCTCATCCACAGGATGGAGGACAAGGAGGTTAAGTGACTTGATCAGGATCACACAGTGAGTCAGTCAGTGGCAGAGGTGTGATTTGAACTGGTGACCTTCTGGTTACAAGCCCTGGACTTTAACCACTGGACTACACTGCCTCATGTAAAATTTAAGAAGAATTTTAGACAAATGTTTATTATTGAATCAATTAGGTTTAGTATTTCTAAATGTGTATATATATATATATATATATATATATATATATATATATATATATATATATATATATATGGGTGTATTCACATAGGCTAATGTCCCTTTAACTTCTTGAAAGACCTTTATTTAAGTGGAGCTTGTCAGTTTGTTAGCCTGCTTGATCCACCAGGGTGAAAAAGTGACTTTAAGTACTGTACATGTTGATTTCCATTGGCCTACAGTGCAACTTCACAAAATGGTCTTCTCACTAATGGGATTCTGAATGATCAACATTATGAGTCCTTACATGCAATGACATACTTAAAGTCAAGGATTGGAGGTCACATTGTGCAACACATTATTATTATTATTATTATTATTATTACTATTACTAATAACTAGAACAGCTAATGATCTCTACCATGGCATTAAACTTAAAAAGCATCTGAAACGGTTAAAAAAAACACACACATTCTAAATTAAAGTTCAAAAAGCAATTAATAAGAGTGAAAATTAAGCCTCAGGATTTTCTCTTTTTAGATATCAATCAAGTCTGATATTCTACACAAAATACAAAAAAGAATGATCTTTATTAAACAGCCACATGGAGCAGAAATACTGAAGGGAAACAATGAAGAAAATAACCACAGTGAATGCAAGTGAATGATACAGGGTTATAGGTCAGTATCTTTTTCTGAAGGCAGAATAGATAAGACAGCTTAAGTAAAATAGGAAGGAAATTACAGAAGGAGAGGCGGATGAATCATGGCACCCAGTTAAACAGAAGTTAAATGCAAAACAAAAACGTTTTACAGACCTATTGAAAAATGTCAGCACAATGGTATAAACAAACAAAATCCACTATGTTAAATAACACGGTTGGTTTTTCAAACTCAAATGCATTTTCATTCTATGCATTCAACATTAGTTATATCTAAATGGTGAAATAGTGTTTGTTTTACAACCTGCTTGTACAACTGTAGCCCTATTACTTGACTGCCTGATAGAATCTGTATATTGTAAGCACCAATTCTGGACACATGCAATTATTTGAGCAACGATGTGCTTACAATAAATATCACATATTCGGATATCAGTTAAAATTCATCCACGGAAAAAAAAAATAACTGTCTGCCATCTCTATTTATGAAATGTTGTCTCCAGTTACTGTCACAGTGTTGATAGATGTTTAAATCTTACTGAACCATTGGCCCCATAACAATGTATTGTATGGCTGCCACTTGTGAGGGACAAATTTGTCAGCAGTGTGACAGTGTCCCTTGTGGCCATATTTGGATAGCTTCACACATAAACAATCTGGGGTGGGGGGGGGGGGGGGGGGGGTCGTATGGCTTCAGAATATGTATTACTATAGCTGTAAGTCTGTTCCAATGCTAAGAGCTTTCTTATAAAATATCACAGGGCTGTATCTCTGAAATGGTGTAGTAAAACATAAGAGAAGCATTGTAAAAGCACAGACAAGCATGGTAAATCACAGGTAAGTGAGATCCTTCAAGGAAGAGCTAAACGAACATTTTAGGATACATTTCTACATCAAGGTTCTGTGTTATATCATCAGTACCGACATGTTCATATTGAAATTACTGTATATTAATAAACAAGTCAGTGTAACAGGCCAAAGGCTGGGTGCAAACCGGCTGTGTGGTCCAGAGGTTAAAGAAAAGAGCTTGTAACCAAGCAGTCCCCGGTTCAAATCCAACCTCAGCCACTGACTCATTGTGTGACCCTGAGCAAGTCACTTAACCTCCTTGTGCTCCGTCTTTCGGGTGAGACGTAATTCTAAGTGACTCTACAGCTGATGCATAGTTCACACACCCTAGTCTCTGTAAGTCGCCTTCGATAAAGGCATCTGCTAAACAAACAAACAAATAACACACATGCTGCAAGCGAGCACCTTAACCACTATGCAAAACAGCTGGGCTCATCGGCATTCATGGTTTTAGCGCTTTTCACCTCATCTCGTATCACACAATGCTGCCTGTTACATAAGTCAGGGCCTTGAGCAAACTTCTTTAAAATCACTTGGCACAAGGTGAGAAAGCCTCCGGTTTAAAACTTTGTTGCAGGGAGTTTTGAAATTGAGTGACCTTCCTGTTCCGTCAGAAAATGTACCTGGTTTAATAATAAAGTAATACATTACCAGCACCTGGCAGAAGAATTACTGGGGCTTAATTCTAATTTATTCTCAGCCAAAATATTAGCAGCTGAATGATTTACTGTGTGACAAATACTGTTGAAGGGAGCATTGACTTTGCTGAGTTGTTCTTTTTCTCTTTTTTCTTTTTGTTATAAAAATCACAAATGCAATCCATCACAAAAAATGTATCACTTTCTGAGGTAAGAAAAGAAGCAAACAATATTCTTCAATGAAATCCAACATTAAATGGATTCTGACACTGCCCACTACCGTACATACATAGCTACAGGTCCATACTATTCACTTCTTTATTTCAAATTGGTCTTTCTTTATTAAGTAGCATATTTATTATTGATCTGCCTCTTCAGTGGCTTTTATTATTATTATTATTATTATTATTATTATTATTATTATTATTAAAATGTAAAGCTATAACATCTGGTTGTGCACAGGTAAACAAGCTTCAAACTAAGACCTTGTTCCAACCAGGCCTGCAATTACTTAATTGAACCCAATTAAACATTGGAAAACTGGTGTTGGAACACAGCTCTAGACTGCTCAATTGAATAATTAAGGACATGGTTGGAATAAAGTCATGGACTGGAATAAACTGAAAGAGCCACAAGTGAGTGCCAAGGCTCTAACACAGGGGTGGCCGAAGTTGGTCCTTCCACTCCTGGTCTTCTTTCCAACCCTGTTCTAAATTGTTTAATTGAGCCAATTAAACCTCCTTACAGACCCTGAAGTAGGTTAATTATATCATTTTACCTCTTAAACCAGGAGGAGAATGGCCCTCCAGGACCGTTATTGGACACCCCTGCTCTAACCACTCACTCCACAATGGAATCTGTTTTATGAGCTGTTTGAGAGCAGTAAGGATGAAAAGACCCCAGTCTGACATAATGCACAAGTCATTGTTCTAAGAATTACAGATGCTAACAAACAGCTCAGTGTACATTCTTTATATCCTGAATTCATGCAGGTACTGCAGACAGAAGACAGATGTTTGACATCATGAAGGTGTACTATGGGCTGTCTCCAAGCAGACTGAAGGAATCCTCTGCATCTGATCTGTACATAATTGCAGAAACATACTGTGGAACATCCACCAAGCATTTTGGTCTAAACTGAGGCTGTGACATATGGCTTGAAATAAACATAAGTCTTGCCAAATATCAGGAAAAAAAAGGAAGTGAATATTTCGTTCTCTGGCAGCACATTATTCCTTTGTACCATCATCTGAAGTAAGCCTAACCAGGCTTCAGAGGTTTCCATGACTATACCTGAACAAGTCAATCTCATTAGTTTTGACAGTTCCATTGTTTTAAATTGAAAATCCATAGAAAATTCCAAAAAATAAGAAGGTAGAGTTCAAAAACATGAAGCTAAGTTTTCTATTAATCTGATGTAATGTTTTAATATATTCAGTACAGGGCTGGAATGAAGTTGCTTGGGGTTTATCGACATGCTGTGGCTTACGTAGCAGACTTTTAGAGTGAATGATAATACTAGCACAGAACAAGTCATGTGGAACACACTGACAGATTGTAGCCTATACTATATGGTCAATTTACCATAGTATATGCATACATGGGCTTCAGCAACACCCCCTATGAGCATTTTATATTGCATCATTGTGTTCCCCCTGGCTCCTTCTGTGCCAGTAGAAAAATCAACACTTTACAGCTAGGTAAGTCACAGCATGTGTGGATATACAACAAACCAAGTGACTTGATGCCAGCCCTGTGTATTTCTAATGAGTGCTATTTTAAGACATCTAGAGTAGTACGAAATGTGTGATGCTCATAACCAACATGGAGGATGGGGGAATACAGGGTGCTAAATGGTGTTCAATCTGTATCTACATGGAGATTCAAACAATGCACCAACTGAAAAACCCAGAACATTGTGAATTACAGGAGAAATTAGGACAGAAGAACGTGCAAACATCACACCCGTCGTGGCTAACCAGAATCAAAGAACGAATTCAGCTAAGTGGCGATTCAGGCAGGGAACTCACTTTCAAGATAGATTAAAATCATAAACATCAAGCATATTAGGTGCCTCCATCACCAGACATTCAGCAGTCAAATAGCTGGTATGTCATTCGTCATTCGTTTAACAACACGTCCAATGAAAAGCTAGAAAGGGCTTTATATCTTAACTCAATTCTTTAGTCCCCATTGTGTGTCAGAGTTTGTCTCCTCCTCCCCAGCCTCCTCCTGTTTTTCAGCTTCATCTAAGGGGAGGGCAGCTATCCTCTCCACTATCAGCAAACTAAATTATGGGCAGGGTACCTTGTAGGGTGAAGCCAAAGACCAAGGATGTAATGAAAATATGTATAACGTATTATTGTCTTGTCTAAGCTTAATAAATATTGTTCTTTCTATCGCATGTTTTCCTGACCGACCCATATATCAGCCCAATGGAGGAGCTTAATTCAAACATGTTTTTAACAATGTTTTTTTGTTTTGTTTTTTACTTTTATGAATCACCCTGTATAAAGGTGCTTCTTAAGCATTTTAAGCATTAAAATTGAGTCCTCAGTGAAAACAAACTTAGTATTCTAGTCTGCTGTATTTTGTCCTGCTGTTGTGTAGAGCAACTGATTTGATCCTAGTGTTTAATTTTAAGTTTGAAACTTGTTTACTTTAAATTTTTGTACGAAAAATGAAGTTTTAATAGAAAAAGCTGGATGCAGTGACAATGAGATGGTACAAAACCTAATGAGAGATGGAAAGTGGATATTTGGAAATGGCTTGGAAGTATATCAATGGTCTGTCATTCTGGAAAGGAATCACTTCACTACAGAGGGCTGAGTATTTTGTATTTTTTAGGAGCTGAGTATATTAGTAATTGTATATTTATAATGGGGAGGGAGGGGGGATTAAATTAGATAAGAATAATTTAACCAAGTTAGCAAAATTTTCACAATATGGTATTTAATCTCTAATTTAATCATTTGAGGCACTTTACAGTTGTTTGATAGCAACGGAGAAACATATTCGGGTGTAATCTACACTGCCTCATAAAGCATGTGTCCTTATTCACAAATTTAATCTCAGTAACATTCACTTACTGTATTTTCAGTTCCGTGAGATATGCCATGTGTGTTCACATTTTTAAGAGCATAGACAATCGTGACAAGAATGACCCTTGAGTCCTTATTCCACAAGAGCATGCATGCCTGCAGCTGTTGATGGATTTCAATCATTCAGCTGGAAGTGGAACTGCCACTTATTTATTTATTTATTTATTTATTTATTTGTTTATTGCATTTATATAGGGCTTTTTATGCAAAAGTATCACAAAGCATTGTTTAGTACATAGCAGAAAAGAGAACAAACCACAATACATTTGTATAGCATGTCACATATACAACTGCCACAATCAGATCATTTAAATAACAGTATACACAATAATAATACAAAAGACGCATTTTAAAATTACATTAAAAGCCACTAAGATAAGAAAGACATTTTATTAAAGTGCGTTTTCAGTCTTGACCTAAAAACTGTAACGGTCCCAGCTTCCCTGTCAAACAAAGGCAGAGTATTCCATAATTTAGGAGCTCTACAAGAAAAAGCCCTGCCTCGCGTGGTGCTGTTGCTGACCCTAGGAATAACCAGCAGCCCTGCATCCTGTGATCTCAGAGTGTGGTTAAGAAGATACAGGCTCAGTAACTCCTGCAAATAACTAGGTGCTAGTCCTTTCAGGGCCTTGTAAGTTAACAGCAAAATCTTAAAATCAATTCTATATTGGACAGGGAGCCAGTGTAAGAGGCCAAAACAGGGGTAATATGTTCACTTTTCCTGGTTTTAGTCAGAATTCTAGCGGCGGTATTCTGAACAAGCTGCAAGCGGGATACCACAAGTTTTGGGACACCAGAAAAAAAGTGTATTACAATAATCAATTCTAGATGAAACAAAGGCATGCATTAGTCTCTCAGCATCAGATATGGAAATAAGTTTGGCTTTATTTCTCAAATGGCAAAAAGATGCTTTAGTAATTTCCCTAATAAGAGTCTCAGATGATAGATCAGGATTAAAGAAGACACCCAAAGATTACCCTCTAGTTTAAGTTTTGATGAGAGACTGCAAGGGTCAAGCTCATGTAATCCCACATTTCTTTTTAGTTGGTTCTGTGAGCCCGCTAGCATAACCTCTGTTTTATCTGAATTCAACATTAGACAATTCTGTGACATCCAATGCTTGGTCTGTAAGGCAAGTAGCTAATAACACCCCGGCAGAAGAATTTCCTAGCTTTAGGGATAATATAGCTAGGTATCATCAACAAAACAAGTTCACTCCATGTCTGTGGATAATGTCAACTAACGGTAGCATATATAACGAAAACAACAAGGGACCTAGAATGGAGCCTTGTGGAACACTGCATACAACTCCCGATATGCCGATTTTACCTCCCCAACAGAAACAAACTGAAACCAATCAGAAAGAAACGATTTGAACCAGGCTAGGACAAGGCCGGACAGTCCGACTGTGCTTTCAAGACAATTCAGTAGGATGGAATGGTCTATAGTATCAAAGGCAGCATTTAGATCTAGAAGAATTAAAACTGATGGAAAGCCCAAGTCAGAGCTTTCACAACTCTGACAAGCGTCGTCTCAGTGTAATGTGCAGCACGAAAACCAGACTGAAATTTCTCGAATATACCATTAAGCGATATAATTTTTTGTAATTGAATTGCAACAACTCTCTCTAGAACTATATCTAAGAATGGTAGGTTGGAGACTGGCCTATAGTTATTGAGGACTTTAGGATCCAAATTGTGTTTCTTAAGCATAGCTACCTTAAGTGCTGAGAGAACTATACCGGATGAAAGTGAATCATTTATAATTTTTAAAATGTGGGTATTAATAACACCAAGAACATATTTTAATAGTTTTGTAGGAATGGGATCAAGAGAGCATGTAGTAGCTCTCATATGTCGAACTAGCGCTGTCAGTTCCTGTAAGGTAATCAAAGAAATAGCCCCCATAGTAGCCTTAATAGGTGTAGTTGGTAAAATTGTGCTGGAGCCCTCCTTAATAGAAGGTGTCTATGGAATCAGATTTCTGATGTCTAGTATTTTATTTTAAAAGAAATGTAGAAGTCATTGCAACCAATGTCAAGGGTGGGACTATTAGGGGAAGGATTAATTAATTTATCTAGGGTAGCAAAAAGAAATCTAGGATTATTTGTATTTGTTTAAATTAAATTAGAATAATATGATGATCTAGCCAATGCCAGAGCCTTCCTATATTTAACCAGGTGGCCCTTCCATGAGATGTAATGAACATGCAGTTTAGATTCCCGCCATCTCCGTTCTAGTTTATGACCCTCGTATTTATCCTCGAGCTGTATCATTTAACCATGGTGAGCTTTTTTTAAAAGACACTCTCCGAGTTTTGATTGGCGCTACAGTATCTAAGATACCAGTTAAGGTGGTGTTGTAGGTATTAACCAGCTCATCTACTAATAAGGACTCAGAGAGTGGTAATGAGCTCAAGACATCAGAGAGTTTAACAGCAGTTGAAGAATTAATTACCTGTGATTTTAATGTACGGTCCACAGTCTTTGTCGATACTAGCAGAGTCAGCTCAAAAAGAATGGCAAGATGATCAGAAATAGTAAGATCTAGGGTTATGATGTACCCTAATTAATGGAGCCTTATTAGACAGAGACCTGACATTAAATAAACCTAGGCATAAATCGGTCCAGTCAAGAGCATGTGATTGAGCAGGGGTAATAGGAATTTGACGAAGGTTACTGTAGCACACACCTCTGTGTTTACTCAGCGGGTAGCGGGAATGGCAGGATACTTTAACCTGAATTTTACATGCCTCTTTAGATTCCCTCCCCTCCCCAGTTCCTAGTTTTAATACCTTGAAAAGTCTTCTGTCTCCTTAATAGGAATTTAAAATCCTGTTTTCCCTGATTGTTTTTGTCATAAAATCAATCTTTTAACTGGAGAGACAAAGACACTTTGACAGGATATGGAGGGATCACCAAAATAAATATTAATATTTTGTGCCAGACTACAGTGGTATCCATCCAAACTGTCCCCAGGGAGCTATTGAATGATTGTGGCCCATCATCCTGGACATTTCGTTCTTGAATATTCCTAGTGCACAATTAACAGCACCAACAACATTCTGTTCTACTAGACACCAGTGAACATGACACTGTAAGTCTAAAAATATGTAATGGGAACGAATGCACCCAGCTGAAGGCTTAAGTTCTGATATCTGTTATATGAAGGTTTTTTTTTTCATTCTTTATACCAAAAACATACATTTGCAACCCAGCATTCTAGGGGAAGTCACAAATATGCAGTAATCCAGGCAATAAAGCCAGTGGTGTAGCTAGGGGGGGTGGTTTTATATAGTTCTATTTTAACAGCTGCTGGAACAGTCACAAGAAAAAGTTATAAGCCAATGCTTTAACACTATGTTATCCTGTCTCCATTACTCATGTACAGTATGTGGCTTTGATCTGGAATATCTGTATTTCGTGCAGGAAGTTTGAAGCCAATTTCTCAGATCCTTAGGTATTCTTCATTACAGGTCAAAGTAAAGGGTGCAGCTAGATTTTACCACCACAATTTCCATAACTGTAATGGTTCGTGAGAACCAATTGACCAGAATCATAATATATAAAGTATATCTATGCCCATTTTTATAAGGTGATAGAATGTACAGGTTAATTATCATCAGCTAACCTCACTGGTGTAATTTCTATTGAGTCCTGAAAGGACACAATAGTCATGACCACAAATTTAAAAGAAAATTATAATCTTAGCTGTCTGTTCAGTCTTCAGTGGCTCAGTGAAGGGTTTCTGCTACTTGTCAAATGCCGTCAAACATACAAGGACAAATCAAGACAGAAAGAGAGAAGGTCAGAAGGAAGTGACATCTGACTGAGAGGACCACTATATTGTAGTAACCAGCATGCAATTTGTCAAAGCGCTAGGTATTCGTGACAGTTAATTGACAGCCACCATAGCGGTACAGCTGAATCCCTTCAGAGAACATTGGTGTCCATAAACATTGAAAAGAGAGAGGCCACTTTGTGTAGCTGGGCTAAACGGAAGACTGACAGCCAGCAAGCCATATAGTACCATGTGACACAGAGCGGACACATATTAATACAACACCACAGGGGACGGGGAAAAATGAGTATGAGTGATGACTTTAAACATTGGGTTGAATATGAAGGGTCAACACGTGCCAACATGTTGGATAACAAATGCTTCTGCAGTGTGCTGTCATTACAGATGCGTGTGAAGGGGGGCAAGGTTTGGGGTTGTATTCGGGAGTTACAAAGCAAGTGATTGGCTCATAGTGACTATAAACTAAGCAAGTTGTCACTGCATGCGCCATGACAAGCTTTGCTTATTGATTATGCTGCAGTACAGTGAAAGACATAACCACAGATTGTGTTGTAATCAAAAAATGGACACGCCAGGTATTTCAGTGAAATTGTTTGAGGTGAACAGGACAGATCCAAATGACTGTGAATAGCAGAATCCCTATGTTCCAGTTATGCATGTGGTTCAAATTACTATTTCAGTAAAAGTTCTGTTAAATACCTTCGTTCACAAAGGGCTTAATTTGCTTTAAAGAAAAATAAAATTAGAAACAAGTAACTCAGTTGTGCCTACGTTTTGTTTTACTGGTTTTAAAGTCATGAAACATTTCTAAATTTCATAAAAATGTCACCTGCAACAAGTCGCTTCAAGAGAAAAAAGTTGCCTGAAAGATACTGTGTGCTTTATGGCTTATACATTTTCCATTCTAAATTGTTGCAAACTGCACAGGAGACCTTGAATACCACAATTGTTTAGTATGTACAGTTTAAACATTGTCACATTGGGACAGATTTATCAAAATCTTACTTTTTTTGGTAAAAGTTAAATAATATTGCTAATGTTATGAAACTAGTAACAAACATTTCAGAAAGTAACTTTCATTTTCTTTTCTCAAAAATATTGACTTAATTATGCATTTTATGTGGAAAAGCCTTGATATATCTCACCTTTGTTCTCTAAAACAATATTTTTTTATAAATTACAGAAAATAAGTCAGACGGTGATTTCTGCAGATTTGCCAATCATTGCTTATTCATGCAGTTGTATTATTCTTATAATTAGTTATTTCAGACCAAGGATTTTGATTTTACCTCAGATCAAAGTGTCAGATGTACAAAGAACATGTCTGAGTTCTTTGTTGCTACTGAAAATTACAGTGCAGTTTTTACAACAGCCAGTTTAGAGAAGACAAATCGATTCTTAAGAGTTAGCATTTTGTTTCAATGCATTTTGATTCGGCTCAAATTCTAGGCATAAAACAAACCAATCAATAACACACATTCCTTGAATTGAATCCAACGTTTCAAAGTAGGTTTGTTAAATGTCATGTTCAAGAAATTAGACTGAATAACCATAAGTTTTTGGAACACTATTATATACATTTATGATAACTTAGTTATAAGACTAGTACTTTATGTGCTTGAGAGAAATACATTATTTTGACTGAAACAGTTAGGGGACCATTGATTCTGATATATTGTAACCACTTTTAGACTTTGTTGAATTGATATATATATATATATAAATAAATAAATAAACTGGGGAATGCTTGAATTATCCAGCTAATATTAAGATTAACAATGTATGTCAAAAAGTGTGGACTTTCACCAGCTCAGCTTAAACCAGGTTGTAGTCAATGTCTGAAGACATTATTCAAACTGATGGTATTAACCAGTTAATCTTGGTTTTTGATATCGGATTACTAATTACTAGTTCTAAAATAAATCTCTCTCTTATTTGCACTGCTGTTGCAGCATTATCACTAGCATTGCTACATTAAATACTCATATTATTATTTTTATTTATTTATTTAATTTTAGATTACAGGCCACGGCAGTGATGTCATCACCCTGTCAGAATTCCAAACAAACTGAGAAAAAATGGCAGACTCAAGATTTCTAGCTATCAGTGAGGCTGAGGTGGATAGTTTTCTTCAGGAACAAGAAAACAAAGGCACACAAAGGGAAACTTTATGTGACTTAAACTTGTTCAGAATCTATCTAAGAAGCATTTCTGAGGAAAAAGATTTGCTGCATCTCCCAGTGGAAGAACTCTACAGCCACCTGTCAAAATGTATCTTGGCTGTCAGAAGAAAAGACAGGGATGAGTTCAAACCCCACACCCTAAGATACTCGGCAGCATTGATAGATACCTAAAGAAGAAAAACTATGGCTTCACAATCTACTTTGGAAACAAATGGAAATGAATCCGCTGTTTACTTCAGGAACAGTCTGAATGGCAGATGCAGCAGCGCTTCTGAACATGGTATTTTTTCTGAACGGTCTCCATTTTTGGACCAAGCAGCAGCACAACCTCATGTGGGGAGACATCTCTGAATACCGACTTGCTTGGAAACGAGTTTCTACAATATTCAGATGAACAAACCAAGACACGGTCTGGGGACAACACAGGAGACATAGTGTCCCTGAAACCAAGAATGTACAGCAACACACTGAAAACATCCGGCCCAGGACTCAATCAATACCTACAAGCGCTACAGAGAGAACCGGAGGCAGGAAATTACAGCTTCGGCTTCTCCCTACTACCTTGTACCAAACTTGAAAGCAGGAGGACGTTCGCTATGGTTCAAAAATATGAGAGTGGACATAAACAAAATAAAGCAGATGATGCACAACTTGCAGCTCTCTGCAGATCTGCTAGCAAGCAAAAAGTTCACCAACCACACCACTCACAGAACCAGCAAACAAAAAATGGTCAGCAGCAACATACCTCCAACTGAAATAGTGCAGGTCTCTGGGCAGAGGAACCTCTGCAGCATACATAACTACTCCAGCAACAGAGAAATGTTTCTTCTGTACTTAATTCCTCTTCCTCATCAGCATATTTCTCTCAACAGAAAGTGACACTTTCATTCTTTCCCATAGTGCCTGAGTCAGAGAAAGAAAACTCTACTCCTCAGCACGCCTTACCCAGTAATTTAGGAAATGTGTTTGATGGACACTGCGCTTTCAACAATTCATCAATTAACATTAATATTTATCACAATCCTCAGAAAAATACATTTTTCAGCTTTAAAATAATTGTCTTAAAAAAGCTTTACAATATTGTGTTTGTGTGTTCAGTTGATTGCAACTCTCCATATATAATAAATAATTAAGTGCATGTTATCAAATCTGTTAAGGGCTTCTCTGGGTTCTGGCACCCACAACCCCTCGAAGCCCTTAACAGGCGTATTACACACACTTACCTATACTTAATACTGGTGTTTACATTCCTTTAATGTTTTAGCAACACCCAGTGGCCATCTTTCTAAAAGCAGTTTTATCCAGAATTAAATCAAATGCAAAGAAAGTTTTGCTTTTTTCCCCCCTAGAGTTTCGAGCAGTGTGATTAATGATTTATAACAAACCATCAGTGTGTTTGGCTGCCATTCTCTTGGTAGTTGGTGTATCACCCTTTCCTTGACACAGGTCTGATCTTGTTTTGTCTCTGCAGGAGAATGCTATCCTTCTATGACTAATACAGTCCACTGTACCTGCTGCCTCCAGTCCTTATAATATCAAATACTATTTTTTTTTCTCATTGCAATGCACCCCATCACCTTGTTTCGCAATTTACTCTGAAGCTATGTATGATAATTTTAACAATATTTATACACAAACTCCTGAATCCCTTTCCTGCTGAGTTTAATCTTGATGCTGAAATGTCTAATGCTAGTACTGCTCTCTAGTGGATATGTATCATGACTGCATTCCCTCTTTGAGATGGCAAACTAAGCCAGTGCACATGGCACAATGCATTTGGAGCAGCCTTTACATAAAGGACATCATACAGTACAAAGAATAAAACATAATATCTTTTGTCGGCCGTTTATTATTGAAGGTCTTTGTGTTAGTGAAAGCTTATTCAAAGACAGAAAGACAGGAGAGTGAGTCACCATCCTCAACAGAGTTCAATACTCTGAATCTTATGTTGCTAGTACTTAATGAACAACACCATTTGTTTAAAAGAAATCAGAATAGTCCTTTGACATGTTTGAAAATTATTGGAAGCATCATCTCATCTCACTGAAAACTATTTTTCAATGTTGTTCTATTATAAGGTTGTGTTTAAGATGGCAGTGAACAGGATCACATGTTGACCTGTAGACTTAATATGCAGTAAAGACAAAATGCATTGCCTCACAATGAACAAACCAAGGCAGTGTGTAGTTATTGACATGGAACAAAGCCTTTTATTATTTAGTTCAGTGATGTAAGCTTTGTGTGTAACACAGTGGTCAGAAGTACAAATGTTTTTATATATATATATATATATAAAGGTATTAGCAGCCAAAAGTGTTGTGGGTATTCAAAAATATATACCATGAGTGGGAAATGTGTTATACTGGAAGGATGAAGTCAGTTTTGTTTTTTAAATTTTCTGTGTATCCTATGAAAAGTTAACAGCATCTGTACAAACCCTGCTCAGGTAACAAATTCTTGTGAGATTGCTAAATTCGTTTTTTTAAAGCCTTTTTTATAAGAGCCACAGATTTGTAGTCCCCTCTTACTGTTCCAAAATAATAACGGTTGTATTAAATTCCACTGATTTTTCATCAAATAGTTTTAAACACAGTGTGACAGGGTGACTGGGCGGTGACGTCAGACAGAAGCAGGAAGGAAAAATACTGACACCAGGGAGTACTGCAGTTAAAGGCGCTTGCGCCGTTTTTATTAACAAATACAAAAAGAAATAAAATATTTTTAACAAAAATAAACTGGTTAAACAAAACAAATCTCAAATACAAAATAAATAAAACACAGGTCAGGCTGGGCAGATTGCCTTCACTGTTCCTATGTTACTTTTAAGTTTCGTTTTCGTTTTCATTTTCAATCGCCGTCTCTCTGCTCCTCTCGTACACCCACCTCGAGTGCCGAGAGCTGCAGGCTTTTATATTCAGGTGACCATCTCCCGATTAGCAACAAAATGAATCAATTAATTCGGGAGATGGACACCTTCTGCACGAGTTTATCAATTACTGTGGATGGGGTTTCCCATCCACGCTACTAACCAAAATAAACAAAGATTCGGCTACGACGTCATATCTATAAACAAAACATACGGCGCTTCGCCAACATAAAAATAATAACTCATAATAAACAAACACAAAACAATAATCTGCACCGGGGCGGAGGGGAACCCCGTTCTAAAATAAAATAAACAAAACAATGTACAGGGCACCTCGCCCTGTTACACACAGTCATAAAATATACAATAGTACCATAGACTTTTGTTATAAAATTAAATAAAAGTTTTGACAAGAAGTCAATATTTATTATGAACAGGTGGAATATGTTTTACTTAAAGTATTATTTTAGTTATTTTTATTCACTTGCAATAAATTAACTTTTCTATCATATCCTACTCAGTGTTTCTCATGACCGGATGCAGGTTTCCTGTGTATTTATGCTAATCAGCTGGTTTATGGGTAAAGTATTTATTTATGCTTGTACTGTAGTTTCTGTAGCTACAAAAATGCAGCTGCATTGGATTTGGTCTTGCTTTCCTTCTCCATTTTCATTGACTTGTTGCCAAAAGCAGGTTTTCTAGAAGGATTTGCTTCTTTTGCTCTAAAGCAGATGATCATGTGGCTCCAGACTCACTGGGACAGCTTAGGACAGGTATTGTTTTTAAACTTGGTTACCTATTACCTTTTATCTAGTTTTTCAGAACTACAGGACTAAAAGTACTACAATGAATTGGGATGCGAGTTAAAAGTAAACCTGAACTATTCCAAACTGTCCCAGTGAGCAAGGAGCCAAATAATAACCCTAGCTCTGAGCTATGCCTCCAGCTCACCTTAAGGGTGTGCTGGATCCTTGCTAATGTATTATCCACAGCACAGAACAGCTACTGGTTGCTTCACCATGCGCTGAAGAAACTTCGAGAGGACAGAAATGCTTCCAGTTCCTCCAAAAAGTTTGAAAAGTGACGTAAAAGGCAAGTATAGAAAGGCAAGTATGCATCCCTGTGCAGTTCTGAAGAATAGTTTCAAGCTCATCAGTTGGTGTCATGATGTTTGTTTTACAGTGCATGTGTCAGGTCCCTGAAACAGTATTTGCTCCATTTATTATTCTTAAGAATAATAGGCCTTAAGTCCTGGCCTTTCTCAGTCTCCCAGATCCACCTTGTTGTTACTGGTCATTCATTTCAACCTATTGTAAAATTATTAAATGCAAAAAATCAAAAGAATGAATACAATAGCTTGCATATTCATGAAAACTACATATTCCTTAAATAGTTCTTGTTTTTATTTTATTCTTCAAAACTGAACTCAAATAACTTACAAAATAATGAAATAGGGCCGGTTATATTAAAAGGTCTGTTAATTTATTTATTTTATTAAGATGGTTACCTCTTACCTTTGAATGACCTACCGACAGTGGCATGAGTTTTTCATTTATAAATGGAAGCCAGAAGCTGCAAAGCTATAAGGCCAGTCTTGTTTTTATATTTTCTTTTTAACACGTCTTGCTAAACTAAGATAGAACAGTTTTTAAAATACCATCAATGAAACTAAAACTCATTGAGGAACTTCCAAATAAACCACCATGTTGCACCTGCAGTGAGGTCTGAAGGGGAGTTTTGGTTATCTAAAGGTGATCAATTTCATTATTTATTTTTAAATCCAAATGCACACATCACTATAGTTTAAAGTTTTAACAATGCCTAGATCTATCTGCTGCCTAATATACTTTATAGCAGAGAATGTTAGGTTACTTACCGTAACCATGGTTCCCTGAAAGAGAAGATGACCACCAACATACTTATGTCTGCCTTAGGTAGGTATTCACTGAGCATTTTATGTCAGAGCTGCCAATAGGCCCCTTCCTGGGGTGACATCCTCGGTCCGGCCTACCGAGGGATTAAACAGTCAACCCACAGAAGACATTTTCGCTTTTGCATCGAACCCGTGAGGGTGACTGAAGCAACCTTGCTGGTAGGTGGTCGTCTTCTCTTTCAGGCAACTAGGGTTACAGTAAGTAACCTAACGTTCCCTTTCAATTTGAAGATGACCACCAACATACTTATGGGAAAGTATACCAGAGCAGTCGCGAGGGAGAAGGAACGGCAGCAGATGAGAGACACATCAAAACCACATAACCCAAGGGTTTGCGGTCCGAGCTTGCAACCTCAAGGACCCTCATGCCTAATGAAGACAGGGAAGGATCTACCACATTAAGGCAGTAAAACCTGAAGAAGGTATGCGTAACTTACGGAGGTCTGTAGCCCAGCTAGCCGCAGTATAAATATCAGACAGCGAGGCCCCTATGAAGAGGGCCCAAAATGTAGCCAACCCTCTAGTAGAGTGCACGGCCACCCGCCCATTTGGGGGCAAGCCGGCATTGTCATACGCAGTAGACTGTGTCCACAATCCAGTGCAACAGTCGCTGCTTTGAGAGGGCCTGTCCTAGGGTCTGTATACCGTGACAGACAAAGAGCTGGTCAGAATGACGCAGAGCTCTTGTCCTATCCACTTAACACCTCAATGCCCGCGCCGGGCAGAGGAAGTTCAATCTCCTATCCTCCTCCGAAGAAAATGGAGGTGGAAGGAAAGAATCCAGTTCCACAGACTGGTTCATGTGGAAGGCTATAATTACCTTAGGGAGGAAAGCAGGGTTTGTACGCAGTGACACCCTGCTGCCATCATCCCAAATACGCATACAGGAGCTGTGCACTGACAGCGCCTGCAGCTCACTGAACCCCTTTGCCAAGAGGAAGGCTGTCTTCATAGACAGATGCTTCAACTCTATGGAGTGTATGGGCTCAAACTGGGCCTTCCTCAGAGCCTCCAGCACAATATCAAGGCTCCATTCGGGGAGAACGTCCCTCCATGGAGGGCATAATCGTCGAGCACCCTTGAGAAAACAGGTCGCTAGTATATGAGCACCCAGGACACTGAGTCAATGGGGTGGCATGCAGATATGGCTGCTAGGTACACTTTCATCTTAGAGGGGGATCGACCTGCCTCTAACAGATCTTGCAGAAACTGCAAAATAGTTGCTGTAGGGGAATAAATGGGTTCCCAAATGCACTGCACCACCTGAGGGTGCAGTCGCCATTCTGACGGGTGAGGAACCTCCCTCAAGAGGAGGTCCGCTGCCCAGTTCACCACTAGGGACGTGGAATACGAGTCCTTTCGGTCCACTGTTGTTAACCAGTCACCCAGCCGGGCAGACTAGAGAATGTGACGGTGTGCATAACCAGTGTGTACAGTGGCGAGCACCCAAGTGGGTGCTGCCTCCGAGATCACAGCTGTTTTGGAATCCCACGTCCGGCTCCCTCCCATTGTTGTGGGTAGGGCCAGCTGTTAGCTGCCGCGGAAGCCTGAAGGCGGTGCTTTAGGTCATCAAGCGGACCAGTGGGGATTGGAACCGTCCGAGTCACCATGCAAGTACGGCGGACACCAGTGTCTCGTTCTCTCCTGTACCAGAGTACAGGAGGGGAGCATTGAGGCTACCTGCTGAGACGCCTTGCGTTCTCGGTGAGAGCGCTGCAGCAATTCCTTTATCGCTGGTCCAAAGGAATGGTCAGGGGAGGTAGTGGTCAGGCGGGGCCAGCTCCGGGGCCGATGTTATTGGCTGAGCTGGGGCCAGATCAAGGGCTTGAGCCTGCTGCCTGGCCAGGGGCTCCCAACGCCGCGTACAGCTCAGCAGTGCTAGCAGAGGACGTTGTGCAGGATGTGCAACATGGAATGAGGGTGTAGACCTGTGTATTGAAGCACTCAGGCTCCAAGGGTGCAGAAGCACAGAGGACACTGAGTGAGGTAGAATATAGTAATGGTGTACCAAAGAATCAGGATGCTGCGTGCAGGTGTTATTGACATGCTGGGGCGCTGAAGCACCGAGGCACAGAGCATATAAGCACTGAGGGTGCCAAAGCACCGAGAGGTGCCTAGCATTAAACGCGTGTAATCAACACAACCCGGGGTAGCACAAAACATATGCCGGGGTGGATACACAGGCTCGAGTGGCTGCGGTAGGCAATCAGGAGAGCAGTACAGGGAAGCGCACAGTGCTGCATCAGGGTGCAGCGCGGCGATAACCTGGTTCTGGATTGCGTACAGTCACACAACGGGGCAGCGTGTAGCGTATACCAGAGAAGAAAAAGTGTACTGCTTTATTTATAAATGGCAGCCGGCGAGGTCTACTCAACAGCGGGGCAGGTTAGAATGCAGCCCCTTTGGAGAAATTACACGGCTGACTGCCTGTTGATGTGTATACAGTATACAGACAGCCTGCAACGCAAGCGAGGCAGGCTGTGAAGAAAGGGCAAGAAAGAAACGAAGTATTAGAGCCGCTGATTCCAGGAAAGAGGCAAGCCAGATTTCAGCACAAATGCAAGGGAACTGCAGTCGACTCAGACGAGCTCTTTCAAAAACACACTCAGTTAGTAAACGCAGAAGCTTACCTTACCGTAGGTGAGAGGCAAAAGAGAAAATGTCTTCCGTGGGTTGACTGTTTAATCCCTCGGTAGGCCGGACCGAGGATGTCACTCCAGGAAGGGGCCTATCGGCAGCTCTGACATAAAATACTCAGTGAATACCTACCTAAGGCAGACATATCCCATAAGTATGTTGGTGGTTGTCTTCGAATTGAAAGGGAACAACTTTAAAAGAACATCTCAGAATTCTAGATGGTTAAACTGTTTTGTTCATTTCTTCCCATTAAACAAATATGTTTGTTAAAAATCTCAATCAAATTATTTAGCAGTTGTTACACTTTCAGAAGGTTCTTTAGCATTATGACTTATGAGTAAAATTATTTTCACTGGAGGGAACTGTGAATATGGTTCAGTATGAGCTCATTCCTCAGGAGTCATTTAATTTATGGTAAAACACTTCTTAAATGATAAGGCACTTGGTGTTATTAATAAAGTATTTATTTTGCAAAATTTGCATTGCTAGAGGTTAGAATAAACTGATGAACTAACAGATGAGAATCTCATTTCCTATGCAGGCATAAATAGCACAGCAATCAGCTCCCATGTTCTTTGACATTTTGATACAACTGTTAAAAGCTAGCTGATGACATCATGACATTGCAGGTTTAAGAATCTTCCCAAACTTGGAACTTATCAGACAGTTGAAGAATACATGTTAATGACAATATACAGAAAATGACTCTTTATGATGTTGAACAGCAGTATAATTAGAAAGCATAAATAAATATATTAAGCCAATGTTCGTAATATGTAATTTCTTACTTGTCTCACATCAACTTTGCATGTTCTATATTGCCAAAAGGTTCTCTTCAGAAAATAATTGTTAACATATTATTGAAAGTGTAAAAACCTCCAGGTTAGAATTCAGAGATAAAATAAAAAACAGTTGCAAAGTACATTTTGTCCTTAAAAAACACCTTTTCAGCTTCTTAAGACTGTAACCTATGTTTAGGGTTGTCATAATAATAACACTGATCTAATCACCCTTACTTGCCAACAGTAATTTAAATTTTGTATTCCACTCTGGTTCCTGAAACCTAAAGAATGACATATTCTGACATGTGTCCTTCAATTAGTCACTGCACTTTTCTGGAACATGATACAAGTTCCCTAATCTAATATTCCTGATTTACACAATCCACACATAGTGCTGAATTTGATTTTCTATATTTAACACACATAACCACATTGAGCTCTCTTTTTTATTCCTTTCCATTTCTTATTCTGTACATATAATTGATATACATCAACGTCAACAACATTTTTTGCAAGTTGTAGCAGGGGTGTAGGTTACTAGGCCCTTCTGCTTATTTCAGTGACCAGTTCTAATTTAAGGAATAACGTACACCCAACCGTACATAATTCCATTAAGAGGTCCTGGTTATGCAATTTCTGGACTTATTTTTCTTCTCAGATTAATTTCAACCTGTCTTCTACTAAGGCTGCTGTTGTTTTTTTTCTTCATCTAATCTTGAGTTTATTTTTAAAGGATGAGAATGAAACAGCCTTAATAGCTAGGCACTGAAAGATAATTGGTATGTTTAACTTCACAAAAAGGTTCACTGTTAATTACAATTTGAATGCAGCAATCTCCTTTTGTCATGCAGTTGGCATTGGCAACCAAAAGGTCAAGGTTTTATCAAGTAAGCTTCAAGTGGCTGTTTCATCTCTTGAAGACCTTGCTTTGGAATGCAAAGTTGAGCGAGTTACGTCTTCACTGAAGGCACTTTCCAGTATATTTCTGAGTGATGTCCTAATTTTATCCTTGAAATCCTGTCCCATGAACACATAGAGAAGAGGGTTAAGGCAACTGTTGATGTAGGCAAGACAAATTACCAGTGGGTCAAGAATTTGAACAGTGTTTGCCAGGTCAGACATTGGAGCTGCAAATGAATGTAAAACTCCAATGACATGATAAGGTATCCAGCAAATAAAAAAAGAAACTATAACTGCTAGAATGATTTTTAACGTCTTACTGGATTTGGAAAACTGACTGCGTCTTACTTTCAGCGTTATCAGAGAGTAACATGTTGTGATGGTGATAAAGGGGATGAAGAATCCAAATATGAGCCTGGTGCTGTGCAATACCCTTTCAATTCCCACAGTGTCTTCATGGTCACCATAATTGCATATGGTTATGTTGTTCTCCAACCAGATTTCTCTATAGATTAAAGTAGGTAAACACATAATCAGTGCCAACAGCCAAACAGTGCCACAAAGTAAATTAGCCAGCCGGACAGTTCTGTTGTTTTGGGACCACACTGGTTTAGTGACAAGAGTGCACCTATCAACACTGACCAGTGTAAGTATGAAGACACTTGCAAACATATTCAAAACAATCGCTGAAGGAATAACTTTACAGAGAGCATTGCCATATGGCCAGTGATAATTCAGTGCAATGTTGACTACAGAGAAGGGTAAAGACAGGCAACAGATGAAGTCAGCAATGGCCAAATTCAAAAACCAGGTTGTGTTGACTGTCCTTTTCATCTTCAGCCCAGTTATCCAGATAACAATGCCATTGCCTGGGACCCCGAGGACAAAGGTTATGCTGTAAAGGACCATAGATAAAACTTCCACAGGGTAACTGACGCTTGTATCCAGTTCATAATCAGGCAAATAATCAGTGTCATTTGTGTAATTGTATTCGTAATAATCCAGCTCACTCATTGTGGTTCTGCCTTCAGTGGATTTAGGAATTTTACAAGTGGTAGCCCTGAGGAGACATCATCAAGTGCATGTTACATATCTAGAGATTACATTAAGAAGATTGCATATCTAATTAGAAACAATTGCAAGCACACTCCAGGGTGCAGATTCTAAATGAAACACTATCATTGTATAATGCAATCAGCCCTTTTCAAAACTCTTTTAGAATTCCGAATATTTTTAGGCATAGTCCAATATTCTCCAAGATCAAACAAGAAATTCTGGTGGTTCTACTGTTGATTTCAATGGGGTGGAAGGGATCCCTAGGGGAGATGTATCTAAACCAAAGAAACAATATTAAACAAAGAAAAAAAAATGATAACCTTATTGAAAGCTGGTGGTTTGCTGGCTTTCAGCTGGTCGTATTGATTTGTGGTGATTTAAATTGAAAAGCTGTAGCGAAAAATCTATCAATATCTGTGTAACTTAATTATGGGGATGTCTCACTGTGCACATATTTAAAACAATAAATATTTGTGCATGTAAACTATACATATGCTGTATATATAAACTGAATTTGTAATACAATATTTAACAAGAGAAATTAGTTAATATTTCTTGCTAGCAAATATTTCATGTTTTACAATTATATATATATATATATAACAATTATGCATAAGTATGTAAAATGTTAAACTCAATTTGGTTTCGCACACAGACCCCGATTTACACTACACTTCTACTGTCTATTTTTACCTCCAGGATAAGTTCTTATCTGGGTCTGAAACCAGCAATTAAAAAAAAAAAAGTTTCACACTGTAAGGATCTATATCTTCCATTTTTACATAATTCATAAATACTGTATACACACTTAAAATGACTTTTTAAAGCATTCACATTAAGCAATTTGAATCAAATGTTGCTGAGCACACTTCTTTGAGAAGACTAACTGATAAAACACACACTGCAAGTAAAAAAGGACTAAATCAATAAAACCAGACAACAATCAAGATTAAACTGCATGTGAATTCAACTGCAAGTCTAGTGCACTGCTGTACCACAAAACTACTTACTATCTAGACTAAACCAAAATACACTGTTCATAAATCCAAACATACATTAACTGCATAAGACCAAATCGATGTGCGTTTGAAAGATTTACCAAAGTACTACACACTTTTTTCATTAAAAAAATATTTTAAAAAAATATTTAAGTTTATTTAGGTGTGTAAAAAGTTCAGAATATTTTTTTCTTCACATCCCTTAATCCTCTAACCAACAACATTGTTCATTTTAACAGTAAACTGAAGTACATAAAAAAAATCTGCATTACTGGAAATCTTCCCATTGACTTGCTTTATTAACCACCACATTACTAAATTATATATATATATATATATATATATATATATATATATATATATATATATATATATATATATATTTCCACATACAGTACCTTGCGTGGTTCTTCTTAAATAGCTGTTAAAGAATGCAGCTGAAGTGAACAACAACAGAAAAATAAAGGATCTGAGCAATGCCTCCAGGAAGGATCTGGTCAGCTGTTTTGATTAAAGGAAGTCTAACGCAACACTAATCTGCTACCATTGATAATTCAGTGCAATGTTGACTACCAATGGTACTTTCAGATTAAATAATTAAACAAACAAAAAATACTGTCCACAGAAAAACAGGGAACAACCTGGTTTGACAGGAGCCTCAAGCAACATGCAGCCTCAAACAACATGCAGCCTCAAGCAACATGCAGCCTCAAACAACATGCAAACAACATGCAACCTCAAACAACATGCAGCCTCAAGCAACATGCAAACAACATGCAGCCTCAAACAACATGCAAACAACATGCAGCCTCAAACAACATGCAAACAATATGCAGCCTCAAACAACATGCAGCCTCAAGCAACATGCAGCCTCAAACAAGATGCAGCCTCAAGCAACATGGAGCATCAAGCAACATGCAGCCTCAAACAACATGCAAACAACATGCAGCCTCAAACAACATGCAGCCTCAAGCAACATGCAGCCTCAAACAACATGCAAACAACATGCAACCTCAAACAACATGCAGCCTCAAGCAACATGCAAACAACATGCAACCTCAAACAACATGCAGCCTCAAACAACATGCAGCCTCAAGCAACATGCAGCCTCAAACAACATGCAAACAACATGCAACCTCAAACAACATGCAGCCTCAAGCAACATGCAAACAACATGCAGCCTCAAACAACATGCAAACAACATGCAGCCTCAAACAACATGCAAACAATATGCAGCCTCAAACAACATGCAGCCTCAAGCAACATGCAAACAACATGCAAACAACATGCAGCCTCAAGCAACATGCAGCCTCAAACAACATGCAGCCTCAAGCAACATGCAGCCTCAAACAACATGCAAACAACATGCAGCCTCAAACAACATGCAGCCTCAAACAACATGCAAACAATATGCAGACTCAAGCAACATGCAGCCTCAAACAACATGCAGCCTCAAGCAACATGCAGCCTCAAACAACATGCAAACAACATGCAGCCTCAAACAACATGCAAACAACATGCAGCCTCAAGCAACATGCAGCCTCAAGCAACATGCAAACAACATGCAGCCTCAAGCAACATACAGCCTCAAGCAACATGCAAACAACATGCAGCCTCAAGCAACATGCAAACAACATGCAGCCTCAAACAACATGCAGCCTCAAACAACATGCAATCTCAAACAACATACAGTCTCAAACAACATGCAAACAACATGCAGCCTCAAACAACATGCACTCTAAGAGAAGTTGAAACTAAAACGTGTAGCATAATAACCACAAGAATGTGAGAGAAGAACCTCAAAATTGACCAGATTGATAGCTGTGACATTTAAAAAATAATAATAAAAAAGTTAGGTGGCCACTTAAACTATCCTTACCAATCTGGAGGTCTCTGGCGAGGAAGCATTGGCAACAGTCAACGTACAGGGTCCCCAACAAGACACATCAGCTTTTAAAAGGAGGCCTGTCATCCTGGAGTTACAAAAGAGCAGAGGAAACTAGGCATTGCTATATCCTCAGAGATAATCCAAAACCACAAATTCCATTCCACTCTCATTGACTGTACCTGATAGATTCTGGCACTGGAATGGTTCCCATGGAATAAGTGTTTTTTTGGACAGGTGTCGCCTGTCCAAAAAAAAATATTTAAAAAGAAAAATACTGTGGGCCTTAGCACAAAGTTTAACACGAGAGTTATTTGAAGATTGTTGCTTTATTTAAAAGTTTAAATTGCACAGAACAAATACTTTTTAGTTTGACAGATTTTCTACATGGGAATTAACACTGAAGGTTACACCAAGGGCAATTTGATTGTTTATTTTAAAACAAAACAAAATTAACTTTTTCATGTAGTAGAATATATATATATATATATATATATATATATATATATATATATATATATATATATATATATATATATGTCTAGATGGCAGTGACTTTTAAGTGGGTTATGAGGTTGATGTATAGTAATCGTGGTACCTTGTGGGGCAGGACCGACACCAGTCTCCGCAAAGATTTTTCTAAATCTATCCTATATGGTTTATTGACAGGAGCTTTAAAGGAACAGCAAACCGGTGGACACCAGTGAAGCAGTAGCAGACACCAGTGACTGATCTCTGCAACAAACTGGGAGGCTCCTACCACTGTAGGTGCCTTGCTAGCTGTCTGTGCAGTGGCAAAAGATTCAAAAGCTAAGTTGTGGTCCATTTATGGCATTCAACCTTCATATATATAACAAAAGAGGAAGGTTGTATTTACAACACCTATTTAATACTGTAGTTTGTCCATTTGGAAATGCTGTATTGAGTTTTTTTTTTTTTTTTACTGTTCTTTCTGTTATGGAAACTTGTCCTCAAATTATGATCACATAACGCTGTTAATTTCTAATAAAACAGTTATAAGTTAAAGGCTACAGTTCTCCATTTAACTTGCGGTCTTAGAATTGTGTAGATTGTGTTTTTATGCCTTCAGTGGGCAAGTTGTATTGCTCGTTAGAGTAGCGTTAATCAATTCAAACATAAAGTACACTTTATCACTGATCCAACACACACTGCTGGTATAAAAGGATCAAACAAATCTTTCAGACAGTAAAACATAAAATAAACATCTACTTGCAGTTTCTTACAGCATTTGAGTCCCCTCAAATTAACTTTTCAGCTTATTTTTAAATAAACAGCTATTTTGAATTCAAACCTTATTTAACGAAGTTATGTCATTATTACCACACTGTACATAAGAACATAAGAATGTTTACAAACGAGGAGGCCATTCGGCCCATCTTGCTCATTTGGTTGTTAGTAGCTTATTGATCCCAGAATCTCATCAGCTTCTTGAAGGATCTCAGGGTGTCAGCTTCAACATTACTGGGGAGTTGGTTCCAGACTCACAATTCTATGTAAAAAAGTGCCTCCTATTTTCTGTTCTGAATGCCCCTTTATCTAATCTCCATTTGTGACCCCTGGCCCTTGTTTCTTTTCTCAGGTCGAAAAAGTCCCTTGTGTCGACATTGTCTATACCTTTTATAATTTTGAATGCTTGAATTAGATTGCCGTGTAGTCTTCTTTGTTCCAGACTGAATCGATTCAATTAATTTAGTCTGCATATGGCGTGCCTTTTAAACCCAGAATAATTCTGGTCGCTCTTCTTTGCACTCTTTCTAGAGCAGCAATATCCTTTTTGTAGCGAGGTGACCAGAACAGAACACAATATTCTAGATGTCTTACTAAAGCATTGTAAAGTTTTAACATGATTTCCCTTGATTTAAATTCAACATATATAATTTTACTATATATCCGAGCATCTTGTTGGCCTTTTTTATAGCTTCCCCACATTGTCTAGATGAAGACATTTCTGAGTCAACATAAACTCCTAGGTCTTTTTCATAGATTCCATCTTCAATTTCAGTACAGATGGCCACTTCATACAAGATTATTGCACCTTGTGTAATGAAATAAGGTTAAAAATAATAATTTAGGAAGGAGGACTAGTTAAAAACCCTAAAATCACAATTCCATATGAAAGAATGGTAGAAATTGATGGGTCAGCGTGCTAAATAAGTGTTTTTATTTGTCAAAAACAAAAACTTATTTAACATGGAATCAAATACATGTAAATAATGCATCAAATAAGAAGCAAAAAAACATACAAATAATGATATATCTTTAACCACTTATATAAATACAACAAACCGGTATGTATAATAAGGAATAGCATTGCTCCTGCTATCCGGTTAATGTCGGAAAACCTCACTAAAGTGTGATTTTCTTTTGTGTTTATTCACTGCTGTATAGTGCAAGTATTGTCATCCAAAGTGTTTAGACAAGCATATTCTTTCCACCTTCTGTCATATTTATTAGGCAATGTTTATTACACTTCTGAATAAAACGGTCTTCAAAAATAAGGCAATATCCCCCACCAAAACCTAACATGAATCCCCAATTGCGGGGCTCCATATTAGCAATACGTCTGACTGAAAAAATCATAAATTGTATTTATTTTCTTCACTTCCTTTATTCATGGTTGTTTTTCGTTTATCCGCACAATTGCATGTAGTAGCTTATAGAAGGAAAGCACAACCCAATTATGATAAAACAAAACTTAGGTTTCTCTTTACAAGGAAGCTGCACTGAGCTAATCTCCAGTATGACGTGTCGAAGCGGTCAGTGGTAACTACTTCTTCTTTTTCTTGCCCTTCTTGCCTCCTTCTCCCTGCTGTACATTCTGGTCTCCTCCCCCTGTCTTTTGGGTCCTAGTCTTCAGCTTTGGAATCGTCTCAGCCACATAAAGCATAATATCTTTACCTACAACAGAAAAGAACACAATAAGTTGTACTAGGAAGACTGGCTAGTCTTAACCTAAACAAAAACCTAAAATCAGCAAATTCCCTCAGTCACTGCGTGATGCTTCGGCTTTAATTTATTTTTCAATAAAGCACACTGTATTTAAACAACACCATCAGACACGGTTTTTGAGCCATTTTATAAATTGCTGTAACACAGTTCAGGTCACGCGTTTTTAACAGTTATCTGACTTTGCCACAATTCAAGTTGTACAGTTCCCTTTTTTTTTTTTTTTGACTTTTTATTAATGACCAATAATGTATGTTGAATTTTTGGTCACAGAACCACACATATGTCCATGGGGTATAGTATATTTTATATTAAAGTTACTATATTAAAATAGCTCTATTAGAGCGCAGTTTTGAAAGAAACACATGCATTTTATTTTATAACATCTGGTCCTACATTAGATTAAAAAGAAGCTCACAGTTTATATGCCTTATTCTTGGGTTATCTGTTTACACTTGCTATTTCTGGATCAAAGCACAGTACTGGCTGAAAGCAGGTCAGTCAATAGGGGAAGCAGCTGACTGGAAATGTATTATAGATTATGCAATTAACAGGAAACTACTGCATGTGCATGGTCATGGAGAAATGCGAGTCACATTTTTTAAAGTCAACAGAAATGTACAATTTCTGTCATGTATGCAATTAATTTGAATACAGTGTAGAATTATTCAACCTCAAAATAAACCTAATATTAGCACACCGTGGATACATCGTAAAATCATTAGTAACAAAATAGTCAAGTTACCTCTCATCAGCTAAATACATTTTCAAAGAGTTTTTTTTTTTTCCGTACATGTTTTATTTCCTTCATTTTCCAGAATATATATTCACTGACTGGCACAACACAAACACTGCCATTACAACCAAATTCACTTTTTCTACTACAAGTATTGGAGCCCCAATTGTGCCCTCATAACTTATATGCAGAACAGACTACGTGGAGAAAGCATGGAGAAAGTCTACAGAAATCAGTGGAGTGCATCCGTCATCTTAAGCCAAGGGGACACTAGTCTACATGTCTAGAAAATGTAGAATTAAATCTGTTGCTTCTACATTGTTGCTTCAAATTTCAGGGGACACTAATTTCTACTATTAGACTATAATGCCATCACAACATTGTTTAAAACAGGTCATAATAGTAAATATATTTTTTAATTTTATTTATTTATTTATTTTTACAAAGAATATAACATTAATAATTGTCAACTTTAAAACTGATAAGGAGAGTCTCCCTCAATATCCCACCCAGGCTTCGCATTCATGTTCTCTGACATTTCTTTGTTTTTTTTTGCCAGCGAAGCTGCCAGTCACGTGACTTTTTACATCACTTTCATTGGCTAATTATACTATGATGTAATTTTGCCTCTATAAAAATCAACAGTCCTTTGATACAGTTGCTTGCAACAAAGTTACCTGAAACTTGTAGCTTGCACATCACTTTCTACAAAAAAAAAAGTATCCTTTTCTACATTTTTCTCGCAACATGTAGACTAGTGTCCCCTCGGTTTTAGTTAAGCAAGGACAAAAATCTTTGGACAGAAAAAAAAAATCCTCTAGAAAATCATCCAGAATTAAAAAACGTACCTTAGTTAATATTTTTTTTTTTTTTAAGGTACCCCGAGCAGAAATGTAAAACCTCAATATATGGAGGGGAAAACCTATGATCTTGCAACACTGACAGCACATGTGTAAGCATTTTGTACAGCAGACCAGCTAAACAGTTTCAGGCTCATACTTCCTGTATTATTATTATGCCTCATTTCCAAGAAAAATGCAGTGGGACAAATATATTTATATTATATATATATATACACACACACACACACACACACTGCCTTGCAAAAGTATTCAGACCCCTGACCAATTCTCTCATATTACTGAATTGCAAATGGTACAGTGATATTTTGTTCTGTTTGATGTTTTATTTTAAAACACTGAAACTCAAAATCAATTATTTTAAGGTGACATTGGTTTTATGTTGGGAAATATTTAAGAAAAATAAAAAACTGAAATATCTTGATTGCGTAAGTATTCAACCCCTGTGCTGTGGAAGCTCCCAGTTTACACCAATGAAAGAAATTGCCCTAACGAGGACACAATTACCTTACCATTGGCCTCCACCTGTGAATCATTAAAGTTGCTGTCACACTTTCTGGATAAAAACCCCACTGTTGAAGGATCATTGGTCAGGCTGTGAATATGAAGGAAAATGAAGACCAAAGAGCATTCTACAGAAGTTAGAGATAAAGTAATACAAATGCATAGATTAGGGAAAGGGTACAAAATAATAATCCAAGTGTTTGGATATCCCAGTGAGCACAGTTGGATCACTAATCAGGAAGTGGAAGCTGCATCACACCACCCAGGCACATACATATATATATATTATATATATATATATATATATATATATATATATATATATATATATATATATATATATATAGACACACACACACATATAAGGGGGGTGTGTGTGTATATATGTGGAACTACATTAGCAGGGATGCAGGTAAACGCCAGGAGCTGGGAAAATCCATGGCTAGTTTCATAAAATACCCAGCTATTTATGAGATGTTACTGTAAAACGCACTCTTTATTCCCTTTCATCTGTCTCTGTGGTGAAAACAATGAGGGGTTCATTGGTTGCTGGAGATGAGACAGATTCAACTGGCTCTCTGTATTCAGTTACTCTCCCCCAAAGATTCAGCAGGGTCAGATTTTAAGGGTTTTTTTTTCCTTTTTGTCCCACTGCATTTTTCTTGGAAATGAGGCATAATAATAATAATAATAATAATAATAATAATAATAATACTACAGGAAGTTTTTTATTTTTCTTAAATATTTCCCAACATAAAACCAATGCCACCTTACAATAATTGATTTTGAGTTTCAGTGTTTTAAAATAAAACATCAAACAGAACAAAATATCACTGTACCATTTGCAATTCAGTAATATGAGAGAATTGGTCAGGGGTCTGAATACTTTTGCAAGGCACTGTGTATATATATATATATATATATATATATATATATATATATATATATATATAAATAATGAACACACATTTGCTATAATGTATTTCTTTTAAAACAGCAAATTTGAGACCTATAGTTTAATTACAGTTTTTGATTTGAGTTTTAAAAGTTCTGGATCTCTCATTATTCCCTCAAAGTATTACTCACGTGATGAAAACTGCTCCAGATACAAACTCCCATCCTCCTTCTTGAGCTGCACCCGTATTCTTCCTCGGAACTGCACATCGCGGTTCCATTCTCTTGGGTAAAGTTTATTCTGCAAGCAATATAAAGTGTGAGTACTGTATCATATGCAAAATGAATTATTTTAAAACTATCCAAGTGTCTGAGTAAAACAAAGTACAGTACCTCAACAATAACATTTGCTCCCACTGCTGTTAAAACATCTCTTATTTCACCAAATGTTGGATTTTCTACAGCCTGAAAAAAAAAAAAAAAAGTAAATGCATGGGTACAAATAAATTATCTCTTTTTTTTTTTTTTTTTTGCAGCTTGTTTTTATTTTTTCTTACCTTGTCAACTGGTATTCTCCTGCCTTCTGCTATGGTCTTCTTACTGTTTATAAATGCTGGGTATATACAAATAAACCTGAAAAACAATAACGAGTCAAGTTATGTAACATGTTACTAGATGTATCTTTAGAGGTTTTGACAAAAACACCAATCTCTACAAGTTTTTTGTATTTCTAAAATAAACTATACCAACAACACTAAAACTATTATAGTAAACGTAGCATCTCCAATCTGACACAGGAAAACAAACCTTTTTACACCTCGCTATATGACAACATTCAACCGATGTTCAGAAAAACTGTTGTTTTTAAAATTGATTTATAATGTTTATACATTGTATAGCTCAGTCATTCGTAGGGTTTAGCTAGGTACTCCGCGTTTAGGTAGGTAGGTAAACTATACCTCGCAATATATTTCATAATAAGAGCAGCTATGCATAAATATTTTTATTAAAAGGCCCCATTTAACTTACCTTTCTTTATCTGCAGGATTTTTATTTAAATGAGCCATTTTCTCAGGCCGATTCCACACCACTGTGTGCGTGGTATCCACATACACTCACAGAAGAGCTGAAATTACTGCTGATTGTCTCGTCTTCCATTGGTCAGGACGCATACCGGAAATAATATCAAGTCTTGCCCCTCCGTATACCAATCCTGGATCTGAACGATTTTACTGGAGGAAACAGTTGTCAGTCAATTGTTTTTTAACATCAATCAACTTTCAGGGTAACATTAAATATGTCCCTTGAAAACACGTTTTGTATACTATTGTTCCGTAGCCGTATCAATTAAAACATAGACAATAAAAAACGAAATTAAAATCAAAACACAGCATCTTGCGATTGTGTTAATGAAGTCCGGTTCCATGTTTTTATTTTGGCGCCTGTGTGGTCCCGCATACAAATCATCGACAAAAAGTCACCCACATCCCTCAGTGGGCGCAGTGAGTCCACACGGTGCAGCTGTGGCTTACGTGAGTTGACGTTTTAAGCTAACTTCAGTTTCACTGAATAAAATACAGTACTGTTCTAATAACTACAATATCTAATAATTACAAAGCTCACGTCAGCTTTGCCGTTGCAAAACACACTTGTACTTTCACAGAATGGCGCACACAGTCATTATTTTTACTTAATTGTAGGTCATAAAATGTTTCAGATACAAGTGCACTTGCTTATTAAAGTCATTTGTAGAGTGGTGTGACCATTCTGAGACACCAAGATTATTTGTTTATTTTTAATTAAAGATTACACAATTATTATTCTGTCCTAAATATTGTTGTAGGTTATTGCAGACTACTATTGTAGATTTCTGAATATTAACTATACTATCATAGGTCTAACATAAGCTATTTTCCGTTCCACGGTAAAATGGTAGTACCTCAAAAATTACTCAGTCCAGCAGCGTTTTAGTTCCTAGGAATATAGAGACTATGTCGTTTATCAATATATTAGGTATTTTTGATACCGCCTTCCCTTACCTTTTAATTATATTTACAATTGTTCTGAGTTCTGTTGCTCCAATATTGATTTTTAATTCAATTCATAGTTTCAGAATTCAGCAGTTTAGTTGCCATAACATTGGTTTCTGACTCCTCCCACTGCTACATTTTGCAGTTACAAGGCAGTAGTGCCTAGCGCAAAGCTTCCCAACCCTGGTCCCGGGGACCCCATGTGTCTTCTGGTTTTCATTCCAACTAAGCTCAGTTACTTAACTAAATCCTTTAATTGAACTGATAATTTGCTTAATTGGACCTTTTTACTTGTTTTCAGCTCTTAAACAGTGGCAGATTTCAAGTTATCGGTAGCTATAGCATTTTATAAGTAAGTTGAACTCTGTAACTTTTTAGGAGCTGAGAATAATTAACAAGGTTGCAAATTATTAGTTGAATCAAGGGTTTAGTTAAGCAATTAAAGCTCAGTTGGAATGAAAACCAGAAGACACATGGGGTCTGCAGGACCAGGGTTGGGAAGCCCTGGCCTAGTGAGTTCAACTTTTGGATTTATCAGTGGTATTTTACTTCCCCTGAGTAAGCTGCACTGGCTGGCTTTCGCTGCAGTCTACCTTACGTCACCTGCAACAGTGATCAGAACACCTACACCTTGTTACACCACTTGTATTGGTCAGGTTTGTGCCATGGTAGTAAACATCAACCAAGTTGCTTTTCTACATGAGCAAACGTACACAGATCTGCATAGGCTGGGCTACAATGGGCAAGTGTCCCAATGGAAACCCCTGCTCACCCATGCAAATGTACAGCGCAGAAAGCATTGAGCCTGACAGATGTTTGACAGACCCCTACAGTTCTGGAGTTCCACTTCCAACAATTGAAATAGGCACAGGCGGAGGGCTGGAGATGAACTGTGGAACAATTGCTTTAAGGCAACGTAAAATATGGTGGCTACAGCATCGTGGTCTGGGGTGCAATTTAGTTCTGTGGAAAGACAGAGTAGGTGTTCTTCAAGGGACGTCTTAATTTGACACATTACAATGCTGTCTTTTAAAACCATCTTATAGCAAGGAAGACGGTGCCACATGCCATACATCCAGAATCACCACTACCTGAGAGAGACAAGAGGGGCTGTACGCTTCTTCCCTGGACTCCTGAGAGTCCCGTCATAAACCCTATCGCACATGTCTGGGAACACCTCAATAAACAATAAAAAACTCGTGTTTGTTTCTGCTCAGTTTTGTGCTCATGTTGTGTTGCAGTGTGGTATAATAAATGTCACCTCTGTTTCAAGACTGCCCATTTTAATATGGCATGGCACGAATATATAGTACTTTTTATAAAATACCTATGGGGCTAACATTTTTAGTGTCGATCACACCAAATTGATTTGATACATTTACAAAACTAATATAATAAATTAAATACAAGACAACATTTATATAAATAACTTGCACGTTTATTAGTCATTCAAAGAAAAGTTAAAAAAAGTACCATCATTATCATAAGAAACAGCGAAACAGAGTGTTGTTCTCCTCCAGTGTCAAGGTAGCAGTATTTGGGTTGCGGGCTGCTTTTATTGAGATCAGCAGGTAAATCTGCTTTTAAACATAACTTAATGAGCATCTCTGCAATACAAATACATGGGCTTGTATACTTGTACAGTCTTTGGTTGCTAGCCCCATCACAGGGTGTAGTAGAGAGTCAGAATTCCTTTGAAGTTATACACCTCCCAGGGTTAGAAACTAACAAAATGGTGGTTGCTAGTCCTTATGTAAAGTCCTTAAAATATTAGGCATCAATTTTAATTTCCTAAAAAATAAACAATGCTCATTCCCAGATACATTGATTGGGTTTCTGCATCTGCCTTCCCCACGTTCCAAATCCCAATAAAGTCTGTGCGGACAACACCGTTAACAGCATACTTCAAATAGCAAATTACTGCCTCAGTAATGGAAGTATCTGTAGACCTGTACGAAATAACCGACAAATATTTAGCAGTTGCAATTCTGGTTAACTGTGGTGGATGCTGGGTCCTCACAATAGCATGTATACACTCCTGTGCCTGTTTATAATAATAAATAATCATATCTTTATTTTAATATAGCACCTTTCATAATGGACCACCATCACAAATCGCTTTACAGAGGTAGGCTGTGATTATATGCAGAGTCAATTACAATAGGGCACTGATTTAACATCTCATCCGCAGGATGGAGCACAAGGAGGATAAGTGACTTGCTCAGGGTCACACAGTGAGTCAGTCAGTGGCAGAGGTGAGATTTGAACCGGTGACCTTCTGGTTACAAACTTGGACATTAACCACTGGCCCACACTGCCTGCTTATAGTCTGCAGGACAGTACTAATTGAAGCCATTAGTAATTAATTTTAATTTTATTCATCACCATGGTTTAAATGTAAGCTTTCCGTATTATAAATTAAATCTACCTTTTAAATATCAAAACAGCATAAAAACGTCAACACAAAATAGTTCAAGTGAATAGCCATTTCCTCACATTACGTTTCTTTGAAACGGACCATATGAAATTGTTCTAATATTTTACACTAAATCTTGTAATATGAATATGTTAGTAACGACAGTTAAACAATCATCCCTTAAATCTCTATAGTTTTAAATACTTTAATATTTTGCACTGATTAAAGATCGACCTACCAAATAAGTGTGTTGTGTTCAAGCAATTGGGCTTTTTCAAAAAATAAATTAATAATTGAAAAATGAAACTTAATGTGTTAATGTGTTTTGCAAGCATTATGAATGTTTGTTCACCACTGCTACAAAATTGGCTTTTCCTGCATTTTTTAAAAATGCAAGCCTGTGAACATGAGAGCGTACACTTTTTTTTTTTTTTTAGGCGCTCGCCCACAGAACTACTGAGACACAGACATCAACTAGTCCTCATCAGTTTTAATTCGCCTTGGGCAATGGGCAAGCATTCGTTTTTAATCCTGACCTCCCCTATATCTTCTGCCCTACAACTGTAATTGCTCCAATTGTGCCTTGGTCTTTCAGCTTTAATGAAACTACTATAGGGTATATTGCTGAAATTAACTTGTCAATTTCCACATTCTGTTTTTTTTCCCCCCAATGTCCCAATTTTTCAAATTTTTTTACTACTGGAAAACAAATCTTATGATAAAAGCCATTTTAAAAATTAAGCAGTCTGATAAAGGGTTTTGAATGAAAGAGGATTAAAAAAAACAGCTGCTACAGCATCGCTTCTATAAACCATGGCTGCAAAACTAATCTTCTGCATGTTGAAAACGGATGTACCCTGTCATGTGGTTGAAGACAGACTGCCACTGAAGACTGTAAGCCTCAGTGTCACATTAAATGAAAGGATACAGTGAATGACCGAGCTGCACTATGTCATGGATAATCCTCTAAAGCACAGCAAACAATTACATTATGGTTAAGGGAAACTTTCACATTACTGAGTTACCCGACAATGTGTGATACAGTATTGCAAGTGTAAACAGTATTACAAATGCTCACCAACTAAAAATAAATACATTAAATTAAAGCTTAAGAAATAACTGTACATTATAGTATGCTGCTTATCTTTTCATGATCAAACTATGTTAGCACTTTGCATTGTAGAAGGCAAGATTTATTTATTATAGATTAAGTGATATTTATGTGCCATACACTATAAATATGGAATAATTATGATATCAGTAACTGGAGTTGAAGTGTGTGAAATGTTGTGTGGCGTATAAGACATCTAAACTGCAGATTACAAAATTCCTGGCCCAGCTAATTATGTACTACACTGGCAAAAATGTGAATCTTGAACACTGACTGCTTGAGAAATAATTACACAAAACACCAATACATACAGTAATAATTTATTTTGAAATTTTCATTTAGTCCTTTTGAGACATTACCAAATGTCTCATTATTAAAAGAGCAGCCATCACACCTCAAATAACAGAATATACAACAAGTTAACAGCATAGCAAAGGATCTACCTACTTTCTGGTAAAATCTATTTCAGATAAAATCTCATCCAAGGTTTCAAGGTTACAGATAATTCCTTAATTATTCTCAGAGCACACACAAATCAGTGTATTTTGTTACACCACAGCTACCTAGACATCATGTGACCACAAAAATTGTTACTTCAGGAACCAAACCATCAGATCAGGTCATGCAGAAGAGCAGGATGGGGAAGATTTTTTTTTTTTTTTTTTTTGCAACAGAATCTCTGTTAACGTCGTTTGCATGATAGATGGACCTACTGCCGAATTCTCGCCTTGCTTTTAAAAAATCAAGTTAAAATATTAATATAACACAGTACTTTTGAAATAGTGTTTTAGTGTCTCCAAATTGTGTAGTTTTTTTTCTTTCTTTATTGATTTATTCAAGCCAAGCAAGACATACAGGATCATGGCAAGGATTCTTTTTAAATAATACATGAAAAACAATCTGTACAGTACAAATATGCTTGCTTTACCAACTAAATTAATCTCATTCTGTTAACCACGTGTACCAGCCACATCTACCAGCAAAGATAGTTTCTTTATCAAATATGACTTCCAGAACAGTTACCCTCTAGAAAAGAATCAATTTATTTACACTTTTTTTTCTTTTTAAACCAACAGTCTACATAACAATTGTACCAAATTATACATTAGTAGTGATCAGATCCTAGTTAATATCACAAAATGTTTTTTTTTTTTTCTTTCAGACAGACGTCACAAGGTATGACCCAGAAAGGCGTCTGGGGCTTTGATTTCCACTAGGCTCAGCACTATCACCTTTGGAGTCTCGTTTCTTTGTGCTGCTGTTTATGGGCGTTGGAATCTGTGATGGCCGAGCAGAGCCGTTATCAGTGCTGCTCTTCCTGGGGTTGGGGTTATAATTAAAAGGTGTTACTCTTGCAGCAACAGCACCACTGGGTGAGCTGTGCTTACTTGAGTTTGTAGAACTAAAAGGAGTGCGCTCGGTAACAGGGTTTTCAGAAGTCTCTGGTGTAGCAGCAGGATAACTTGCTACTGACTTGGTCTCTGCTGCCTTCTTCTCAGGGCTTTCATTCATAATAAATGAATGCTCTAATCCCGTTGTGCAAACAGCCACATTGTCATTTACTGCAGATTGTTTGGACTGTGTGTCTTTAGGGTCTGGATCATCAACAGTCAATTTTTCTGGCACACTGTCAATTATTGGGGGAGTATTTCCAGTTGGTGATTTCCCAGACCTGGGGTTATTGATAGGACAGTCCTCAATTCTCACCCACACATCCTCCGTCTTGGATACAGCAGGAGCCATCTGATGAACCATTGAATCAGCATCACTTCCATCATCGGACGGATTTTGGGGATTTTCACTTTCTTTGATCTTCCTCCATGTTCCCTTCAAAGGGGTATGGATTTCTTTGCTCTGCTTGCTTCCTTGAGCAAAACTTGCATGTTGCCTTTCATCTTCACTTTTTCCCTTTTCACTTGACTCAGAAGATGCAGAAAGGATGGAGGATGAGCTCCCAGTTCTTTTCCAAGTGCTTACTCTTGGGAGAGATGAAGAGTGCTTGCTATGCTCACGTTTCCAAGTGCCAGACCTGTTAATTGGGAGTCTGGATGGGCTCTCAGAATGTGAACGGGCAATGTCATGCCTTCTCAGAGACCTATCATCCCCATTTTCAGAAGAGTTTTGGCTTTGGGGGGATTTCCTCCAACAACTACCTTGATATGGCAAGGTTAATGACATATCTGGAAGTGATGGACTTAAAACTGGTGTGTGGGACTGGGACCTGTTGGGGGAGACTGGTCTTGAGGCAGGTGACAAGGATTCAAATGAGGCAGACTCTTCTAGTTTCCTCTTCAGTGTTGGACTAGGAGCTTCTTTGATGAAGGTTGACTGACGCACCAGTACCGGTCTTTCTGATCTATCAGACTCACTTCCACTTGATTTTGTTGAAGACATCCTTGACAATTCTACTTTTTTAGCAGAACCTGTAGCTGCACTCTGGTTCAAGCCTTTTGAAGCAGACTCACTTCTTGGAATCCCACTAGTACTTCTTGGTAAACAGCTTTGCTTGGTTGGAGTTTGCTGGCCTAAATGCCTTCCGGGGGATGTATAAGACATTCTTCCTGAGCCTGATGACTTAGTTGATGCTGTACTTGGAGATGATGTGCGAGGCAACTGTGATAACTTGTTGGTAGGACTGATTCCATTTCTTCCAGGTGATACAGAAGTACGACCAGGTGACTGCACAGGTCTTGATAAAGGCTGCTGTGCAGGTCTAGAGGGAGTTGTATCTCTTGATCCCGACCTAGATGAGCCTTTGCTTGATCCTCCTTGAGCCCCCTGTTGTCTGTTTGCAGAGTTGGGGTCAGATTTTACAGGAGTTTTAACACCTCTTGGAGAGTTACTGGAAATTTGCCCTGTGGTCGGAGCTTTTAGAGGGGTGTTTTTTGGTGGTGTCTTCTTGGGAATTGGGCTGGTGCTGGGGGAGCTGTTTCTTATACCAGGAATATGAATCATAGTCCTTCCACGAGAGATCAAGGGAACAGGAGCCTGCTGCTTTGGTATAGAAGAAATGTCAACACTGGATCGTGCTTTACCGGTTATCAGACTTTTATAAACCTTCTTTCCTCCTTTTAAAGCTTTTGCTTGTTCCTCTTCTTTCTTTCTGGATTCCGAGGTGCTCTTCTCTCCAGGCTTTAAGATCCTTGGACCTTTATTTGAGGCAACAGGCTTCTCTTCTTGATCAGACGCAAGGTGGAAGGGAGATCCTAAAGAGATGCCCGATTTAAGAGATAGTACTGAATCCGAATCCGAAGACGCCTGTCTGGAAAGGCTAGCAGCAGCAGCCTGATGTAAGCTACTTACAATAGAATTAGCACCTTCTTGAATAGCCTTCCAGTCAAAGGTTTCAGAATCAGGAGAGTGTGCCTGCTCTGAAATAGGACTTTGTATATGTCTTAGATCCAATGTTAAATCTGTCTCTTCTGTTAAAATCCCCCCCATATGTTTGTCATCATTTGTTGCATTGTCTCCTCCATTGCTTTTGGCAGGCTGTTTTTTCTTCTTGGGCATAGCAGAACTAATACATTCTTGTAAAAGATCATCTTCTGAGTCAATGCTAAGAGAGCTAAGAGAACTGTTTCTGGAAAAGCACACTGGAGTGTCTTCAACGTTAAATGCCTTTGGAGCATAACCTGAAGCCTGGGGCCTTGATCCTTCCACCTGGGCACTTGAATTTTCTTTCTGACGATCAAGACTACTTTCTTTGTTATTGTTTTCTTGGTCAATATCACTTAAGGAACTGAGTGATGAATTTCTTGAAAAACACACTGGGGTGTCTTCAATAGAAAAGTTCTGCATTTTTTCATCTGTGACAGAGCCTGTGTTATCTTTGGATGCCTGTGGAAATGTTGCTTGTTTTTGCAACAATGGTTTTGCAGGGCCTCTATTCGGACATGGCCTCTGGTACACTTGCGTTCTACTTGCAGATGGGTGATTGGAAGTTTGCTCATTAACATTTCTTGTGGATGCTTTTTTATGTTCTTTTTCTTTTCTAAGTTCAGCTTTCTCTTTAGAAAAATCTAGTTCGTCGTCATCAAAGTCTAATGAACTCAGGGAATCATTGCGTGAGAAACAATAAGGGGTACCCTCTATTGGACTATAGTGATGCGGGGAATCAAAAGCAAAACTTCCACGTACACGTTCTTCGCTATTTGGAGCCTTATCACTACATTCCCTGGAATTTTTGGGATCTCGTTTTTTGGCATCCTTATTCTTATCAGGGTAAGAGCCAGAGGAAAAATTGTTAGGAGGCTTCATCACTCGAGCTCGGTATTCACTGCTTTGTGGCATTGGTTTTACTGGAGAAGTAGGTTTCTTTTTCTCTTGTTGCCTTGGGTTACCTGGAGATGTAGATGTCTGCTGTACCTGACCTATAATTTTCTTTACCCTGAAAGGCTTATGACTTTTACCCTTTGGCATTGCTGAACTAATACACTCAGCAAGTATGTCATCTCCTTCTGCTTTTTCATCATCCAGAGGTAAAGAGGGAGCAGCAGAGCTTTTTACTGCATCTTTGCCATCTATGCTTCTTCCCTCCATTGGAATAGTGTCTCGTCTTTCCATGGCAGATGAACCAGTACCCTGGGTTTCAATATTAGAACTTTCAGTGTTAGCAAGCTCATTTGGAGGGGACTCAATGGTTAGGTCACTTAGAGATGTGGCTGTAGAAAAGTTAATTGGAGTTCCCTCAACACAGTATACTCTGGGCATGTCTTCTCCATGTGTGAAATTAGCATTCTTTTGCTGCTGTCCTCGGTTTTGTGAAGGAAGGAGTTTATATACAGGAAGCTGGCTTGGTTTTCTGGCGACAGGAGGTGGCTTTTTGGTTTTTCTTGAAGACTTGGTTGGCATAGCTGAATTTATACATTCTTCCAATATATCAATGTCATCATCATCAGAATCATTAAGTATATCTTTTTCAGGTTCACTGGAATTGGGTGGTTTATTCTGACTCTTGTGTTCTTTTGTATCTTCCTCCTTTTCAGGCTCTCCGTCATTTCCATGATCATCTTCATGTACAGGAGGCATTATTTCCAGTGTTACATCTTTCTGAATAAAGGGCTCATCAAGGCTCAGAGCACTTAAGCTTGATGAACAAGAGAAGCCATCTGGAGTGCTTTCTGTTGCAAAATGTAACAGAGTATCATTATCTGGAAGAACCTGGACTCTCTGAATAGCAGCATTTACAGCGACATGCCTTGGAGCCAACTCTCTCTCATCAGCATTATTAAGCACTTTCACTTTGTTTTTCATTTGACCCGCATGTGGCGGAGGAGGGGTCTTGCTTCTGCTTGGGGGCATTGTCTGACCCGGACTATCTGGTAGATCACTTGGACTGATAATTCCACTAACCATTCCACTGCAAGGTTCACTCTGTACAGAGCTGGCAATTGAGTGACTCTCAAAGCTGTCCAAAGAACTTACAGAAGTACATCTGCTAAACATTAGAGGAGTTTCTTGTACGTAATGTTCTGGAGGACTTTTTGGAGTCTGTGCCCCACTTTTGAATGGAGATTTGGCACCGGACGAGAACTCAACAGCTTTATGTCTTGATCCATCAGAACTTGACACATTAGAGGACTGATGTCTTTGGGCTTTCATTCTTGTATACTGAGAAGAGGACTGGTCTTCAGCCATGGGCGTGTCAGCACATAAAGAACCACTAGCTTCTTTGTCAGCAATAGGTAAAGTTGGGTAGTTATTTGCAACATTCCTGTGCTGCTCACGCCCTTCCATCTCATCCTCTGCAGACGACAAAGACGACAGGGAACTGCCCCTGGAAAAACAGATTGGTGTGTCTTCAACACAGTACGTCTGTATAGTTTCTTGATTGATGGAGGGTGTCTTGCCTGTGGTAGACTTTTGCAGTACCCGAGTTGGACCTGCTCTTGTCTGGGCTGTGGATGGGTGAAGTTGGTTTTGTCTTACAGAATTTTTGGTTGATGGACCAGAGGTACTTCCACTGCCTTGTGTTATATGATCCTTGGTTGAGTTCTGAACAGCAGAAGTCTTTGAATGTCCATATTTTTGAGATGACGGGACTTCAGAAGAGTACTTTATACTGTAGTCAATGGGTTCAGCATGGTGGTGTTCCTCACTATACTTTATTCCATAATTTGTTGGCTGATCCTCTTCATCATGTTGCTCTTCTTCTGAATACCGCTCACTATAATTGGTTGGCTTATCATCATCATAGTCATCTACCGGGCAGTGTGACGGATTCATCTTTTGTTTCATTCCATGATTAGAACCAGATCTACTTTGCTCTGAGCCGTTACAGCCTCTTTGTCTGAAAGGACCAGGACACTCTGGTTGTCCAAATCGTGACGGGAATTTCATATGCTTATCAGCAGCCTCACTACTGTTTTCTGTGTAAACTGAATACCCCTGGTTTTGAGTCCTTGATGTTTTTTGTTCGTTCCTCTTCATCTCATCTTCCACAAGATGTTTAGGTCTTGGCCACCTTTCATTTTGGCTAGGGCTTTGCCTTCCTGAATTTAACTGTTCATCTGAATATTTAAGACTGTAATTTATTGGGGTGTCCATCTCTCCATCATTGTCTTCCATATGGTTGGCACTGTGTATCTTGTGGGCTAGGTCAGCTGGATACTTTCCATAACTGCAAAACTTCCCTTCATCATCCTCTGAATAGGATTCCACTGACTGCTTCACCTGACCCCTTTTACCATACCCATCATCATCCTCTGAATAGGATTCCACTGACGGCTTCATCTGACCCCTTTTACCATACCCATCGCTGCTACTAACACTGTTTAGGCTATCATTTGATGCTCTATATTCCACTTTCCCATACGGCATAGGACATGTCCTACTGGGATGCTCTTGTTTGTTAAAGTGATACGCATTAGAGTGCGTGTGAGAAGCAGATGTTCGTCTCAGGCCACTCCTTTCCTCTTGCCGGCAATGCAGGTCTGCTGAAGACCCCGTACTTCCGTCATCCTGGGATATATGTATGCTCTGCACCTCTTCCATGACCTTGGCAATCTGTGCAGCTGTCGTAGATATCTGCATTCCAATTCTTTTTGAAGAATTTTCTGAAGGATGGAACCCACCAGGTCCTGGTCCTCGCCTTTCTCTTTCAGTGCTTCTGTCTTTTTCAGCCCTAGAACTTTCTGCATTTCCCCTAGTTTCACTAGAGGCTGAGCTGGGCAGTACAGTAGTGTTCATATAAGGAGAGAGAACAGTCACATTGGTAGTATTAAAACTCTCAGACCTACACATCCCATCCTCATTGTGCCGTCCAGAGTCCAAAACATATTCACTGTACACATTTTGCTTGTGTCTTTGTTTGTTTCGATGGGATGCTTTGGGGCTCAAATTGTCGATGTTATCGAAAGTTTCTGATAAATGTTGTGCATCCAGTTCTTCTATCAAAGCTTTCTGTTTTCTGACATGCAGGGAAGGCAAGCTAGATCCAGGCGACATAATGTTTGCATCCTTATATTTAGCAGGTCGGTTGGCCATTAGGTTTCGTAAAGCTGCAGCGCTGCCCATTGCAATCATTTTGTGCTTTGAATGAATAAGGTTCTTAAGCATGCTCACAGCTCCCATGTCCCATAAGGCCTCTTGGTCCTTTACATTTCGAGCTGAAAGGTTCCATAGAGTTCCACATGCATTACTAACTATTGTTAGGCTGTGAGATTTCAAGTGCTGCAACAGCGTCTGCAGGCAGTTATTTTCTCGCAGTATCTGCCTAAAAAAAAAAAAAGACAAAAAACACACCTTGTTTAGTGCCTTTTATAATAATAATAATACATTGTTTCAACTCAACATGCACTTCCTATATAAAACTTTAGGACTGAAGTCGGCAACACCATAATAAGATCCTTGCAATTCAGTTAGGGAATAGCTGGTTTTATTAGTCATTTTTTATATTCTCTGTAATCAATCAGGTAAAGGCTGCACCACTGAAAGACCATTCTAGTATTTAAGGCAGAGAACATCCTATTTTGGTTTACTGGAATAAAGACACTGGTGCATACCTATGATCTTCATTTGTAGCAATGAGACTGGACACATTTCGCAATATGCCTCCCCCACTTTCGATGATGGCTAAAGTGTTGGTTTGACTTCTGTAGGTTAAAGTGCTAACTAAAAAGGCCAATGCACCATCCACAGCGCAGATGTCTGCCTTGTTCTCGGTGCAGTGTGCCGACAAGTTCCAGAGGGCACTCAGTACACTTTTAAGGGTAGATTCCTTGAAAAGAAAATAAAGAAAATAAGTATGCAGAACAATTTAAAATTTGTACCAAAATACATTCCTTTGCAAAATGACCACAGAAGTTAAATGGGGTTAATAAAAGCAGCACAGCCGTTACCAATATCAACACCATTAAAAGGAGCCAGGTGAGGGTCTACTGCAGGGTTAGTAGGGATCTGATGTGGCCACACAAAATCACTCTGAACAACACTGGCCTGGACTCTCTTAAATTGGGATAATACTAAAACGCACACAACTCACCTTCTTCACTTCCAGAGCACATTCCATTAGTGCTTTCACACTTCCTACTTCACGCAGAGTCTTTTTACTATTAACATCAGCACGCCAAGACAAATTCCTCAAAACACTTGCAATTACCTGCAAATGTAAACAACATACATAAAAGCATTTACACTGAGATTAAACATACATATATACACACACACACACATATATATATATATATACATAGAATATGGATGCACTTCATTTGACTCAATACATAAAAAGTGCACTACCTTTTTCAGGTGCAGATAGTGAAAGCCCTCAAATAACTTGATGGGAAAATGATGCATTCCATTATTATATGACAAAGTGAACAAAGTCAACACAATACCTGCTGTAAATCTTCACTTTCGGATTTCAGTTGTGCCACCATTGCCCTCATACAGCCTTGCATCGAACACAAAGTTGCCTGTTCAATTGAACCAAATATAGTAGTGAATATTTTACTGAACATGAGAAAAAAAAAAGCAAAAGATTAAAAGTGCTGCCAGTATTTGTGTACCTACCTTATTTGCAACATCCCCAAATGTTAAGTTTGTAAGAGCCATTCCTGCATAACGCCTCAGAGTAACACTGTAGTGGTCATTGGTAAGTCCATACATTTCACAGTCTACCTGCAACAACTCTCCTATAGCCTGCAATCCTCCTGAAATGTAAAAACAACCAATTAACAAACAGGAAATAGTAGTAAAAATGTCATGTTGTATTTCTTTCCTAATACAACTTGCTGATTGTGTAATTATCGGTGTGGAACAATTGTTTTTTAGAATACACTTAACATTAAGATTCACTGTGGTTGTGTAGCAATTAATACATTTACACAGAATAAAATGCAAACATTGTAATATTATCTTAACAGTTTAAAACAATATTTAGGAAATAAAACGATGCCTTTAGCTAGCTCTACTACAGCAATTAACAAGTATGTCAAAAAAAAAAAGACCATCATGACCTGCATGTACACATTAAAACGCAAGTGAAGTTTTTGTACAGACAAGGTCCTCCATTTTCCACCAGGTTGTGATGCTCTCAATATCACAGCTGTATAACCAGTTACATAGGTATGTAAAATCGAAGTGGGCCATGCATAGAAACAGATGGACAGGCACCTCCTTATATCCCCAAATTCTGATACTCTCAAAAACATGTGCAAAAAACCATCTGAACCAAGTTTTATCACAATCTGCGAGATGTACATACAGGCCCCTACACTATATTCGTTGCCAAGGGGTATTGCATCATCAGCTGGGGATGATAAATAAGGTTCTTACCAAGTTCATTCATAGCATGCCTGTGTTCTTCATCAAATGAGAGTTTCATAAGCACGCATACAGCAGGGCAGATCTGATGCTCCACTGGTGATGGCACTGGAATACATATAAAAAAGAAAAATACAAAATCAACAAATAAAATGCTTAAGCAGCAAAATTGTTTCACATGTGCAATTTCTGTTATTCATTATTAAAGATGCCGAAAACTCACTGTTTTAAAGTGTTCTATTGGTGGGATAATGACATCTGAAATTGGGGCCCAATTGTTGGGCCTGCATTTATATGGATTTTGGCAAAAATGTTAGTTAAACCACAGTTTCCATGAACAACTTTATTTTTTACAAGTGCTTACAATATAGTATTTCAGCAGTGAGAGCAGCACAAGTTATAAGTGGATTCAAATGTCATCTTCATGATGTTTTACATAACATTGCAGTATGGATTAAAGCATTTTATACCAATACAGGTTCATAGGGTAAGCGCTGTTACAACTTTTTCCACTGTTTATAATTCCTTCGACCAGGATTCAATAACTGCCTAAGCAGGAACCATCTAAAACACGTACTAGTCTAGTTCTGGCACTATTTGAAAAAGCTTACTTGGGTTTTTGTCCTGATCTACACCTCGTTCATGTGCTTCTTGCCATTCCCAGCATGTTTCACAATAAGCACGAATCTGTTCCAGCAGGTGAAGCACACGTATTTCTCGCCTTCCACGTTTGTCGTCTGGTTGCGAGTGGATGATATTGTGTAGTGCTGCACTTGCCCTTGCACGGGCCTCCTTGCTTCCACGGGAATTGCCCAACAGCACAGAGTCTTTATCATTTCCATGCAACAGCTGGATCAGCAGAGGAAGGCACCCTGACTGCCGCATTGCTATACAACTGTCCTGGGAGCTAGACATCGCTAGCAAAGTGCGGGACATATCGTCCTTATCGTGGGTACCAAGCATTGACAACAGTGAATACACCATTTCCACCTATGGTCAGAATAAAGAGCATACATAAGTAAACACAATTGCAAATTGTGGCTCAAATTTAAAAATTACAATTCATATTCACAAACATTTGAGTCCAGTTAGTTTGTCTGTTCAGCTTGAACCACGTAAACTGTACATCAGTGCTTAACTTTCTTTTTATTTTTAAAAAGGGAGATTTCTAAAGGTTTTTTTTTATTTTTACAGTGATTAACCCTTTGCGGTTAATTGCGCGTCAGGCACGCCAGGTCTAATTAATTTTCACACGAGCAGTTAATTTTATACGCACTGTTTATAAGTATTTTTTTTCACAGTCAAACGGGTTTAAATGGCCCTGCATATCAACAAAGCACTCACTAGGCATCTCCAGCCCCGCCCCACCCTTTCGTTTGCTATAGCGTTCACCTATGTAAGAAATAAATAATAATAATAATAGTCGTACATACCGATCGATCATCTCCGGATCACTCGTTTTATCGCCAAACTCCTCAATAATGCGATACAAGTCATTATTTTATTACTATAACATCTCAAAAAAGCTCTGCAAATGTCCGTGTTTTCTGTGCGCTGATTCAGTCAGCCAACTTGTTTACTTACGACCTCCCCCGTTATCTAATACCTGATACCATGTATGACTATTCATGAGATACGCCCTTTTTTTTTTTTTTTTTTCGACTTGTCTCGGCTCCTGTCGCTCCCACTCGGCAATTGAATGTTTTTTTCGGCTTTTTCCGGAGGAAAAACGACTAAACACACGTTTATTGCGTTGCTATAATGATGTCAGACCCAGTCCGACAAAGGACCTGTGAGGAATAATTGCAATGTCGGACCCAGTCCGACAATGGACCGCAAAGGGTTAAGCTAGTACCAGAAAATTGGTCTTCAAGGTCTTCTACTGTTGATTTTGAATTGTTGACCAGATCACAAAGATTTTGAAACTATTTAAAATCTAAATTATGCTACAGAAATGTTAAGTTTTAACTTAAGTGTAATATGTTTATTTTTAGTTTAGGTTTGTGTATATTTTAAATGTAGTTGTATTTCAAAATATTTAAGCATGCAGTTGTGTTGTTTGTTAGTAAGTCTATCTATAAGAAAACAGCCAAAGCACTGTTATAATTAATTTATTAGTAAAAATGCAGTGTAGCAACCTGGGGCTTGGAATCTTCGGTTACCTTGGTACCCAGGTGACTTGTCAGTCTTCGAGGGACAGAATAACTACTACTACTACAGCTCATATCACTGGCTGTCTCATGATCCATTCGGACACCTGAACCCTATAAAGACAAAAGCGGAACACAAAAAGAAAGAATGTTACAAATATTTAATAAAATGTGCATTAAAAACAAATGAGCGATTGTGTCATTTGTTTGCAAGCTAGCCTCTAGCTTATAGGTTGCACGCGTCACATTTTGTGGATCTGTTACCATGTTTTCTTTGGCACCAAGATTAGCATCTAGTTACATAACTAGCCGAGTTCAGGAAAACTAGGCACAGCCTTACCACCTTTGGTCAAAAAATAAAACATGGACATTTACACACCATAAAAACCCTCTAAATATGTGCACAAGGAAGATTCTCTGACGGAGCAACAGTGTTCTATTAAATTTGAGCAAATGGAGTGAGAAAGACATGCTGAGATGCTGTGCATGACAGAATAAGCTTGGAAGGGGGGAAACAAATGGCCATTTACAGTAATCGATATCCTGCTAGAGTTCTGATTTGATAGGGTGATGCAGCATTTAAAAGTGATGCAGCATTTAAAAGTGATGCTTCACAGGGCAAGGCTGAACTAGAGTAATCTTACAACAGAACACTGATGCCAAACAGGTTTCTGATGCCAAACAGGTTTAATGGGATGACAGTCTACTACTGAATCACATTTACCAGTCAACTTCTTTAATATATTGTAGTTTACTGAAGAGTATGACCTATAAAACATATCTCTTGTTATGCTGCAATTAAAAGTAGATCCACGTAAAGGATTCTGCCAAGTCAACACCATGGTTTGAACGATCACCCCCCCCCCCCCCCCAACACCTTTTACCTGAAAGTAACATTTTACAACTCATGTGAATAGAAAAAACTGCCTAGAAGCAGTTGCTCTGTGCATTAATGATTCAACAATTGCTTACATCATCAATGATGTAGGTTCAGATGACAGAGTTCGATGGTTTCAGATCAGATGATACAGACTCCACAGTCTGATTGATTACACTTTCCTGTTACGCTACAATTCATATATATTAATTTTTTTAGATGCTGCAAGATCTTGTAAACAGGCATTTTTTGTATTGAACATTTTAATGCTATAGCACTACTTTGGATGCTATGTTAATGTGTTATTTCGTGTTGTGTTTTCACACTGGACACTCCAATTGCTTACTTACAGAGATTATGTAAAGCCATTTATTTTAGTGGACCGAAAATTTCACGTGTTTATATATATTTTTAAAAGTAGCCACTTTTATTTTAGCGTTTTTCACCTACAAACGTGGTTTTTCATGATGTGGTTTTGCATGGGACACTGCAGCTTTAAAGCTTGTTTTGTGAATATTTGAAATGACAAAACAGTGGACATACTGCAGCAACTATGAATTGTATTTCACCAGTCAATAAATCTGTTGACTGCACTTGTTGATTCTTTAGCATGACTGTGTGCTGCGCTCTACCTTTGAATTTTAAGCATGCCTAATTGTTAACGTAATCTATCTACCTAATGTTAATGCCTGCAATCCCCCCCCCCCCCCCCCCCCCACCACCACACACTTTTGTCTTAACGGCAACATTACGCCCCCTGGGTGTTGAATCCGGTATATATATATATATATATATATATATATATATATATAAATATATACACACATACATACAGGGGACAAATTAAAATAATCTCTGTGATTTTCAAGACAATTTTACTCCAGCTACAAAGCCTATTTAATATGCTTAGCTCTGTGGCCTTCTTGATGCCAAACACTGTACATCACATGTGTCACTAACAGTCGGATAAATCACCTCATTCAGGTTTAATTTATCATTTCTTTTGCTTTTTGATCATTTTTCAGAAATAGGGCTAATTTCACAGCGATTGTTTTTGTGCTAAATGCTCGACGAACATAAAATATAATGCAGCATATTAAAATATGTACTGCAATAGCCCTTGACTTGCCAATTAAAAAAATAAAATAAATCCCTGAACAGGTTTCTGACCACTTCAAAGGTGTTATTTCAAAACAGCCTAAATAGCAATGTCTAAAAGACCACCAGTGTTATGGCAGCGGTGGTAGATAATATTGGTTGCAGGCAAGTTCATTCGAGGTCTTAAAATGTAAGCCACATTAAATATATAAAATTATATATTTTAAACGTTTACCATTTGTTAAAACATTAAAATCGATATATTAGTAAACACATGTTAACTCACAAAATAAATTTTATAGAACCTCAGCATGCTGGAGGTTTACCATGCCAGGATCTGATTAAGGAAAGGGAACAACTATCAACTTACTGCTTAGCATTTGTCATTTAGAGAACTCAAAGCTAAAATTAGTCATTTTGCAAACAATAAAAGCAAACAAAAAAAAAACAGCGAACAAGGGAATGAAGGACTGTAGGAATACATCGGATCATCCTGGCTTGTTGCTAAGCAGCCAAGTTACCCTGCAGCATTCACATGTATCTATTAACCTACCAGTGTACCATTAATCATGTAATAAATTTAAAAAAAAAAAAAACACAAAACAAAAGGCAGATTGTAAATATTCCTACCTGACCACACCCTGTGGTACCCATGCCCAACTCTGCAGCTGCCTGTCCTCCCTCATTCTGTCTTTCTGCATCACGTGAAGGTGGATCATGCTTGCTCTGCGATGTCTTCTGTTAAAACAACAACTTCAGCATTCAGTAAGGAACTCTGCATGGCATCAGCATCAGGCGGATTCTGTCTGATACGAGAGTGCTACTGGTGTGGTAATTTGCGAAAGCATCTGTTCTCTTTGTGCCTTATTCCCCATCTGACCTAAATAATCAGCTGCTCAAGCTGATCCATCACAGAAAGGGGAAAAACAAGACAAAAACAGTACATTTTGCAGTGATGTTTTGCTATCATTACGACGGCAAGCTTCGTTTTGAGAGAGAAAAAAACGTCCTCCCCTTTCTCTGAGCGCCCTTTTAAAGAAAGGATTTGAATTATAATGCAAGAGAAGGGATTCACAAAGCTGCTGCCTGTGCACTCAGTCACATGATGCAGCAACATCTCTTCAGGCAGATGTAGAGCACTCGAGCTGTTATTTATAGAAGATAAAGCTACTCACACAGCATATGGTTGCATAGAAATAAAAACTCTAATATGCAGGTTAAACAATCAGAAGCGAACAAATATATACAGTATATTCTTCTTCAATATCAAACAGTACAATATAAAGTGGATGCATCTGTATGAAACCATGCATTTTGATTTAGTAAAAAGCAACTAGACTTGGAGAGGATGCTCTTGAGTCAATTAGCCTATTCAGGTAGCAGATGCAGACATGCCTTAATGTGCCCCTCCCAGGGTTTTTTATTTTTTGTATTTTATTTTTTAACAGATGAACCATTCATCCTGGGAACACAGCTTTACAGAAACAAACTCTGCACAGATTAACAGAAATGGGGCCAAATAACTGAGATGCAAAAAAAATTTTAAATAACCAGCAGGCACCAATCATTTATTGCCAGTGGGAAACAAAGTAGTAACAGTCAGATGTAATCATACGGATGTACATTTCTTTACCCTGCATTATATAGTACATACAATTAAATTCCATTAACCTAAACAAAACAAAAAAAGGGACCCATTTATAAAAACGTCACAATTCCCAGGACACATTTTTTTAAATGATGGCATTATCCTGGTAAAACATTTTGAACAAATAAAGTGTGAACACTTAACATTAAAATCCAGTACCAGGAAGAGTTTTTTTTTTTTTTTTTTTTTTTCTAAAAACCTGTGTGGATGCTTAAACTGTGACCAAACCAACTAGCTGAATCTATTTTAGTTGATCTATATAGTTAATCTATTTTAACTGGTGATCCAACATTTTCCAAGGGGCCCAATCAATGTACACTAAGGGGTGAACCACTATTACACTGCTGCAGCGACGCTGGAACCAAATTCCAAACGGTCCAATTCACCTAGCCTAGCAGCCCAGTGTCGAATTCATCCATGGTCAGTCTCGGTTTGGGGTACTGAATGTATTATGCACATAAGGTGATAAACTCTCCACTATACTGTTATATTCCAGCCGGATTTGGGGTAGAACTGGTTTAGTGCACAATCAAGTATCCAGCTACAGAAATACAGTATTCATACCTATCAATTCTATGCAATTATAAAATATGATGATGTTAAGTCAATGGGAATATTGGGTTTGAATTGCTTAACTGCTACTAGTTGATTAATGATCAACTACATACATTCTATATATTATATATGTATTTATAAATGCGCTAATAGAGTTTTATTAGAAAACAGATGTTCTTTCCATAACACAATGAATATAATGTCTGGCTCCCACACAAATGCTTAGTTTGTACTGCAGCGTCCTGTTTTACAACACAGATCTCAGATTCATTCTGCCATTGACATGTAAACACTTAATACCCACCTCTGATTCTGCTGTCTGAGTCTGTAAGTGCTGTCGAATGCGAAGCATGTCTTTCTCTATTTGCTGAATTCTAGTCACTCTTGCCTGAAACAGATAAATACAAAAATGCAAATAAAAAACAAGATATTCTATTGACCTTTCATTAAAATATTCTACAGAATAATTTAGAATACAAAATATGGAAAATTCTAATATCAGAATGCAGAGCCATGTTAAGTTACCTGTGCCCGTTTCTCCATGTCCTGGCATGTCCCAAGTTGCTCCTCCATTGCAGCTCTGATCTGCCTTGCTTCATATTCCAGTTGCCTTCTTGTCATGTCTGTCTGCAGAGAAAACTGTAGACACAAAAGTGTTTTAGTATTTTAGAAATAATTAGAATTTACTTTGAATTAAAATGTTACTGTCCTATGTACGGTATGCATTCCCTGCAATATCAAAATATAATTTGCATGTATTCAGATACAATGGGTGATTAATCAACTGCTCAGTGAAATCAAACTTTTCATATGAATGCTGGTTCTCTGTGATATTTCTGCTTTTGATTCTCTGGTTACATCTAAGTTTCTAGAAAAGTGCAAGTGAGTATATTATGTCCAGTTCATTCAACAATTAAAGACCCGAGGTACACGGAAAGTATATCAAAGCAATTGCAATACAATGCCACATGAGAAGCTTAATGTTATAAATATTGAATGTTGTTTGATGGCACTAACACGGTTAATGGTTTCAAATCTACAAATGTAATCAAAAACAAGTTTTAATAGACACTCCCTTTAATAGAAACAGTTCTCAAGGGTTACCCATATGTTGCTTGCTGGCACAATTACAAAGTCATTATTGTATTGCGATGAAAATCATTATAGACAACCATCACACTACTAAAACACATTTGACAAACTTGACATAACAAAACAGAAAAATGCTATGACTTGCTGTTTGTCAACTGGGCTGAGATTCAGAACATTCAGAAAAGGCACTATATAGGTTATAGAAATGCCTGCCTTTGGGTTCTTCCAAGACATTTCTTTACAAAATACATAAACAGAATCACTCGCCTTCAACACCAAAGACACCTACTTGCTTGAATGCCTCTGCATTTTGTAACATGGGATCAAAGCAAACCAACTTGGGCTTTTCATTTTCACCATGCAAAAATGCTCAGAAGCAGCAAACCAATCCAAGACCCCTGGACTCTCTGCTTAAGACAGATCTGTAGAAATACATCTACGTGACAACACAGAACCTGAAAAAAAAAACTGGTTACAGCTACTTACATTCTCAGTGAGAGGAAAGCTGTCAATCCTCTTTGTGAGATTCTGAAGTTGTGCATAATACCAGTCTTTTTCCTTCTCTTCCTTCTCCAGTTCAGCAAGTAACAAAGACCTAAAAAAACAAAACAAAAGGGGCATTCATGATAAAAGTAAAATAACAAGCTGTATTTAATGTACATCTTAAAAAAAAAAAACATTACCTGCACAACTACACAAATAGTCTTTGCAATACTGTAACCATTTTCTAAAAACAGCAAAACCACAGTCTGGTGAATGCTTCCTTACCATTTCAGTTTAGATAAAGCTCACAAACACTGTTCACAAAACAATCATCTGAAAAACAAAATCCCTCATACAGTGGAGTCATTAAAAATATTAGTGCAAAAGACTCGATAAAAAAGGGTACTACTTGGAAAATGTTTAAACTCAATAATATTAACATCTCTACTGCAGAGTACAGGGATAAAGGAACGTGGCTGCTTCTTATCCACCTCTCCCTGATTTAATCCTTATAATTCAACAAAAAAACAAGTTTAAAATGCCTAAGGATACATTAAAAGAGACTATTTTAGCATTTTTCTTTTTTTTTGCATATCAGAGGCAAACAAAATGTTAAAAGCAGGATCCCACTATTTCTGGTAGGTTCAGATTTTCAGTTTATGCCCAGGGCCATGCACTGAATTAGTGGACAACCAGAGATGAGGTCAGATGATAAGGGAGACTGGCACGTGCCTATTCAGGATGACAAGACTGGTACAAATGTCGTTTGCACACACATGAATGATTCTCAACAGCAGAGGAACAACCTTCATTCTAGTGCTTCAGGCAATCCACTATAAGCGTCGAGCATGGAAAAAGTATATTTCTTTTTTTTCTGGGGGCTGAGGGGGTGGAGAAAGAAGACTGCAGCAAAAAACAAAACAAAAGTCTTGCACAGCTGCGAAATGTGTTTAATGAAGCAGTTATTACTGCACAGTTTAATATGATTTTGCAGGAGCCAATACAGAAACATTTATGTAGCATTTTAAAGTATATATTTTATGTTTATGTATTTGTTAATTTAAAAAAAAAACAAAAAAAAACAAAAAAAAACACACAGGTACCTATGTATTCTCTTTGATCCTTTAATAATTACAAATGAATGCCCTGGGATATGGGTCTCCTTATTTCTAGTGGGGTTCTGCTTGTACAGCTACTATAAGTGGGACACAAGTAAGTGAAGGGGCATGACCGCAACACTACAGTACACAGTAAATCAGCAGCTCTGCTATCATGTAAACCTCAGGCCCTTTTAATCGCTAACTTATAACATGAGGACGTGCCAGCTGCAAGCATAGAAATGTATTCCTTGACACAATGCTAGTGAAATCTTCTACAGTTACACAAATCTAACAATACTTCAGAGATATTCTATAATTAAAAAGCCATACAGAAATGAATAGACAAACAGAAGGGCAATTTCCTTCAAACTGAGGAATTGTGTGGTTGGTCTCGGTTGTACTTTACATTTTTATATTTAACACCATTCATTTTCTATACATTTGTAATGTACATATGATCAGTTGAAAAAATGATGGCAGTTACAAAAACATAAAAATATACACCTACACGACTCCTAACCTCTGTTATATTTATTAAAAGGAACCTATTCACTATATTCCAGACACTTTACTCTAGCTGCACTGAATACTGATCAGGCAATGATGACCTTAGATACAGCGGTAGAATCAATTACCCATCATTACACAGTGCCGCAGAGGAAACATACCACTCTGACGTTGCAGAACATCAAACGCTCCTCCTGTGTACAGCCAATTTACATTCATTCTGTATCTGCTGAATAGGCTTCCGTTTACATTGGATTAACTTTATTTTTGAAAAAAATGCACTGTCGAAATGCATACCAACATATGTTATTTTAATAAAGAATCTGAAGAGGTTAATTAGGGAATTGACAAAAAGCTTATTTTAACATTACAACATTCTATCTATTAAATCACTGATTTAAATATAAATAGTAGAACCTAATCCAGATTATTATTATTGTTTTATTGTGTTATTATAATTTTGTATTCTGCCACTTGGTTGCCCCGTTTTAACATAGCTTCTCTAGAGCTCAAATCAATAAACAATTATGTGCACAAACTAACTAGAGTTGTGCTTCCACTCGTGATTTAAAAATACCTGGCATGCTGGGCTCTGAATTCAGTGTACTTCCACAAGGAAACAGCAGGAAAATTAGCCCCACAAACAGATACAGGTGAAGGAGATTATAAAGTGGGAAAAATGGAAAACTATCAAATACAGCTAAATACCAGCAGCAGGGTTGCATGCCATTTAGGAGTGGACCCCCTAGTGGATGGCTTTTTTCACTGCATAGTGAACCCTAAGCTCTAACCTAAACCTTAGCTTGAGTAAGCATTGGTGGTAAAGTCCCTAACCCCCACATAGCTTCAGTAGTGGTCAACATGGAGATCAATGATGACAGCTAAACATAGGATGGTGATAAAAATAAAAAGTTTACCTTTCTTTCTCTAACTCCTCCAGATACCCAGTGCTTTCCCGACTGCCATTGACCAATCCCCTTCGTGGATGGGAGCCCATGGGTACAGGGCTGCTTTCTCCTGACCGCCCGGATACCGAGCCCTCTCGACTGCCGTATGAGCGTAAGGAAACCTTCGGCCTCAGTTTGACCCCAGGAAAATTACTGGGATCCAAGTTCATCTCTGAAGAGAAATTGAGAATTTATCAATGTATCTCCTTTTTATTAATGTTGAACAGAGACAGAACCTGTAGATTTGAATCTTGATAAATCAAAAAAATATCAGACAACGTGGTTAAACTTCACACGGCAGCACCAGGTAAAACCAAAAGCCGATACTCCACCACTCAAGGATGAGGAGAATAATCATCTGGTTTCACAGACCCTTTAGCACTACTCATGATCAAACAAGACTAGGATACTGTATGTTAAGTGCATGAATGAGGCCAATTCCTGTTTTTCATTTCCAATTTTAAAATTGGTTCCCAATTCCAATTCCTATTCCCTTTTAATCAATTCCAACACATCACTGATCAAAAATGCAACGAGCAGTATTCTGTTAAAATGAGCTTCTCACAGTGGCAACAAAATGACTTCAATTGAAGTCATTGTTAATCAATTAAATTGGCTTCAAATTAAAAGCAGTTGAACAATCATGGCCATTATTATGGTTGCTAAAATAACCTTCGAAGGAATTGGAAACTGAAAAACAGGAATTGACCCCAACCCTGGTTAAGTGACAAACAGAGAAGAAAACTATTTCCAATTGGGGTCCTGCTTTTTTTACAACAAAGAAACAAAACTTTGGTTCAAAACACTTGTGATATTACCTCACAATTAATAAATGTATTGATTTCCATAATTAAAATATAAATAAAAAAATACATAGATACATACACACATACATATAAAGCTAGTAAAACATAATAAAGACAATGTACTTTAAAACCCAAATGAAGAATTGATATAAAAAAGTAACACAGATGTAAGCAGTCATGGAATAGTATAATATGTTTTTACTCATTATAAATTGAATTGATATTGGATTTAAGAATTCACAACCTAGAAATGATGCTGCTGGGGGAGCAGGAATAACTGTAAGAAACCTTGTTTTTCTCTCCAAAGTTCCTACTGTATTAGATTCATTACACTACATTCCTCATAGCTGTAGAAATATTTGCTAACATTTATGTTATTGTACTTTAGTCATGCCCATAATAGCCATTGATGTTCTGCTGTTTTTAAAAAAAGAAAATAAATGTAGTAGAATCTTGCAGTATAATTTAACTCAAATAGGGGTTCATGTTAACCATTACCAAAGCTGCAAGATGATAATGCATGCACAGTAGGAAGATGCAGAACACAGCACACCGAAAAAATTAGTAGGTTTGTATGTGAAAATGCTAAAGTATCCTTTCAACCTGAGACAGATAGATACTAAATGTGAGATTTTAACTCATCAACAATATATTAACCCATCCTGTATAATACAAAATACAGTCTTCTTGCTTACTGCATGTCCTGAACTATGTATTCCATATAGCTTGAAATGTACAGAAACAATCAAATCAGACACTGGCAACATACTGTAGTTTTGCATCAACAGCTGGATTAAACCCGACAGAGCGAGAAAATGCCTCTCCCCAATAATTATATTAGTTAAGAATTTCTAATAAAAAGGTTAAAAACACGAGCTCAAAGCCCTACCTTTTAGCCGCTCCAACAGGTCAATTTGCCCAGAAGACCCCATGGATTCTTCTTCAATGCTTCCTTGTAACTCTTTAAGCACCTCCTGAAGCAGGGAATGGAGCACAATCAGTATCCCTATGACCATACTGTATGCTGCTGTATAAGGAGACAGAGCTGCATGCTGCTCTGCAGCCCTCATTCACACAGCTACTGTACACCAGCCCCACTGCTAATGGCCAGCACAGCTCCCCTTTGTTCTCCTGCTCTACAAGGAATCCTGCATACAAGTATTGGCACTAACCCACAAGAACCATTTATTCTGCATTCCGACTAACAAATCTTATCCGATGGCATCCTTATTGATATCTTTAATGAAACCTCTGAATACATTCCTCTCTTGGATGACATCCCCATGAGTGTTTGCCCAGACAGCGATGCACTCTAATTTCATGATGCATCTATGCTTGGTGCGAAATTGTGAACAAAAACAAAGCATCCCGGGGCATAACCAAGGGCAATGTCATATCAGACCACATGGTTTGTAAAGTGGATATGAAAATGGATATGGGGTGAAAAAAAGGATCTGCATCATCAGTATGTCCAGAGGTTGAAACAATGTGCAGTGAAATGGTTAATTACTATGGACCACCTGATCATAGTACACTGACAGAATGATTTGGACGATAGTTTTGAATTTAATCACTGCTTAATGAAATGTTGTTTTTTTTATTATTATAAGGCCAGAGGTAAAACAATCCAGCAGGGAAACAGATAATTGAACGTAAAGTAGGCTACATTAAAACACTGCTGTGTACCAAACATTAAAACAATAACTCAGCAGAAACTGCATTCATATTCGGGTGCCATATTGAGAATTGCTGTGACTTTGTTTTCTGGATGATAGACATAAGATCCCAATATTGTAGCTGTCTCAGCTGAATGGTGCTTTTACATTTTGCCCAAGAAGTTTCCAGAACAATGAAAATATGAAGTTTCTAGCTGAAATGGGTTACAACAGTATCAGCAAGAGATGCTTAAGAAAAGAAACACACTTAGCAACATACTGTAGGACCCATGGAGACATGGAGCAATAAACTATCAACAGAAATGCCATCCAACTGTCCAATTAATAAAATGGCGATTAAATGACATTTTCACCAGTCACCTTGGTAAAAGCAGAATACACCAGGCTTTCTGCTACACAGCCAGAATTAAATCGGAAGAAAAAGAAAAAAAAAAAAAAAAAAGAGTACCGCCTCTGGCTGATAAATCAATACAACAGCCTTACTAACCTTTTCAGATATGCATTTTCTTTTATTGACGTTATGCATTTTCATTTAATGCTTCAACTTGCTACAAGGTGAACACAGCAGTAACTTACGACTGCTCCACTTGCAGTAAAGTATGCTGAAATGGAAACTGTACCCTTATTAAGAGAGGCTGGGATACTGCAATGGCCAGGATACACAGTGACACCCAAGGAATGACAGACACTCTTTCACATTGCATTACTATTACAAAACTGAAATAAATTTCCAGTCCGCCCTTGTCTGATCTTTTATGCATGTGCTATAAATCCAAGAGTTCTTCCCCCGCAGCCTGGCACTGAACTATCATTGACAGCTGACAAACAAGGAACTACTGGCGCATAATGTAATGCAAACTGAAGTGGTAAAACTCAACAAGTCAACAGTATACTGTAATATACTATCCATATACCAATTTGCCTAATGGAGGGGGGCATGGACACACATTCAGTAACATCACAGAACACACAGTAATATACCACCAATAGAATTGGGTCATTTAATCCAGCCACTGTTAACTAATCATGAAGTTTAAGGCAGTTGTGTATGATAACTATGATCAGCCGTTGAGTGGTACTGTATCAGTGGAAACAGTCTCTACCAGTTTCTGTTATGGGCTTAATATGTAACATCATACAGTAACACTTCACAGAATAAGAATAAAAAACACCTTATGTGAAAGCTAGTTCTGTAAAAATCTGCAGCAGAGATACTGCTCCATATCCTGACTCACTTGAAGGAATCAGTACAATTTGCTGTATATGATTCACAATGCAGGTTCTTGAAGAATGTGCATGTGTCCCCCATTCTTACAGTTGACACTGTACATACAGTCGAAAAGATATTTAACAGGACTGTAGATTCACATTTGTGGACATTACGAAACGTATAGCTATTGTACTGTACTACCAGCCTTTCAAATTGTTTGACAGCTCTCATCCAGTTAGCATCCATAACAGGTCAAGTGAAGCAGCTTGCTTTCATATGGGGCAAGGGTTTCAATGTAAATAAAACAAGGTCAGTGAGCGAAAGTGGGTAATAGGAGTGGCTATGGATAAAAATCATAAAAATGCCACCACCAAGCATGTTACATAACATGTTGTGGCAGAAATACAATGATTCTTGCTTGTAAATCTCCCTCCTGACCTGTGAGGGCGCTAAGCAGCGAGAACAGAGTTCCCTGGATGGGCTGGCCTGGCAGTTCTTTCCCAGGGTTCCAGGGAAGTCAGCCAGCTAGGAAGGGGGCGAGACTCTGTTGCAATAACGCATTGACCCGTAAGGGAAACAACGTGGCAGCCGCAGATTGGAGAGGTTGTTGCACTCGTTTACCAAGGGGTCGTGTGTGACAGCATAAAAGGGGACGGAGAATCACAAACTGTTCCTTCGCTTTGGTCTGCGAGACCCCGTTGCACGTAAAAAGTACCATGAGTGTTTTGTTTGTCTTGTAATTGTCTTGTTTTATGCATTACTAGACGGCTAACACAGATCCTGAGCTGTCGCCAAGGGCCAGCAATAAAATGGACAGCACTTCACCATTGTCACAAATATAAACTTGTATCACCCACCACGAGCACTATTGCATGCACCCAGGACTGGTGACTGTGTTTCTATTATTGTGGGGCAGATATTGTTTATTATTTGGGACTGTCTTTTCCTGTGTTATTTATCCTGTGCTGTACACATTGGTGTGTATTGCAGGGGAATTATTGTTTGGTCGCCAGACCTGAAAAATACAATAAAAACATTTTTCAAACCGGATTACAATTATCTGTCTGCTTCTTTCACGCACTGCATCACTCCTGCACCTGTTGCCACTCAGCCACTTTGTCACACATGTACTTTAACCATAATTAAGTTACTCTAAGAGTAACTTCATTCCTGATTATTCATACTTTATTCATAGCTGTGATTGGTAGTTAAATAATGAGCTGTAAGCAATGGTTGAATAGGAGTCAGAATAGGAGTTTATTTTCATTTACTATTTTTTTTTATTATTATTTATAAATTTAGTAGTTGCCAATTATTTTTATTATTTACTCCCAATTTGGAATGGCCAATTATTATTGTGAAACTCAACTCACCGCTACCACCCCTGCGCTGACTCAGGAGTGGGGAGCACTGTAGAAATTAATTTGAACAAATCAAGGTTACTTGAAAAGGAAATAATTCATTTTAAAAGGAGAGTAGAACAAATGTTTGCATTACTCGAGGATGTCGTACGTGGTACATTCAGTGGTTGTCAAGTGGTTAAGATCTGCCACTGTTTAGCTAATAAACAGAGCTCAATCTATTTATGTAAAAAAAAAAAAAATCTTCTGCTGCACAGTTCATGTCCCAGAAACTATTCCGACTAGACTTCACATTCAAAGATGAAAAGGCAATACTGAATTTTAAGAGAGGCCAAAAGTTCTAAGAAAATGTATTCAAATTACTTAAGGCATAAGTTAAACATTCAAAGGAAAAAAATACTCCAGAAGTGTTATTTAAGGCAGTGCCACAAAAACAGAAAGATTTTGCCTTTAGGTGAGAGCAAAAAAAAAAAAAAAGATTTGATATATCAAATAGTCCCCCCAACTGAAAGAATCACAATCAGAGCTATGAACCCTACAGAAGTACTTCTGCTAATTCTTTAATCTTGTGTTTTTGCATTTGATCTCCTGCAGTCTCAGATGATGTTCAAATGCATTAATCTATCTCTTTAAAGTTATTTTTGCCCATCATAAGATGTTGATCACTAAACACAGACCTACAGTGCCTCCAAGACAGAGTCCAGGAATTCCTTTAATGTTTTCTTTTAATATTATTTTGAAAGACACAGGGATAGCAGAAGATTTTCTCCCCCTCAGATTTAACAAAAGTAGTACTCCCATTTCCAAAATAAATAGAAAATGAAACCCACATGAATGGGTAGTTTATAGCACATTTCTTCTTCCACCTAATGTATTTCTTATTTCATATTTTTGGTCTCTGTGGACAGCTGTAATGCGAATAATCTGGTTGTATCCCTCCATGGACTCTCCCTACACCCCCACTCGACCTCTCCGCTCCGCCTGCACTCGAAGACTAGCTCTACCTCCGCTACGCTACCCTGCCTCCAGAGCCCGCTCCTTCTCCACCCTTGCTCCGCAGTGGTGGAATGACCTTCCTACAGATGTCAGGACTGCCCAGTCCCTGACCACATTCCGGCGCCTCCTTAAGACTCACCTCTTCAAACAGCACCTGTAGAACTCCTCTGTTTGTATCCTGGGACACTATCACCCTTCATGTAAATGTGCTTTATTTTGCTCTTATCTGCCCCCTATTTTACTGCATTTAATCCTGTACTTCAGAATACTGTAATCTGCCAGGTGTTTAACCTGTAGTACTTTGTATTTAATCATATCCTGATGTAACTATCACTATTTAATCATATCCTGATGTAACTATCACTATTATCTGCTGTATTATTGAATTGTGGTTTGTCACACTTGTACTTTGCTTGAACAAAAGTTATTGTATTTCTTGCTCTTATTGTATTACTTGTATTGTAACACTTGAAATGTATTTGCTTACGATTGTAAGTCGCCCTGGATAAGGGTGTCTGCTAAGAAATAAATAATAATAATAATAATAATTGACATAGTGAACAAGTTCAAACCAATCAAAACAATAAAGTAATTTCAATGGGCACAACTTTCTGTGTGAATAGATCAAACTGCAGCACTGTTGGAAGGATTTGTGAATTTAGACCTTCTGTCTTGCCACCTTCACAAAAAAGGTTATCGGTTGCAATATGCTCGGAGCAGTGTTTGATGTGGCTGTGACTTCTATTACATTTTCCCACAGAAGGTTACCCTGCTCTTTAATCTGTGACTTTTCTTTCCAAGTTCTTTTTCAGATTCGGTGATGAAATCACCCAGAGTTCTTTCTTTTAAAAGAAATCCAATTACTTGGAGACCATGGTGTGTTTTAGTTCCTTCTTACTGAACCTACACACATAAAAGGCATCAAAGCTTAATATATTTTACTTGCTTTTATCCACTAATAGTTCAAAGGCTTTGTATAGATGTCACAAAGTTTTAGTGCTAAAGTGAAATAAATTGCTCACTCCTGTAACAGACGACTGCTGCTTTAGTAATGGTAATGTTATCTCTAAAGGGCCTGCTCAGTAGGAGATGGTACTCTACAGTACAGTACATTACTTGAACCTTCATAGGCACTACAAACTAGGGATGCACCGAATCCAGGATTCGGTTTCGGATTCGGCCCGAATACCTACTTTTTGAGCAGGGTTCGGATCCATTTTAATACATCCATCCAATGTGTGCAGTTCTTTAAATAAAAGACAAATCCTGTATTGAATGTAACTGTATAGTGCGTTTGATGAACTCTGGTCGCAGCTCTCAACTCTCTAACTCCCTAAATTACTGGTGGCACACGCACTAAACACGTCACGCAGCTGATGAATGTAAACATACCCCCCCCCCCCCCACCCGTATGCAACACAGCACAGTCACATCTCACTTTTCATGAAGTTATGCAGTAAACCTGTAATATATACAGCAAACTGTTGTTGACTTTTGTGCTTTGTTGCTTTGTTTGTGAAATGTGTTCTATCATACAGAGATAAAAAATAAAAACTTGGTGCACAGAAAAATATATTTTTTGTAACTTTACAACTGTCAGATGTGCAAGACGTTGTTGAGCAATATGCTTTAATAAATTACATTTTACATTATTGCAATGTGCCAATACAAGTTGAACCATTTGGGAATTGCTGTGTTTTATTATATATAGGCTATTTTGTAGCCTATTTGATAGGTGTTACACACACGGTGCATTTAAATCAACATGGGTTTTATTTCGCAGGGAGATTCGGGTCACTAACGGTAATTTTTTCCTCATAGCTCTCAGATCGGTGACACGGGTTGAAACGTTTTCTTTTGAGATGAATTCGGTATTCGGCTGAATCCCAAAAACCTGGATTCGGTGCATCCCTACTACAAACACCACCTTTCTGGGTCTGGGTCTTGCAAACTACCATGGTACACTCCTTCAATATGTTGAAGCTCACAGATTAAGACAAAAAAGCAACACACACTTCAGTTAGCCTACAGTACATGCTAATCAGCATTACAGTACATAACAATGGAAATACTGACAGAGTAAGGACCCACCTATCTGACGTCACTAACTTGATTGGACAACAAAAAACGCACTGTACCAAAAATAATAAATACATTAATACCCAATACAACATAGTCTTACAATTCTACCAAAGCAGACAATTATTTTGTGAAGAGGGATACACAAGTGACACTGTAAATTTCTGAACGTAGAGTATTCATTTTATCGTCACATTACTTTACAATCCAATTCCAAACTAAATATTTTAATAAAAAAATGAAAATAAAATTGTAGCTTCAAAATTTGAAATCCAGCAACACTGATTAACATAATCATTCTTACCATAATGAAGCTCTTGCCATCACAAAAGCCCATGTTCATCAGAAAAGCCATCATTCTCAGATTTTAGGTAATGTGTATTCCGGTATTAAATGATGTAGATAGCAGACATTTTAGTGTTTAAAAAACAAAATAGCGCACAGTACCCCCTAACAGAAAGCACAAACATGATTCTCTAATGGTGTCCGACACAATCTGCTTGCAGGAAGCTGCTTGTCATCCCACCCAAGTCAATAAAAATCTGCCTAATGCAAGGGGAAGACAATGGGGTTGCAGCTGCTTTCCATTAAACTAATATGACACTGCCCTGATATCCCCTTGGGCACTCCAGCTCTCACTCACTGCAAGATGACCTCGGCATCGCTGCTTGAACCCTTTACTGTAACAGGACAGCCTTAAAACAGTGCCCATTTTCACTGGATTATCAGAAACAAACCCTTACTTCAGGACTTGAAACACATGGGGAATACGCCACGTTATACAGTACATTAAAATAAGCCTTTGATATTACTGTACATGCTTAAACTATTACTTAAAGATCTGCAAAATAAGCTGCAATGTAAGCGCCAACATTTTTACAATCTTTGTAAAGGAAATCAATCCTCCATCTGCCATGGACTTGTCGACAGTATCAAGTGTTGACTCCCATAATGCCCCTGCCTGCAGTATGCAGAATAAATTGGGCTTTCAGTGGTGAATTGTGTTATTCCACACTACATACAGTAATATATATATATATATATATATATATATATATATACACACACATACATATACACACACACACACATACATACATACATACACACACACACACACACACACACACACACATATACACACAAACACTTCACTAGTAGTGCTAGACATGGGAGCGTTACACAACAGCGACTTGATTTAATTGAAATAGAAAGAACTGAAAAAAATACCAGAAAACAAACAGCTCGGCTAATTAATGTTTTTCGAGATTAGTTAAAGGAAAATAATAAACACACACATTTAGAGGAGTACACTTGCCAGAGTTTAAACTGTCAAAAATAAAGAGGGACAACAGTCCGGTACATCGAGTTATATTTCTTTGAGAGCTGGGAAACAGACATTTAGCAAGCCGTCCGTACTGCAAACAAATAAATATAATACAAAACTGCAATTTTACATATCTGCCAATAATGTCTTTAACTCGATAATAAAACACACTGCATCTGCTCTCCAATTACAAGGCAACTTTCCCGGAAGCATTTTTAATAACTGCTTGATATCTGGAAATATTCAAATCAATTACCAAGGAAAAGACTAATGATTATTATTACAATTGCACAATCTTTTTTTCCCAAACTGTGTCTTCAGTTTATTTTCACAGAAGCATTTTTAATAACTGCACACTAATAATAATAGTAGTAACAATAATAATAGTAGTAGTAATAATAATAATAATAATAATAATAATAATAATAATAATAATAATAATAATAATAATAATAATAATAATAAACATTTTTTTCACAAACTTTTGTTCTCTTTATTCATAAAAAATTGCAAGCACCAGATGAACCCTTGACGCTGCCTTGACCTACACTCAAAGTGGAACGGTTTCAGCAAATTTGGGCAAGCTGTTCAGAAGATATACTGTACAGGTAGCTTTCATTTCATCAAAAGTAAATCACCATGACTTAGATTATGATTAGAACCAGAGAAGGAATGCCCATACCAACTACAATATAAAAACTCAGAAAAACTTCTTAAGAGGATATACAATATGTAAATCTATTGTACATCACCTATAATTTTAGGATTGAGGAAAAAAAAAAATCTAATTTTTCAATGTCAGATTTTCATTAAGTATATGTAAAAAGCAGTGTGTAATTAAATATGTTAACGTAACGTTATTCAGCAAGTTTAATTCAACTTTATGAAGCAAAATGTGTTAATTCTTTATATGCCTATGTATATTGCAGCTAAGGGTTAAACTCTGATTATTCTTTAGTAATGTGCGGCCCGCTATACACATTAGGTTACACTAGTTTTCTGGATATGCGGCCCGTGATAAAAGTTTGGATGCGCACCTTTGCTTTTGGCCATGCTGTACAGTACGGATTGCCTGCTTTATAAAGGTTACTGTACATTGCATTTCGGGGTATTAATTCTTGTCCACAAACTTAGTAAGGATTTGCAGCTGGGCTTTATTCTATTAAAATGTTTAGCCACCAGATGGAGTGGAAATGAAACAGTTAAACAGAAATATATTGATTTACATAATTACGGAAAAAACTGGCTAATTAAACCTGCCACCTTGGGAGTCAAAAGATGACCTGCTTCATTGTGTTAACAGGATATAACATCTTGAATAGGGATGGCAGGATCTGCAAGACCTATTAAATCCATTTCCTGATTGGGTTAACAGGTCTGCCGTAATTACGCGCATTAGCAAGATTCCCGTATTTATTCAGTAGCTACAGTATGACAAATAGTTAACCCATATGTGCATTTTTTGATTATAAAGCCTCCTTAAATGAGACTTAACATTCCAGAGTACAGTACACTCTGTACATAAAAACATATAATAATAATAATAATAATAATAATAATAATAATGAATTGGCTTAAGCCCGCCAGAGACTCTTACCAAACACAGACATAGTTAATATCGTGTATGCTGGTATCACAGCCAGACATGCACAGTTCTTGATAGAAAGAGGAAAACACAACAGAAAAGCATTTAAACCAGAACACTTTAAGCTATCTAATTCACACACATTCTGCTTAATTATTTTACATAAATGCAGCAGAGGGCAGCAGATTACCTCCGACATACAGCACCACAGTTCTGTCAAACATAAGGAAATGCGGCACGTGCTTTAATAACGTTGATTACAAAGGTTCAGCTGTATTTTGCCTCCAGATAGTCTCCTTCCCTATCACTTATTTTTCTCTTTCAAAAGCATAATGTCCAGATAAAGAATACAAAAGTATAAGGACATATTTTATAAGTGTGATTGTACTCTAGCTACAATGGGTAACAAACAGAGTGTTTTAACCATAAGGTTCTTTGTACTACAGTATACAACACGGGCCATGGCAAGCTCATTAAAAACAGAATCAATATAAATGGTGCACGTGTGAACATCAAGTGATCAATGATTTTTACATCTTTTAATACCAATGATGATTGAAGCTCATACAGTACCTAACTGTGTCTAATCCATATACTTGGGATGCATACTGTAGTTGCCAGTTTATGCCAATATTAAAAAAGAATAAATACAAAAATAAATAAAATACAATTATCAGTTTGTCTACAAATATTCTTGTGAGAACCCCTAAAAGCTGCTGTGACGCACATACTAAAAAACAGCCAAAGGAATTAACATGGTTGCACATGTGTGCGCAAACCAGCAACAAATGCATTTAATTAGAACATAACCAACAGGATCGATATAACTGGATAATGGAAATAGCCTCTCCTCTTTCCAGTCCCATAATATACTACCACTCTCTCGACAGTAATCTGCCCTACACTGTGATCCATCAAGGTCATTCCAAAGCAGCTTGGATATGCAGTGGTGTAATTATACAGTACATTTAAGATGTTAAAATAAATCTGGTTTACGCACACTGCAGCTTAAAAGGGAAAACAGATTGCTTTAATACTGTGCACAGCTTACCAGTCTGACCAAAGGCAGCCCAAACATTTGCTAAACAAATACACATTAAGACAAAAAAAAAGGGTTCAGTAACTAGATATCTTTAAACTGTGCCCATCGCTTATAAAATAAACTATTTTCGCCTGAAAAAACAAATATATTTTATCATAATGTGTCATGACAAACTGTTGACTGCAGATACAGATAACATAACCTATAATAATCTTTTATTTTTTGCTCATGCAAAAGCCATCAAATGTATCTATGTTTGTAGTATTAAATACAGCAATTGTGGAATATCCCAGCATCGCCCCAGGATTAAGAACCTAGGCATCACAAGAAAATGTTGGATACAAGTCTCCACAGAAGGCAAAAAAAAACCTCATCCTTCACACAAGCAGGCTAGTAATTCAAAGAGACAACCATTGAGCATTTTGTAATGCACCTTGGTATATTTGCAATCATCATTAGTAATATATTCAGCAAAATACAAATAGCCTCCGGTGTACACCATTGTCTTTCTTCCAGTATGACTAATAACCAGCAATCAATAACTACTGCAGTTGAATCAAGCTTGGTCCTAGACAAAGGGTGTTGGAGGGGAAAAAAAACCTTGGTTAGTGGTTGCTTCTGGACACCATGATTTGACCCTGCTTCCTGAGATGGGCGTACACGGTCGACCCCTCTAGAATATCTAGCAGGACATTACAATGCAAGGATGGATTGCTCGATCTGGTAGCCAAGGAACTGTCTTCATAAAATCGCCTGAATCATTGCAATGACTTTCAAAGCACTTGTAACACCAAGCATTTGGCTGGCATTCAGTTATTTCTTGTCATTTCAAGGCCACTGGAAAGAAAATGTTACATGACGTCAGTCTGATGTAGCTTTCCAAAATAACCAATTAAAGAGGCCATTACATATTCTGAACTAAGGGTAAAAATGGAAGCATGAAAGACACTTCACTGCAAAAGAAATAACGAATTATATTAAAATAAATTATTTTTTTTATTGATAATCATACTCCAAGTCTAAAGTGCCCTTTTCAGTGTGGAAGACTGTTGCTATGGAGGGTGAGCTTGTGCGCTTGTTTGGGAAGCATGTATGTTGTAAAAGGAAACTGGAAGATTTGAAATGTCTGTGTCACAGTTTGCATCAGATGATAAAGGATCCTATACTATATTTTTATAATATATAAAAACAGGAATAAAACTATATATTCTAGATATATGTACATCTTCAGGCTGTGCCTACCGTAGTTATTGATTATAATCGAATATTCTATTGAGAAAACTGATCTACAGTAATTAAGCTGTTTAATGAATCGTTTAAGGAAACTAAAAAGAACCCAAAATTAACACATTTACTAAAGAAAGTGAATGAACCAGTGGTAAAAACAGAAATGCGTTGCCATAACAATCTGTAGAAATAAACCATACCCACTGGCTGTTGTCTGATTTGCCAGAGTGAAGGGCGGGGAAATGTTGCAGTCCTGTGCCACTGACTAACATTTAATTTGGTGCAATTTCAATTACATGCTGGTTTGTAGAATGACACGTATTAACCTGCATCTTCATGTCTGCAGTACATATGCACCAGGGCATGCCCTATATAAAAAGATTAAATAGTGGTATCCAAATAATTTAATTACTTACAAAATTTGATTACTTATTAGTTTCTACAATCTGAACATCCTCACTACATTTCCAGTAACTGGAAGTGCACCCCCCACCCCCCAATTAGACAGCTGCAGCAGACCCTATACAGTAGTCATTTCCAACACTTCCCTTCCCACAGCAAAAAGGCAAAAAAAATTTAAATATAATGCTTAAAAATGGAAACACATGGAAGTTACTCACTCTGGCCTCTATAGCACCTAACAAAAGGATGCCACAAGACTTAGTTTATTCATCCATTTATTTCACTATTTAATATATATATATATATATATATATATATATATATATATATACACACACACACACACACACAGAAGGCTGTTTATCTAGGGTATGTTTATTTACAGCAGATTGAAACAGAAATGCAATGTTGTGATTTTTAAACAGCACAGACCATTTCAGATTTTAAAAGGGTCTATTTTAAACTCAGTGAATGATGAAGTACACTTTGCAACATGACACAAAACCACCGGATTATGTTATTTTTTAAATCTTTGGAACTACAAGTTACTTTTAGATAATTTCTGGTACTGTTGAGTCAACAAAGTGTTTTGCACAACAACTATACCATCTGTGAATAACCTAGAGATGTATGCGAGTTTTGGGGATTTGGGCACAATATAATACAGGAAAACAAAGATACATGAGACAGAGACAGACATAACCTCCTTTGCTAAGAATATATCAAGGTCTATTTTATAAATACATACTTAAAATCGCTAGTGTTTTTTTTTGCTTTTACAACTACAAATAAATCATTCAATTAAAATGCCATGAGATTTTGGGATAGCATTTTTTTTTTTTTTTTTTTTTTATCCCTCGAGCTTTTCTGCACCAGTTCCCCAGCTCTGATAACAAAAGCTGCCACTTAGGGAATGCCTGTCCAACAAATTCAGGCCTGTGAAGCAGCTCCTCTCAATGCAGTGTGCTTTCCCTATTCCCCATCGGTTGCCGTAACAACTGTAGTCAAGTCTGCACAACCTTTTGTTGTAGGACCTGTACTAAATACAGTAGAATTTCTTTTCTTTTTTCAGTGTGATCCACCAGATACTGAAATGTAATTGAAAAAGGGAGCATTGAGGTATTCTATCTAGTTGTTTTCTCCAATTCTGAAGGACTGTGAGAGGAGAGTGCAGCCTGAGAGAACACATCTGCTGAAAAGACTATCCTTCAAAATATCCGCTCGACCAGCTTAATATAACATCGTCACGCCAAAGGGCCACATTTTCATTCCCCTCCTACTAAGAGTATTTTAGGCATGTCCTTAACAAGTCAGTCTGGAAATGCTACACTGTATCAAGACGCAAAATAGCAGTTGAAAAAGTATTGCATATATAAGCTTCAGAATTGATTTTTGATATTTAAATTCTAAAGCAGGGAAAAAGATTAGAGGCTGAACTAAAGTACAGCACATATAATTATTGAGCAGCATAGCCTTGTTGTAATTTACAGAACCGTATAATCCCAAAATTGCGTGGGACAAATCTCACTGTCCTCAAAGCATGCTGAGATACAGAAATCCCCAGTTTATATTTTTCACTCAGACAAGGTTGTCCCTGATGCGCCCTAAATACACAGTTAATACTTTTACTCTCCATTTTCAATATCTCAGGAGAAACTCACACATCAGGAATTGTTCTGTTTCAAATGCACACAAAAAAACACCAACTAATTCAAAAAGTCATTAAGGTTAGTTTCCTGGCTTTTGTAGGGTGTCAAGTTTTAGTATAATATTTCCTAAACCTAAATACATGGTTATATTGACTGGTGCCTGACTATTCATTTTCAATTGGTTAAATGATATCATGTTACATTCTAATACAGTACAAAAGACATATAAAACAATGTGTTGAACGTGTGGTACTTATTACAATAATAATAATAAAACTAAAAGCACATCTGACCCATTGGTGATAAACAGGTGTGACATAATGAGAATGTTGAGGAAATAGACAAATTTAACTATTCCTTTCATATACAGGTTATACACGGTATGCAGCCTTTCCACAAACAAAGATGCCACATTGTGGCAAAGTGGTTTGTAGTGCACAGGTGTAGAAGTAATGCAGTGCTCAGTAACTATCCAACAAGAGTTCAATGGTGAAAAATGAAGTTTTATTATTTGCTTTTAAATAATAATACTGACTATACATCTAACAATGACAAATACAATTATTAATAGACTGACAAAAACACTCACGGTTTAAATCACAGTACGTCCTTTACAGGTCTTTTCCATAACCGTAACAAAGGAACAGATCGCTCGGCCACATCCCCCAATATACCTTCAGTCACGCCCCCTTTGGTTGCGAGTGCAATCACGTCTCCTCCAATCCATGACTGACACATCGCCTATCGCAGAAAGGCGCTGACTTCTAGTATTGTGGCTTCGCCCACTTTTTGGATGGCCGAATTCTGACTGACCCTCGAATGACCTGTCAAACCATCCAGTCCGGGGCACACTGTTCCGGTTATACCGTGCCCTCACAGGTTGGGAGGGAGACTGGCTCTGATTCACTCGCTCTCTGTCACATACATCTATGCACAAGTTTATAAAGAAGCTGCTTGTTTAAAATGTGTTTATTTAAAATTGTGTACAGTAGGAAACATGTTTTTGATTGTATTTTTAAACAGTGCAATAGTGACAATATTCACTGATGACCTGCAAACCGATGAAAAGAAAAGCATTGCTATAGCATCATTTCAGCAGTCAAAAAATATGATCAATTATGTTCACTCACTGCAGCAATTCACAAAACAGCTCCGGAGAACTGAAGATTCAGTGGGCGCCCTCCATTCCCACCACCAAGCCAATTTCCTCATTTACACCCAGGAATTAGTGTCTTCTGCAAGACATGCAAAAGTTGCTTGACTTGAAAAATGAAAACGTAATAAATGGAGCTGTCTCATCTGGAGTTAAATGAATGGTTAAATTGTTGAAAATATCCGTGATACACAAAAAACATTGAATATCCATATCCTTGTAAGCCAGGCTAAAAACATAGCACCCACCAAAATTCCAGTCGTGAAGGAAATGAAAAACTAAATTTACAGCGATCCAAGTCTGAGGTGCAACAAAGAAAATAAACAATCATGTTACTAAACATTTCATTGTTAACAATCTTCTATTTGAAATAAACACACTATTGCTTGTATATAAACATGTTATCAATCAATTTGAATTTCTAAAGCAATGTTAATGCTGAAATTGTAATAAAAACGCTTATCTTTCATTATGTGTATGACTTTCAGACTTTCCTGCAGAGTACTTTGCAATGTGTGAGTCTGGGAACATGTCTACTACAGATTTGCTGAACTAGTCACAACATGCAAAGGTCTCACTATATGTAACTACCTTGATCTCCCTTTTTCCTTTGGCAACAAAAGATATTATTGAAGTGCTGGTTTTCTGAGCGGCGCTGGGCTTTTGGTGTTTTTGTGATCTCTCATGCTTACCACACATCATCAATCTTGCTCCCACATGCCACCATTAAAATCAGTCCTGCCTAGTTTACAGAAAGTATGTTGTTTTCCAACATTGCTTAGGATTATGCGACGATATGTTGTGGTCCAAGAAGCTTGACATTTGGATCAGTATTTTTTTTTTTTTTTTTTTTACCGGGCAAGGAGGGCTTATCGCACACACAGCCATCCTAGTTGGTCAACTACTGAATGCATACCTGCCACAGGGATCCCCAGGGTCCTAAACCCTGCTCTGTACAGACGGGGATTGCAGTACCCACACACCGTACATGCCTTTTACAGAAATTAAAAGTCTGCTGACAAAGGGGTTTAACAGTAGAGTTTTGAGCAAAATTCAGAAGAAGATCTGTCCCGGGAGTTGTCCAGGAGAGGTGTCCAAAAAATGCGAGCGTCCCGGCAAATAAGGGGGAGTTGACAGGTCTGTCAACACAGGGGCTGGCAAGAAACAGAAAACCGTGAAGCACAAATGATCCACGATAGGGCGTGCTATATCAAGGAGACACTGCCAACAGCAATCCGCTTGACTGGGGGGAAAAAAAAAACAAGCTTGAAATATCAACATCTTGCTCAACTGGCCACAAAATACCTGAGTGTGCCAGGTACTGTACCTCTGTTCACTCTGAAAGGGTCTTTTCAACAGCTGGAAACATTGCATATAAAAAGTGTGCCGCCTTGGATCCAGAGCAGGTCAACAGGCTTGTATTCCTGGCAAACAACATGTAAATTTGTGCACATTGAAGAACACTGACTATATATTGATTGCGCTTCTTTGGAGTTTCAAAATTTACTATTAAACCTGGGAATAATACTTTGTGGGTTTTTCACTATGCATTTTCCAAATGGACTGCATGCTGTCTGAGTTTCCTGATTGATGACCACATCTAGTCAATGCAAGTACAATTATCAATATTTTTTAAAACGATTATATTGTGTGTGCCCAATTAATCGATTGCTATTTGGAGGCTTAACTGACAGCCCTACCACACGCCCATGTTTTACCAGGTGAGCCACTCAGGGACCATCATGGCAGTATTACTTAAAAAAAAAAAAGTAAATAAATAAATAAAAAACACCTGTCTGTCACAGGTATCAATTTATTCATAAAAGATAGGTCTGCAATAAAAGGCTTTCTGATTAAATGTGGTGCTGAAGGAGTCCATGATATATCATTGCTGTTGATCATCCAGATTCAATCTTGACTTGATAAAGAACCTTTTGACGTAAGAATATCTAACAGCCACCATAAATTTCCCTTAGGAAACATTTATTGTCCAGAAGAATCTACTACAGCAGGGGTGTCCAATCCTGGTCCTGGAGGGCCGGTGTCCAATTAAGTAATTTAGGGTACAGTTGGAATAAAAACCAGGAGGGACACCGGCTCTCCAGGATCAGGATTGGACACCCCTGTACTACAGCATAATTACAGCAAGCCACTCTTACCAAAAGCCAAGGCAGTAGGTATCTACAGTATATGTATCTTGTGTTGGCTAAAGTACAACAGTACTTAATATAACATTTGTGCAGCCCCTAACCTACTCTGAAATTAACATCAAAGTTACTAAAGCACTTTACAATAGTTTGTGAAACAGTGTTGTACTTAACAGCCTGTAGGTAAAGTGTATCTGCAAGGGCAGCTTTCAGTTCTAGTACATCAGGTGCATGTTCACCATTTAGGTCTTTAAAAACAAATACAATGTGTAACCCATGCTGATCTTGGGCATCAGTCGACTCGTCAGTGACCACTGACAAGCAACCAGACTGTTTTACCAATTCCATAATCTCCTGCTTGTGATACTCTGCAACTTTAGGCAAGTATTCACGTCTCAGCTGGGCTGATGAAGGAATCACTCCACCATTTGCTACACTCTGTCTGAAGAATTCCTGTAACTTTTGGTTGTCCAATTTTTTCAAAAGGGATATTTGCGCAAACAAACGCCTCTGTCAGGTCAAAATTTATTAAGTGGACTTTTGGAATATGGAAGTCACTGTTTTTTGTATCTCTGCAAGTAAAGCAGTCGCAGTACTGCTCTGGATTTCCGCCTTTCGGTGAATCTAAATGCCTGTCAACAGATGAGTTTTGGTAGTGATCTACAGTAACGTTGCAGGACATACTGAACAAGAGCTTACCTCCATCGCTGTGTAAAACTCCTGCTGGATACCGCTTTACGTGATCTGCTGCAGACACATTTTTAGCCTTTTTAGAGACATTTTCTTGTTTACAGTATGTAGTATTTTAATTTCCCACTTAGATTGCATATAGTGACATGACAGTCACTGCACAGCACTGTGTGCACAGCGAATATTACACGCAGGCACATAGCAGAGATGAACAGTTTTGTTAATGTGATTTTTTTTATTTTTTGTATGAAATCCAAATTATGAAATTATTTTTATTTCTTAAGAATATTGTTAAAATCGCAGTATTGGGCTAATTTTCCGTGAAATTGTGATTTTCACAGGGCCTTAAATCATAAGATCTGTAGTCCCAAAACAGCACTAAAATACACTAGAGGCACTAAACTGGATGTGTTAATACATTGCCCAACATCCTTTACACTCAGCTGTTCAAACTAGGGCAAATGCTTTTATTCCAATTTTATTCCATGAGGGGGCCTCCAAAATAATTTTCACCAACAGGAAATTTCATGTTAATAGTAAATTTACAATAAACAACTGCTAAATTTGTAGTAATCAGGAAATTTGTTTAACCCAAGTCTGTTCTAATGAGAATTGACTGTAGTACTTAATCCTTGATGTACAGGTCTGTATGATGCAATAAAGACTATTTGCATAATTAGCTATGGAAAGGCTAAACAAGACCTGTCTAAATATAAATTTTGCACCCCTGGTTTTTTTTTTTTTTTTTTTTTTTTTTTTTTTTTTTAAGACATGCTTTTTCATTAGGTTTCTTACAGTTATACCACAAGGAACAAATCATTTTAAAGCTCCGCGGCACCAGCAAATATAATGTGATGTTGAAAATACAGCATCATAACTTATTTTATGGACCCGTTACGGTTATTTATGAATCAGCAAAACCTTCTGAAATTCAATGTTTTAACAGCATTACATTTTATTCTGTGTAAGCCTACCTTCATGTTCGATGCCTCTCTTTCGAGTTTGGTCAGGTGATTTGAGTTGTCCTCAAGATCTTGACGAAGATTCGAGTTTTCCATTTTAAGTGCCTCCACTTGCTTTAGCAGCTGGTCATAAGAAGCTGCAGCCATCTTGGACTACTTCTTGACCTGATCAAGAGAAAACAGCGTTGTAATTTCAGTTCATTTCTCTACATACAAACATTCTTTGTTATTAGATGTACCTGAAGACAGATCAAATAAATCGAATATTATGAAAACAAAAAAATAAATTAAAAAAAAGAAGTTTGCTACAGATCTCAGGAGTTAATTTTTTTTTGTCTAGCCCCTTTACGTATCATAATTAGAACATCTAGTTATAAAGCATGTGAAACTCCCGACCAATATTACCTCAAGTAGTTCTCAAGGATTTAAGTAAATGCTTTCTACTTAACTACACTGATCACTAAAGTAATAAATGACTATTGAACAGCGTAGTGAAACAGTGCACAAAGACATCTTACACGCATAACAAAAATAAAAAAGGTAAGCTCCATCCCTTTCAGAATTAAATCAGATTTTTTTCAATAACGTACTGTAGAAATTAATAACCAGGGTGCTGGGACAAACATTTATTCAAATAATCTTTCAATACACATTAACATATTCCAGTATTCTTCTATTTTTTCAAATTACCTCCCAAAACAGAGATAAATGTTCTTCTATATACAGGTAAATGAGTTTTATTCCAAAATAGGTGTCAGGAAGTTGGAGAAGAGTTACTTTGGCCAAATGCATCACAATTTTAATTAACCACACAACCCCAAAGCATTAGCAATACATTTCGCCAAGGTGATTAATTACAAAGATGCCGAGCGCCGAGGTGGCTTCCCACTTGCATTCTAATCCAGATTCCTGGATCACCCTTTAGAAATGAGTCAGTGTTGTCAGCTCTAACACTCACGATGATTGCCAAACGTTTCAGAAAATGGATTTGGATAAAGAATCATCAAGTGAATGTTTGGCTCAATGTGGCTGTCATCCCTTGCAGTATATTATCAGAAAATGTATTCCATTTCCTCCGACATCTATTCAGATACAGAAAGATATAATGTATTTGTCTGCCTGGATGTTGAACTCCTTTCCACAATCCTACAGAAACATTCTAGGTGCCAATAATGGGTACTGAGTGCTAAAATAAAGACTTACCCCCTTTCCCCAGTAGTTACCTGTATTGTTTTTGTTTTATTGTAATAAGGGATGCAGGGGCACTGGAACTATGGGTGCTGGGGGTGCATGGCTTCCATCATTTACAGGTGTTACAGTTTTGTTCAATAGATTTCAGCACCCCCACTTTAAAACTTGTTCCAGTGCCACTGAAGGCACAAACTAAAATCGAACCAAAACCGACTTTTACATAAAATTTGATACCGAACCGAAACCAAGTTTTTTTTCTATTTTATTTTTTTTTGCACAATGAAAAAGCGATGGCAGCTCCTAAAAAGTTGCAGAGATCAAGTTACTTATAAAATGTTATATTGCTAACTTAAGAGCTGAAAAACAATGAAAATGTTCTAATTAAGCACATTTTCAGTTAAGTAATTGAGAACTCAGTTGGAATGAAAACCAGAAGACTCATGGGGTCCCCGGGACCAGGGTTGGCAAGCCCTGATGTAGACACTTCACATTAATAGCCTTTAATTTTAATATGTTAGCATAAATCAAAATTGATGACAAGACCTACCTGATAGATTGTGACAGCCCTCAGTATGGTTTGTTGATGAAAGGTACCGGTGCTACTAGCACTGCAGGCATTCGCATGCACTCAGTCTGCGAACCTTAATGTTTTCCAACATTCAAGAAGCTCAAATTGTAACTGGTTCTGTTTTAGGGTAGTCTGTTGCTTCATGCAGGTGTATGTTTCAGTGTATTGATGAAAAGATTGCAAAGATGGAGCTTCTCTGTTGAATATATGCAAGCCAAAATGAAGCATATCAAGTTTTGAGACTTGGTTGCACTAGTATATTTAATATACATTTTCAAAAGCTATGTTCAAATGTACAGCAACAGTAGTAAAAAAGCTGTGCATATCAGAAAATCCAATAGACCCGAGATCTGCAATCCCGGTCCTGGAGGCCAGTGTCCCATCTGGTTTTTGTTCCAACTGTACCCTAAATCACTTAATTGGACCAATTAAGCTTTTAATAAGCAATTTAGGGTACAGTTGGAACAAAAACCAGGAGGGACACCGGCTCTCCAGGACCAGGAATGGAGAGCCCTGCAATAGACTAACCTTAAAATGTCCTCTGGACACCATGCTGTACCAACTCTCCCTACACACTCACTGTGTGTGTGTGTTTTCTGCATCAGCAGTGTTCTCATCAATAAACCCATTAGCAGTACCTCAAAATAAATTAACGTTCAAATTAACTACTGAAAGGAGCAGTCACTCATAAAATTGCATTTCAGGCAGGGTGTTTCTGGTGAACCACACAACTGCAGATACTGGTCCCTGCATGCTTGGATACACAATCATATAATACATTTTACCAACATCTGAGCTGGATGTTAACTAAAATTCCATAACTGCACTAAAAGGCAGCTGAGCCCCCATTCAGAGATGCATCCCCTAGGGTTTTCTAAAACATATGCAAGAATACCATATATAGAAAAGAATACTGAAAAAAAACCTGAAACAATGTATTTTTAATGTTTTCTGATTGCTGTTACTGAGAGGATTGTGTGGTATTAAGCACAAGATCCTGTACTGAATCCTGTACCAATTAAAGTGTCAAACAAGTTTAACAATTACTGTAATGTATCTACTGTACTTACTACCTCACTGTATGTCACTAGAACAGCTTACAGATGACAGAAATTAGTATAACACTATTTGAGTTCCAATAATTAATTACTGTAAAGGTCAGACCCAACAGATAATAATCTGGTTGGAATCACAGCTACTAAACCAGCTATAAGAAATCAGTATACCGATAAAGACTAAAAATAAACACAGTATACTGCAATACACAATCATTTCATTATTAAACTGATTTAATGTTGTAGTATGGGTAAAATAGCATGCACATAAATAGACAACAATTACCCTCCAAGTAAAATAAATTCCAAGTGCAATGTTAAATAGACCAGTGGTTCTCAATCTGTGGTCCACCGGCTCCCTTCAGGTAGTCCGAGGAAAGGTTACATAAACCTTCTCCATGGCCAGCATGCCGCTTATGTAGGAGCACCTATCTGGTTGCATTGCACACATGATTGAGAGATTGCATACTTCCGGTTGAAAGTGGGGGTACGGTAAAGCATCGGGCAGTGTGTTATGTTCACTCACAAGTCTCAGTCAGCAACTAATGAGTTCACCGCATTTGGTCATATGACTGGAGACAGACATGCATGCATTCTCTCTCTATGCGTTTCTTTAGTGCAGGGGTGCCCAATCCTGGTCCTGGAGGGCCGATGCCCTCCTGGTTTTTGTTCCAACTGTACACTAAATTGCTTGATTGGTCCAATTAAGTAATTTAGGGGACAGCTGGAACAAAAGCCAGGAGGACACCAGCCCTCCAGGACCAGGATTGGGCACCCCTGCTTTAGTGTGACGTCACATCCACGGTTATTGTTGCTAGGTGGTTCCAAACAAACAGGCGAGTCTATAGTAAAAATAATTGGTGCGTTTTAAAACATGTGTAAAATGTTATAGCAAGAGGTTGCGGCAGACTGCAACACCATTCAGAAAGAGAAAACTGAAAAATGTAGTCTGAACACCATTGTCATCTGTCAGCCAACATTTAACAATTCAAGGATGAAAATAAGATGCCCATTTCTCAGCAATTTGAGCCATTCCGGATTTTATGGTAACCTTAATCATTCAGACACAATTAAGCTTGTTACTAATTAATGTATCTATTATTCAGGTCTCTTTTTCGCACTAGACTATTGTAAATCTGCTTTGCGATAAGAAATATCAATTTAACAAAGGTTTTCCACTCAAAACACGTTAATATTGCTTTCACTCAGGGGCAACTAAAATACTTGTCCTTACCCAGTTTCCCGGGACTATTTTCAAACAGTAACCACTTTATGGGGCACTACACCTTTGAATAAAAACACATTTAAACTTTTTCATAAAAAAAGACTCTTGATTTTTTTTATATAAACAAAAAAACAGAGCATTTATTTACAATATTCTCCATACAGAGAACAATGAAGTGAAACTACGTTAATGTATAACAGAATAATAAATCTGTGTCAGCTAGTCACGTCTTTTTCATTAATATTATCTACTACTGTTCTTGTTTAAAAATTGTTTTTTAAATCAATCATTGTATATCAAAATGATAAGGTCTGAGAGTCAATTTAGCGGGAAACTTAACTCAACATCGTAAGCTTTAGCCTTCATACTGGCATTAACTTTGGCTTTCAAGACACCAAGTGCACCATCATATAAGAATGATTGAAATTTCCCTCATTTGAGAGAGTTTTCTCCCTTTTTAATTAGTTGTTCTTCCCTTTAAAAAAAAGTGAGCGGCAAAAATATTGAAAGCACCATGTTGTTTGGAACCAGGTAGCAACTATCTCTAAGGAAATGCGCGTCAGTGACGAAATCACTAAAGAGCCGTATTTAAAAAAAATATATATATATACACATACATACACACGGTATTCCATTGGTTTGTATATAATGTCCGTGCTGATATCTTTTGAAAACAAGCCGACAGCCCCATAAGCGTTGTACTTTTTAGCTATTAGACAAAATATTTACAGAATACAGTACTTACAAACTGGTTCTATAACCCTGATTAATTTATTATTAATAGCGTTTAATTAAATTATACCAAATGTTTTTATTTACAAAGAAGGGAAAACATAATACTGTACATGTTTTCATAATAAGCAATTGGGCGACACAGTATGTTATCTACATTGTAAATAAAAATATGATTCGAGGTATAATTTAATTAAAACACTATTAATAATAAACAAATCATGATTGCAGCAGCAGTTTAAGTATTCTGTAAATATTTTGTCTAACAGTTAAAAAGTACAATGTTTATGAGGCTGTCAGGGCTTTTTGTTCAAAAGAGATCGGCACAGACATTATATACAAACCAATGGAATACCTTGTGTGTGTATATGTGTGTGTTAAGAGAGAGAATATATGCATGTCTCCAGTCAAATGTGGTTTTCACAAACACACCGCCTTCTAGCCAAAATTCTAGATAGTACTGTCATAGCCTTATGTTTTCGCCTCTTGTCACTGATTTGCCCCATTGCCGCTGTACTTAATGCACCCAGGGCAACAGAAAAAAAAAACAACAAAATGGTGCATCCCTTCCTGCGATTTCAATCGGGCAGTGTGTGATGCCCGCTCGCAACCTCCTCAATTGAGATGCGACGGTTGCATCGGGCAGTGTGTTCTGGGCTTGCAAATTGTGAGGTTTATGTCAGCACTGTTTACGGAGCAATTGAGACCAGCACGGAGGCTAACACAACAAAACTGAGTATCCCTGACCAGCCGAATTACGCATTGAAGCACATAATCCGTTTTGTTGTTTTTCCCTCTCTGTAAATGTGTTATGAAAAGTAAACTAGAACTGATCTTTAGAACTCCAATTTAAAAATAACTTTGCTCACAGAAACAGGCCATTGCATTAAAACAAAGAAAGGCAAGTCTACAGTTATTCTTAATAATAGTGATTTATTTTTTATTTTTTTAATGTGCTTATTTTTCAGTAAGCTATATTGTTTATTGTGTGGTCTGCCGAGATAAAAATATATATATATATATATTCAGGTGGTCGATGAACAAAAAAGTTTGAGAACCACTGAACTAGACAATTAACTTTTGCTTAACACAAAGTAACATGCAACATATTGGCAAGGAACTGGCATCCCCAAGCATGGGCACACACTGAATTGCCCCAAGGGCACAATGAGGGTCATGAGGTGACACCATTAAAACATTTCTGCAACAATGCCAGCCTCTATAAAAAAAAGAAAAAAGATACCTATTGCCCATGGAGGTATTTGGCCTGCAGTCTTCACTACCAAACATTAGCTTTTCGTGGCCAATTTATCATACTTTGGTGACAAGAAGAGAACTAAGGCACTGACACCTGAAGTTTAGCTACCGTCCTTCAGGTACAACAGCAGGTCACCCCAAATCAGTGCACGTTAGGATTGTTACATGGCAAGTATATGAAATGTAGATGCACTATAAGAATGTATTGTAGGAATCACAACTGCATGCCTACAACGATGTATTGCCAATTCTAAAGTGGAATATTTTCAGGACCTGATGCCCTGATTAAATATTCCAGTGCACATGGTTATTGGTTATTTTATTTTCTGTTTATTGGAACTTCAGCTGGGGCACAGGGTTAAAAGCACACAGAACATTACTGTATCCTTCTACAGCATGCAGGGGCACTGGTTGACTTTTTTTTATTAGCAGGCTAGTGAATGTCAAACAAAGAAAAATGAATAATGTATAATAATAAAATGGACCCGGAAAAGATTCTTCGTGGAAACAGATCTTAGGAAGGTTGAACACAGTATGTCTTATTTATTAAAGAACACTCTTATGGGGATTAAATCCCATTCTGATCTTGAGAGAATGTGGGTGTACTGTTTCTGTATTAGGATATGTCAAGAAAATAATACTGGTAATAAACTGCTGCTGCCTTTTTGTTCGTCACCAGACGCCTCCGAATCAAGCTGAAAAACACATGAAAGCTACTGCAGACAGACTGAAGAGTCATACATTTACTGTAATGTATAAATGAAGAGCATTGTTTTAAACAGGACTGAAACACACTACAGTATTAAAGTCAATGTCCTTTACTAATTGATCATTCATAAGAACAGTAGAGGCCATTTATGACTCATTTGAGTCACTGCATTGACCTAGGCTATTTTTTTTACATTAATAGGAACAGTTGCCATCCCACTGGTTACAAAACAAGTAAAACCAAAGTGTCATGCATTACAGAAAACATGCCACAAAACATGTATTGTATTTAATACAAGAGGAAGAAAAACTATTTTGCGGAAACCTTTTTTGCCAATACCTGTTTTGCAAATAGAGGAACTGTAGACAGCACTGTGCTACTGTACAATATACTGTTCTTTCGTACATGCATCTCTAGCTTCAGATCAGATATATATTTAAGTAAAAACTCTCCAACTCAAAGCTACAGTAATTTATCATTCCTTCAGCTAAAAGGGTCAGAAAGCACAGAGTGGAAACACTGTTCTTGAGGGAGGAGGGGCAGATTCAAACTGGGCTGGGTTTGAGGTACAGTATACCGACAGAGCAAAGGGACAAAGGTACCAAGGAACTGGCAATTCTTATCAAATTATCGTTTGTTTCAAGTACAGTTAACCGCCTTATACTATGTTAAAGGTTGCTGGACCAAAATAGATTAAAATCACTGCAAATTTGTTCTTCATTTCAGTGATTTGAGAATACTAGCCAAAAATATAGCTGCCCATTTTTTTGAAATATAATTGTAAGCAATTTAAGGAGCAGAAATTGTAAAACGTGTTTTAAATACAAACCCAGGAAATATAACGTATTGTATATATATATATATATATATATATAAAGGATAAATGATCAAGAAAAGACCACAGAAGTGTCCTGTATTAATTTAATAAATTTAAATCAACACTGAATTAATGTGTGTGTGTGTGTACATACATTGTAATATGACTGCAACAGCAAACAGACAAATACATCAAATTCTATCTGAATAAAAGGTTTAACACATGGCTATTAGAATCTAGATACAATTCAGTTATTTTTTTTGCACAAAGCAAATATCTCTTATTATATGGCCTAATTAACGCAGTCAACACTGCTGCCAACAAAGGGTTGGGGGGGGGGGGGGGGGGGGGGGAAATCAGACTGCTTCATAAATTATTTATTAAGATTTCCCTCAGCATTCAGTTTAAGCGCAGATTGGAGCTCAGCTATTGTCATGTTAATAATTAGAAGAAGAAAAAAAAAAAACACTACACCCATTCTCTTTCCCAATTTGCACACCCTGAATACAATACTTTTAATCGGCAATGTTCTCCTCCTGGTAAGAGGATTCCATCTTGTACCATCAAACCCATTTTTAAATCAATTTCTGTAGCCAGCAATGCAGCACTCTGGCTCGTTCTTCTGCAGCTCTGAGACCAAAAAACTGCAGTCAACTGCAAAACGAGGGACACCACTCTGACACTACAAAAGACACGGCATGCAACTATTCAATTAGATTAATTTGGCAGTCTACCAATATGTATGTCTTACATCAATATTTCCAAGATTTTTATGTTTTCACAAAGGCTTGTCACATTCTTCACAGATTCCACTATGAAAGCATAAAACCCTATGAATCTGGTTTGTTCCAGCCTTTATACTACAGAAACCAAAACCAAGGCAGTGTACATTTTAGTACTATGCTGGTTGCCTTAAACACATTTTATTTCACATTCAGTGTCTACAGCAGTTCATTTTTCCCCAAAGCACAGAACATGTCTCTTCTGCCTTCCCGGCTACTGGATAAAAAAGGAGAGATACATGGAACCCTCCCTCCTGTTTTTAGATCCAGCATACACAAAAAGAAAAGGCTTAGCCTGCAAGATATTCTAAACAAACCTCATTTCTTAACAGTCTGCAATTAAAATCATTCAAATCCTCATTTACAAAAAAAACAAAAACAAAAACAAATCAAAATGCCAAGTGAAAAAAAAAAAAACCTACCCCATTTCTGTACCACTGTCAACCTCCATTCCATCTCCTTTCCCTGTGTTAAAGCACAAGCAAATACAGCCATTCTAGTCACATGCCCCCACAATGGGCCAATCAGCTGGCAGTCAATCTGCTACAGTACTGGGTGATTTGGCCGCCTTCCCACAGATTACACAGCTGCTTCCCATAGTCAATTAAATCCTCGTCTGGAAGCGGTATAGGCCGCTTGCTCCGGCAGATGACTGGCATGAGGCCTATAGGTCCGAGCAGCCCGAAGGTCATGCCAGCTGTCACCAGGGCTCGGAAGTGACAGCAGAACAAAAAAGCTAAAACTTAAAAAAAATTACTAAAACTCATGGCTGCTGTAAGAAGCAACAAAACACCTACCAATCACAAAAGCCCCTTCATCTGCTTTTATTAAACAGTTGGATTTCACATAACAAAAGCTTGTCTATTTTATTTATACATTTTTAAAAAGCCTCAGGAAACTGATAACATAAAAAAAAAAATACAACCCAGGGATATTTGTGATATCGCTGCAGATGGCAGATTTGTGATATTGCTGTAGGTGGCAGAAAAAAAGGAAAAAAAAGTATATCTATCAAATTGGACCCACATTCTGCATGCCTCCTAATAAAGCCCAAGGCCAGATGTGTCAGCTCAGCAGGAACCAGAATAATAAAATGAATAAATACATATGCATAAAATAATTACAAGCCACAATATAGTGAAGCACCAACGCTTTCCTCTTGTAAAATGTTGGGGGTGGCTGTCTGCTGCATTTGTTAATTTTTTTACAAACTGTTACAAAACAGGCTGATGGTTTTTCATTTTACATTAAATGTGTTGTTTCCATTTGTATAGTCTTGTGAGGTGTACATCTGAAAAACAGCTACTTATGTACTTCATTTGTTTTTGTCAATACCACCCAATGTAAGATATTACAAATTAAGTTCCAATCACTGGGTTAATATGCCCATAGATTCAATAAGTAAGTTGTTTTTATCTCAAGGAGAATGCCAAGTTAAACCACAGCTGGTGGCCTTATACGAATACTAAATAGTTTCTCATGGGTTCATCTAAAAGCACCACCAAATACTTGGATGCTTGGACGTCTCAGTAAAAAAAAAAAAAAAACGCTGTACTTTTTACATGCAAATAAGGCTGCCTTCAAAAAAATTTTTTAAAAGCTGCTTTAGAGAGCAAGTAGAAACGTTTCCCGGTTTCACTACGTCCCATTCTGTCCTTCCCTTTGATTTCTTTCACATTTCCGAATTTATGTGGGAAAATGTTTCATGGATCTGATCCAGGTCTCAAGTTCTTGGCAACAGAAAACAAGCATTTATTTTCCAACATACTATCATCTGGCAATCCTTTTTAAAGGCTCCCTAATTTAGTGTGATTTAAACTACAAATCAAACAAAAAAGTTATACATCCCAAGGAAGCAACAACTAATTTAGACAGATCCGACCGCGATTTATAAATGAATCTCTAATTCTTTCCTGGTAATTTTTAAAGAAGTACCAAGATAAATTAGGTTACCCCTGGGTTGCTACCAAGTTATCACCATCTAATTAACTAACAATACAGTTTGGCTATCAATCTTCACATCTGATAATAAATGGTTTTATATGTCAAGTTATATGAAAGGGTTCTTATCGATCAAGGGCACAAAATAACTTCCAAATCCCGGAAATAGTAAAAATCTTGCGTTAAGGCACCACCAGTAAAAACACTACCTCACAACTAAAGCTTTTTTATTTTTTTTTATTTTTTTTTCCAGTCCTGGTGTGTTCCTATTTACATCAATGTAAAGTCACCTCTATTCAGCAGCAAGAACAACTAAATAAACTGGCTAAAAAAAGAATAGATTTTTAAAATCAACATGGCATTAGTTACAAAAGAAATCTATATTCCTTCAGTATTTTGTTGCAAGAAATATGTCCCTAATAGAGATCTCACTGTACAATTGCAGTCAGTGGTTACTGTAACCATCACCTTGTGTGCATTGGTCTGAGTAATCCTGTAACATTTGATAAGTACTCATGTTGTATGTGTTGTGCCGCCTCCCCTAAAACTTTTCACTAACTAACTACATCTCACAATACAATGCCTTCAGTTACAAGTATGGTACACAAGAAAAGAAAAACAACCAAACAAACATTAGCCAATCTCAGGCTAGCTCTGTCGTCGTTGTAGCCAGTCACAGTAAGAATAGGAACAAGTCGAAGCTACTTAGTCAGGTTGAAGCATAAACACCCCACCCAGCTACAAAATCCACCTGGAAACCTCATCGGAGGCAACTGGTAAAAAAAAAAGGTGCCTATAATATTAAACAAACTGTTTAATGCCTGTATATATGTAACTTATTAATGTATTTCCATATTTTATTTATCTGTATTATGTTCTCGTTTAAGCTATTGTTTACAAATTTCATGTCAAACTATAAGTAATGTTGTGGGCTCCCGAGTGGCGCATCCAGTAAAGGCGCTCCACGTGGAGTGCAGGATGTGCCCTATAGTCTGGACGTCGCGAGTTCGAGTCCAGGCTATTCCTTTGTTGACCGAGGACGGGAGTTTCCAGGGGGCGGCGCTCAATTCGCTGCACGCCGCCCAGGCGGAGGGAGGATTAGGTCGGTCAGGGTGTCCTCGGCTCACCGCGCACCAGTGACCCCTGTAGTCTGGCCGGGCACCTGAAATGTGCTGATAAAATGCTTTAGATCAGAATTAAGATTAATTAATTAACTAAGATCAGAATTAAGAGTACCAGTATTAATGGTAGAACTCAGAACCCCTTTCTTCACGAAACTCATTCAGAATGATATTCTATCAAGGCAGCGTAAAAAAGTACACATATATGAATTTGCATAATTCATTTTCTCATTTAAGAGAGTAAAAAAAGGTTGAGTTTTATGGTTTATTAATGCAGCTATTATATATAAAAAAAAAAAAACCTCTTGGAAACCCGACTTGCTGAGTCGATGTGGTTTGATAAGTTATTTCACAAAAGGTAGTGAAAGACTAAATAACTTCATATATCATTGTTATCACCTATTTATTACAACATCAAACGCTCCAACTACACACACTGACCAAGATGTAAGTAGTGAAGAAGATTATGTAGACATGAGTGATTCAAATCTACAAGTCCCTTCCTCACAGGAAAGAGAGAGACACAATCTCAAGCTTCTAATTTCAAAGAAACAAGGCAGAGAGAACTACCTGGACCTTCGGATAATTCCCAGGCAATGTGTATAATTTATTTGCACTGAAAACAATATAACATTGGTCAAAATATTTTGAGTTTACAGAAAACAAAAAAATAATGAAAAAATAATCATCATACTTAGCTTCTTAACTCATCTCCCATTTCTTTTCACTTACACATTTAAAAAAAAAAAACAACACTCCGCTTACCAAGCCCTTGTCTGCCACCCCTTCGCCTCCCCACTTTCAGAATCCTGGACCCACCACTGGTGGTGTGGTATTAATATTGCACTACAGAACAAAGCTTTAAAAGGCCACATTCTGAACTAACGTGATCAATGGCTCAATTAATTTGCATATCAACGTTTGTCTAAAAAAACTAAACAAAAAAAACCCAAAAGAATAGAAATTGGTACCATACGCTTACATCAGTTCATTACAAATTGCATCCCAAAATTCATATACAGATCATTTTTAAATAAATTAAATTGATGCTTTTGCTTTATTCTGTATGGGAGGCGTTGATTTACAGCCTTCCCCCCCAAAGAGATTAAAGTAATGCTGAATGAGTTTTTTTTCTCTTTCCAATCATTTCATAAATAACACTTTCACAAAAATCTTTATGCAACATAAGCCCGATTCGCAATTCGCGCAAGACTAAAAATCACCCAGGGTTTTCAATTAGTTTGAAGGTATGTGGCACTTACAAGGTAATAGGGGGCACCGATCTCATCGTGGCGCACAGAGCTGATGAGGGAAGAGTGTGGGAGGGGTGTGTGTGTTCGTGTGTGTGTCCGACAAAGTACTCCATTAGTGAAATGAAGAAGTTGTATTCAGCAAGCCAAGATCAACAAGAAAAAAAGAATACTTTTGAAGCATCAAGGCCACTGCAATACAAGACTGGCTGAAAATGTGTGTGGAATTGATGACCGCACCTTTAATTGTGTATACTTGTAATATGCTGTTTCCCATATTACAGCTATACACAATTAAATGTGTATGCATGTATTAGGGGTGTTAGGGGTGTTTAGAGTTTAAACGTCAGTAAAGTGTCAAGCATTTATGATTTTGCTTAATCGTTTAAACTTTGTCAAAAATGTGCAGGTCAAATATGAAGAACAAGAGGGTGTCTGCAAATAATGGCTACTGAGAGTTTTTGTTTGTCACGTGGCATCATTGTCACTGGATATTCACCTCCCAATGACCAGCATGCTTTTGGTCACGTGACAAGCAATGTCCTCTTCGGGAGATCGAAATAAGCAAGTCTGGGCATATTGTGATTAAAAGGGAGACCAAAAAGTAAAATGTAGACTGTGCTCTGCAGAGCTTAGTTACAGCGGCAGTACGTGAACAACGTTAAATCATGTGAATATAAAGCATCCTGTACATACGATGTCTGCTTCTACTACTGGTGCTGGATCTAGTGCGGAGGAGGTGGGGCCCAGACAAACAACAATGTAACTCGGGCTGAAAACATAACATGGCTGATTATTGAGATAACTGCAACTGACATGCAATCAATTTCAATTGTGGAGGATACCGGATTCAACAAGTTAATGTTTTTTGTTGAGCCAGATTACAGAATGCCATGTTTGTTTGTTTTTTTAGTCTGTTCTATTCTGGTACCGAGACTCAAGAGATGTCTAATACGTTGTTTTTTTTTTTAATCTTTACTTTTATTTGATTGCTTCCACTTTGTTTATTTCTTGGTGTTTTTTTTTTCCTACTGCTGCCAGACAAGCACAAAAGCTATTGCTATTAATAAAGGACTTCTTTTTTCGGAACATTGATCCTGCAAGGGCTCTAGATTACATGGTCCGCCCCCAACAGCGACCGACACACACACACACACACACACACACACACTCACACACTCACACACTCCTGAAACTAGTGGTATGGTCCCTCCCCGGAACAATACAGATAACGTGAAGGCACAGGACCAGATGAAACCAGACAAACATAGTAAATATGTAGCATTATATGTACTGTGGTTTAAACAATAAAAAGGTTTTTACTGGACAACACTGGCAACACAACCTGCCTGAAAGAATAATAGAAAATGGCTGTGTATCTACCTACCAACTGCAAAGACAGAAATTCAAAAATCTTAACTGCAGATAAGAAAACTACTTAAAAAATTGGTAAAACCAAAAGTGCTTTAAAATGTTACAATATCTCTCATAAAGGAATTAAAAAAAGGATTACCTTTTACATCCTACTGCATGTCAAAAACACATTTTGACCCTGATGGTGGTGGGTGCTGCCTGCAGCTGATCCATGAACACGGCTACTGCAACATTAGTGCTAGGATAAAGGAGTAATTGGTACACTATTATCTCCTCAGCTTGTCTTCCAATTAAAGTGAGACCACAATAAATTAGTTAGCAAGCATTTGTAAAAAACAAAGGGACATAAATGGAGAAATGTAAAAATGCATTTAACAGCCAGCAAGGAATGCCAATTACTGTAACTATTTCAAAATCAAGCCTTAGAAACTCCTGCTCGCCCGAAGCAAATTCAATCTGATGAGGACTAGTTGATGTCTGTGTCTCAGTAGTCCTCTGGGCGAGTACTTAAAACAAATGTACACATATACTCTCAAGTTCAGTCTTGCGTTAAAAAAAAAATGCACGGAAGTCCATTTTGTAACAGGGTGTAGCAGTGGTGAATAAGCATTCAAAAATAATGCTTAGAAAACAGTCACTCGATCGGAACTGAAACCTCCCTTCATCTCCCCTGCAATGCCAACCCCACTTAATGATGTTTTACGTTTGTGTTCTCTCTCTGCACGGGCTGCGAAGTTTATCATTTGAATTTACTGAAACACGTTGCATCTTTTGAAGTAAGTGTAAAGTCATTTTCCAAAAATGTGTTGATTTATACTGGGTTATGACCGTGACTGAAGATGTCATTAGCAAAGGGGGCCGGTTGTACTAACGAGGTCAAACAGGCCACGTTTTACTAAACATTTTAAAACTAATAAACAAACAATTACCATAATGAACATTATCGTAATATGTTGCTTAAAACATAACGCAATATATTCATAAAAAAAGTTGAGTTCTTATCTGTAAACAGAAACACGTTTTAAGCTTGGGACTCGCTGTTTATAGCTTGGTGTTGTTTACATTATCGTCAGCATATTTTAAGTGATTGGAAGCTGAAATTACTTTTTTAAAAACACATCATATTCATATTTAACTGCTTAACACAGAAACCCCACGGCGGTCATTCTGGCAGCTTTTGGTTTTAAAATGTAATTTTCTCCAGTCGTGTAACACATATGGGGCTGTGCGTTCATGTACCTTTCTGTGCGTATCTATTAAATATTCTCACAAAGCATGGAACGCAGGAGTGCAGAAATAAAGGAGATATATTACATTATACCTAAACAATTGTATTTTGATTATACAGAACGGTATTCTACTTTATTATTTTGATTTACCAGTCCGCAATGTGTTTAGCTGCAATCAGATTAGTCTCTACTCTCTGCCTGAGTGAATGACCGACAGTCTATTGGTTTCAATCAGCCTTTTGAAGGCTGGCGCCTGCTTGCCAGCTGCGCTGCTTTGGTCAGTCAGTTAGCATCGGGACTAGTGAAAATAAATACCAGAGACTGGAGTTTTACAATGCAAACAAAATATGGAGTTGATGTTTTGGATCAGATGATATGGAAGTATTACGTGAAAGCTGGCTCCCAACGGTGGTCTGTTCAGATGTTTTACAATGTATTGGACCTAGCAGCCATCAAATCCTGCGTATTTTACAAAGAATGCATGGAGAAGAATTTACCAAGGAGAGAATATATTTTACAGTTAGCACAGGAACGTCGCAAGAAGCATTTGGAACAGAGGGAGACTGCCAAGCCTGTACCCACAGCTGAAGCTGGCAACCCCGCTGAGAGCCGCAAGAGATGCCAATGCCAGGTTGGCAAGTGCAATAAAAATAAAACTTCGGACAGCTGTGTCCTGTGCAGAAAGGCGACGTGGAGAAGCGCATTATCTGTGTTGACTGTGAACAGCCTTAGACTCAAGGTAAATGAATACCCTTTTGTCAGGTGCTGTGCGCTTCTGTAAAATGTTTTTTTCTAAGTTTATGTATCTACGTTGTTCAGTTGCTTTTGCTCATCTGATAACAAACCAATTGCTGTTGAAAAGTTAAAATGTATTGCTATCGTTTCAGTTTTATAAATAGGTATGTTGTAAACCGATGTCTGTTTATTTACATTTTCTTGTTTTAATTTTTAAAATAAATGTATATATAAATGTATATATAAATGTGTATATATAAATGTATATATAAATGTGTATATATATATGCATGCATGCATGCATGCTTCGGTTGTTCAGATGTTTGTGACTCAATTAAAAAACAACAAATATTACATCTGACTGTTTCTCCTTTCGTTATACTATTTAAAGTGTTTTGAATACAGCCTGTCAGAAACACGGCTGCAGGGCATCTAGGTATGAGTATATCTCCGGTCCTTCTAGTGTTAAAATACAGCAACTTGCTAAGAAATGTTTTCCAAAAAAATGTTTTATCTCACTTGCGACCATTTTAGTAAAGGTTTACTAACCTGTAAAGGTTGCTACTGTTGCCTCCTTTGGCCGCAGGCTGTACTGCACACATGAGAATAGCTACAATCTATCTCTTTGACATTCATGTTAACAAATTAATGTGTTTTGTCATAACACACTTAATTTTAAGTTCTCTTGGTACTGTACATCAAAATGCTTTATAATGCTTTATATATACACACACATATATATATACACACACATTTTGCTTGTTTGTACTACATGCATACCTGTCCATTTACAGTGCAGTAGTTACAAATGGACATGCACCATTCGATACTGCAAAAAAATACTGCTGAATCACTGTCACCTGAATATTAGGAAGTTATTCAGGAGCTGACTTTGGTTTCCAGAGGAGGCTAGTGGGTCTGAATTCTATCAGCAGACTATCCTACAGAACACTGGTCATCTGTATGTTACTGTAAATGAAGACTTCTGCCATCACTTTGCCCCCCACAGAAATGCTTAATTGTCAAGCAAAATGCATTTCTTCATCACCCTGGAGAATCATTTGAGCAAAGCTACTGTAATATTAAGGTAAAACTATACTGAAGGCATCAGGAAAACCCTAGTTTCATATTGGAATAGTTTTTCTTCATTTATTATTGAGTGAAGGTATGGATAAAACCTTTTTAATAAAATTGACACGTGTTATTGTTATAGAATACAGTTTAATCATCCAGTTATACAGTAGTAGTAGCAGTAATTTAGCTTGGACTTGAATTCAAGAGAAGCTCTGCACACATATATGAATTGGGAGCAGTTTTGTTGGACGGGTGATTTAGGGAACTTGAAGCAGAGGTTGATTTTGAAAATAACAAGCACCAATTGTGGAAATCAGTTTGGGTATCAAAGTGTTTCCAAAGCATTTGAATAACATATGTTTCCGTCCGCATAATGCCTGTCAAAAACAAAAGCCTTTCCGTTACTAAGGCAACTGGCAGCTGAATGGCTAGATGCATACTGTTGTATCTGTGAGAGAAAACAGGCCGACAGGAGGCTAAAATTACTGATGGGAGAAAGAGGCACAGAATGCGGAGTAGGGTAAGGAACTTGAATGAAGAAAAAAATAGATGCCAGAAAAAAGTAGGAGTAATCAAAATGGGAGAATAAAGGAAAGGATTAGGGCAGAATTAATGAAAAAATACAAAGTTTGACACTGTACACAAGCACAGTAAGTCGGTATTAACCTACATGCCTTGACAACATGTGTTGGTTTTTCATTTCACAGCCATCGGCAAAATGAGAAAAGTAAATCATCATGACCTATATCCACCACATGTAAATGTAACATTATTTTTACTGTACATACGTACGACCGTAGAAGACATACACTTTTGTTAAACTATTTGGTGTATGTGTCACACTCATTGTCACTGACTGAGTGTAACACATGCACTACATGCCCATCACCGGACTTACACAACAGATTCTGTATCTATTTCCTGATTTACAGGTCAGTAAATTAAATTAATTCTGTTTAAGCACAGTACTTTTATACTGTTGTGTGTCTGTGTTTAAACTGCCATTGTTTAAGCTGTTCGTGCCCAAAATTATATTTAAAAAATGCCAAGTACTTTTGCAGGTAATTAACTGCATTTATTTTAAAGATTAAAATCATTGGGCTGCATTTTAACAATGAATTAATAGTTGCTACATGCTGAAATACAGAAATAAAAGGCATGCATGATATCCCACAATAACACCCACTTCTTAAATTCCACACATGACCCATGAGTTATCCACAAGATTCAAGAGGGGCTCAAATTGCCGCTGACTAATTCGGGTTCTGATGTGAATCTAACACTGCAGCATAATATCACTGATGTAATAAACAAAACACTTAGAGCTCAATTTATCTCTCAGTGTTTTTCTCCTTATATATAGTGTGCTTGTAGTATAATACAGTGTACTTAAAGTCAAATCAATCAGTAAGCTTTAACATTTTTATTAAGCAGGAATACTTGAAATTAAATCATTCTTGAAGTACTTTGATAAATATTCACTACTCGAAATCTTTAATGCATTATTTCATTTGTAAAGAAACTGCCAGTATGAGCTGGCTACATCCAGGAAACACGTAAGGGATAGTGGTGGCGAGACTGACAGCGAGGTGGGCATCATGACAGCACAACTGCAAACCCACAAGTTTTGCTCTGCCTTTCAATAGACTACACACACTGTATTCTAAATTCCTACCCCTACTCATTACACTATGACAAGCCCAATAAATAATTAGCCCTTATATTCATAGAGCCTTGTGTACAAAATGACTGTCCATACAGTATACTGGACAAATTAATCCATTTGAATGCTTCCTAGAAAGATGAAAGGACATGGCCTTACTGACTCGCATCCATAACACACACCCAGTTCCCCATAAATGGTGATTCTTCTTTGCCTAGGAAAATTACATTATCAAATCAGATTAGTATCATCTGACCATCACGGAACAACTTCAGACCATGCGGGAAGCCTTTGAAAAATGATAAAAGAAAGTTAACTGTTTTTATCCCTCCAAGCCTTACTTGTTGTCACTTGTAACAGAATACTAGATAACATATTTTAAACAAGACTACTGCACCTCCAAACCAATCAGTCAGAGCCAAACAACAACACTTATACCCAGCAGTGTGTAGAAATAGTTATGAAACCTGAATGTATTGAAATTAACGCTTGATGCACCAGTGCATGTGAAAACACTATATAACAAAAAGAATAAATAATAAAGCCACACATCTGTGTGTTTTAATTGGAATGCTTCTATTATCAGTTCAGAAATCTGGGATAACACAAAATATTTCGGTCCTATGCTTCAATATAAAATTAAAAGTTGTTGTTTTAAAGTAGTAAGTGTTTAGCTTTCAGAATCGTGTATCCACTTTCCCCAGCTGGCTGAGGTGCAGATCCCACCGGGCATCATCGGGAACAGGAGAACAATGCAGGAGGGATAATGAATCCCCTCTGTGAAGGTACTACTGACGGGGTACTACTGCGTTAAAATAGAGGCGCACTTCTCTGTCTACCTTACTTCTTGTGATCAGTACAAAAACAACCAGCTCAGTGACCTTATAGTCAACGAATCAGTAAAAGAATGCCCACCCGAATTGAAGACGTGCCCATTTTCAAACACAGCATCTCAAACGATCCTAAGCAAACTTCTTAGAAATGTACAGAATCTCCCTTCCGCTCTTTAGGATTGATTCTTAACGTTGGTACCCTTTACCACTTCACTAACTCACACCATGATTCGCTTGCATGACTGAAGCCTTATTTCACATATCTGCACCATGCATTGTTTTTGTAACCTGTGTGGTAGAGACATATTGCGCAGGATCAGGAACATGTATAGTATACACATCTCAGGCATCTATCTTAATGATGTTCCAACGTGCTACAAATCTGATATATAAATATATGGTTATTTTCTAAAACTGCCTATACTCTACACCTAGCCAATACACAATTTGTTTCTATAAAACATCTGTTTATTTTTGTACAGCACTATCTTAATGTCCAGTTACAGTAATTATCGAGGTTAAAGTAGCAAGTAGCCATCTATACTAGCATTTAGTAAATTGGACAAACACCTGATAGCAAATACAATATGGTATTCTGAATGCTTCATAGATCAGTGGATAATACCTTAGTGATATTTTGATATTAACATATACCTACTCGAGAAAAAAAAAAAGTGTAATCATTGCTATATTGATGTGTGTGTTTGAGAGAACAGTAAACTGTAAATCCATCTTTCTCTTCAAAAGCACATTCAATAAATATCCATAAACCAGGACAAAAAACTGTTAATCTCTTCATGTGATGCATCCAGGTCCTTTTGTCAAATGGGAAACAGCAGTGACGCCAAGTTCGCCACATATTATTACGAACAAAAAAAATGCAATTAATAATACAGCACATGTACAGTGTAAATCACCGTTTGAATATGTTGGCCTTATATGCCACATAACCACACAAAAGTTTGATCCGGCTTGTGCAGTAGTACACTGGTAATGCAAGTTCTGTGTTTCTATAAAGTCGCATTCCTTGACGTAGATAGATACTGAATCTGGGCATCGCTGACACTGCGTGCTTAGTCCAGTAACACAGATCTACTGCCCCTATCTATTAATAATCTCTTTCCAGTTTGTGGCAAAGTGTGCGGAAAACAACAGCAATTATATAGCTGATTAATTATGTACAAAACTTTCACGTTTTCACTTGTTGATGAGCGGTCCGCATTGTGTCGTAATACTTTTTGCGATGTTTAAGGTTTTCTCTTTTAAAGCGGTTAACACTTTCTACAATAAAGCATGTTGTTTTAACCACTAAATCAGTCATACCGACTGTAACGTTCCTAAGGGTTATTGCCAACTTCCCGTACACTTCACAACAGTTGAAAGTTGTAGTTTGGCCAATCAGGTAAGCAACCAAAATAGTATTAGGAGCCATTGCTGTTTTAAGTAAACCAAAACTTCCAAATAGCCTGAAAAGTTACATTTGGTTCAATAACAAAACTAACGGGAGTAACTTGTGAGTCTGGTCCTTAATTTCACACTGGGGCATTGTAACAAACAAAACAAAAACATTTCTACTCACACTTACCTGAAACAACATTCAGCCCTTCCCCGTAGTCTAACTGTCCTTCTCGCTCCTGAAAACTACGTTTAAACAAAAGTTATGTGCCTTAATTTGTGGCGCACATCCTGTTCGCAATGTTCTCTTTTCCTGAAGAAGCGTTTTTCAATTTTTCCCTTTGTGCCTCCCTCCGTTTCTTTCTTTTCAGTCACTGCAATCCTTTCCTATGCTACGCCATATTGTCTCGTCCTGCAGCCCCCAGGCGCGCAGGCGCAAAACAAGCTGTTGCTGTTACAGCTGCGGAGAGAGCACTTCCACTTCCAAATTCCAATCTGCTCTGTATGGAGTCCTTGCAGCGGCTGTCCTGGAGCTGCACCAGTAACTGTGACAGCACAGATACACTATGTCTGACAGCAAATTCAGACGCAATGTGTCCACAAAGATGTTTCTGGTGTTTAAAGATAATAAAAGGTCAGTGTCCCTTTATATTCGCTTTCATTTTTTATATATATATATATATATATATATATATATATATATATATATATATATATATATATATACACACATATACATCTATCTATGTTTAAAATTTTGATTAAATCCATTAGACCTGAGTGTTGCTGTGCATCAGCGTGTGTGTGTGTATGTATATATATATATATATATATATATATATATATATATATATATATACACAGACGTGCTCAAATTTGTTGGTACCCCTCCACAAAAAACGAAGAATGCACAATTTTCTCTGAAACAACTTGAAACTGACAAAAGTAATTGGCATCCACCATTGTTTATTGCATATTTAATAGAAATCAAACTTTGCTTTTGATTTTTTATTCAACATAATATTGTAAATAATAAAACAAATGAAAATGGCATGGACAAAAATGATGGGACCGCTAACCTAATATTTTGTTGCACAACCTTTAGAGGCAATCACGACAGTCGAACGTTTTCTGTAGCTCTCAATGAGACTTCTGCACCTGTTAACAGGTAGTTTGGCCCACTCTTCCTGAGCAAACTGCTCCAGCTGTCTCAGGTTTGATGGGTGCCTTCTCCAGACTGCAAGTTTCAGCTCTTTCCATAGATGTTCGATAGGATTCAGATCAGGACTCATAGAAGGCCACTTCAGAATAGTCCAATGTTTTGTTCTTATCCATTCTTGGGTGCTTTTAGCTGTGTGTTTTGGGTCATTATCCTGTTGGAGGACCCATGACCTGCGACTGAGACAGAGCTTTCTGACACTGGGCAGTACGTTTCGCTTCAGAAAGCCTTGGTAGTCTTGAGATTTCATTGTGCCCTGCACAGATTCAAGGCACCCTGTGCCAGGCGCAGCAAAGCAGCCCCAAAACATAACCGAGCCTCCTCCATGTTTCACTGTAGGTATGGTGTTCTTTTCTTTGAAAGCTTCATTTTTTCGTCTGTGAACATAGAGCTGATGTGACTTGCCAAAAAGCTCCAGTTTTGACTCATCTGTCCAAAGGACATTCTCCCAGAAGGATTGTGGCTTGTCAATATGCATTTTAGCAAATTCCAGTCTGGCTTTTTTATGTTTTTATGTCAAAAGTGGAGTCCTCCTGGGTCTTCTTCCATGGAGCCCACTTTCGCTCAAAAAGCGACGGATGGTGCGATCAGAAACTGACGTACCTTCACCTTGGAGTTCAGCTTGTATCTCTTTGGTAGTTATCCTTGGTTCTTTTTCTACCATTCGCACTATCCTTCTGTTCAATCTGGGGTCGATTTTCCTCTTGCGGCCGCACCCAGGGAGGTTGGCTACTGTTCCATGGACCTTAAACTTCTTAATAATATTTGCAACTGTTGTAACAGGAACATCAAGCTGCTTGGAGATGGTCTGTAGCCTTTACCTTTACCATGCTTGTCTATTATTTTCTTTCTGATCTCCTCAGACAACTCTCTCCTTTGCTTTCTCTGGTCCATGTTTAGTGTGGTGCACACAATGATAGCAAACAGCACAGTGACTACTTTTCTCCATTTAAATAGGCTGAATGACTGATTACAAGATTGGAGACATGTGTGATACTAATTAAAGAAACTAATTAGTTTGAAATATCACTATAATCCAATTATTTATTATCTTTTCTAAGGAGTAAAAAAACAAATGTGTCCAGGCCATTTTAGAATATCTTTGTAGAATAAGCAATAATTCATCTCTTTTCACAGCTTCTTTGCTTTATTCTATGACATACCAAAGGCATGCAAGTATACATGATAAAATAGCTTTTAATTTCATCACTTTTCAGGAGGAATGAAGCATTATTTCACTGAGCTGTAAGGGTACCAACAAATTTGAGCACGTCTGTATATATATATATATATATATAGAATAGACTACTTTTTTTGACACCACCTTTAACTTTCTGTAACTCCAAAGACTTAAAAAATACACACAATTGCTGAAGTCACATGGGCCAAACAGGCATTTTAAATGGTACTGGTGAGCGTTAATAATGGCAGCAGCAATTGCATAATTCTAAAATAAAATTACACAAGGTTAATCATTTTGTGGGAAACACACAGGAGAAGGGATCAAGAAGGACAGTTGGCCAATTTACTATTAAACCCACTTTTACCAGGAAGTCACAAATACTTTAACCTCAAAAGTCGCATGATCTGTGGTGTTCATCTTCTATATTTAGCAGGGAAGGCGGTGTCCCAAACGAGAAGCTATGTCCTGTTTACAAGTCCAGCATACACCCGGTATGTGAGGTGGAAATGAGGCAGAAGGAGGAAGTTGCCTCTAAGGTCACGCTCCCAGAGTCAGTGAGCTGGAAATGTAAAGCAGGAACTTGTAGCATCCGCAGTTTTGTTTTCAGCTGCCACATATTGCTTCATAAAATATGAAGTCCCACATACACGCTTTAAAAATATATATATATATATTATATTTTGAAAATGTAACAGTATATCTATTTCTGCCATTCCTGATCACAAAGGGTGACTACATATCCTTATTATTTTTTTTTCTTTTTATAATGTTTATATAATGTCGATAGAAAAATCTGAAATAAAGCTATTGCTGTCATTTGTTCATAGCCTCGTAAATGTCTCCGATTCTTACATTAAATAATACTGCCAGGTTTTTTTTCCGAAACACTTTTTTTTTTACTCAAGCAAGTCATGGGAGATTTTATCTGCACGACTGACTGATATTTTGAATCCTGTTTTCTGTTATTAACAGTTCAATCCAGCAATCTCCTTTCAATCCAATCTTTCAATCTCATTTTGCTTCCTCCCGTATGATGTGTGGGCTTGTCTTTTCCTTTGCTTTATAATTTCTTGGTGTTTTATTTCATCTGTTAGATTATCATATTCCAGATATGTTTGTACCTCTATTACCATATTTTTAATTCACTTCTGTTGCCAGGCAGCTCTTCTTATTAGTGTGATCCTTCAGTCTGAGATCAATATGCATTCGGAGCACAACACCATGTCTCACATTACTAATCTACATTGTTCTGTCAAACAGCTCTCTTTCCTGCATCTGACGTCATCTTATCATTATTATGCAAATAGATGAACGAATCTCTGAAAAAAAGGGACAAAGTGGGGGTGGGGGTGCTGCAAAAAGGTTTTAGTTTTGATTTTGTCATGCAAGCTAAGAGTGCTCTAATGGCTGGTTTCACAGACCCTGATTAGCACCAATCCTGGACTACCTAATGTTACCTTAGGTAAGGTTGTCCAAGTGTTAATCAGGGTCTGTGAAACTAGCCATAAGTGTTTTAATTGCAACCATAAACCTGCATGGCAAATGCAAATTTCCTGCTAAAGGTTGCTTTCTCAAAATGTTATGAACATTGAGCCTCTTTGGAAGATGTTTTGCTCTGACACTGAAAGAGATCCTTTGGTATTCCTTGTAAGGGGAGTATAGGGGAGGGATTTAAGTCAGACACTGAACAATTAGCGTCCTACTATGGCCATGTAGCCCCCTGGGATGATGTTTTAGTTTACTGAGGTGGAGAGGATATCAGGTTTCCCTACAAGGATCCATCTTTTGTTGTCTGATGTTGTACACTGGTGTGTGAGTTGTATTAGGCATTTAAATGTATTCCCTTGATTGCTTTTCATATTGATATACTCAGTTGGAGATCAGGTCATTTAAGATCAGGTACATATCAATTAACTGATGTCATAAACACTCAACATCTATAAGAGATGAGAGAGAGAAATAATAAGTTCTCACACTCAACAATATGAGTATTAGGGAATTCAATAACAGACAGGAAATTCTTCAGTCCTTTAGGTTCAATACTACTTGTATTATAAGTGCGGTATTTGTCACAGTTCTCTCTTTGGTTTTTTCAACACTTCTATGTTCTTCTCATAGTCCTTGGTGATTAAAAATCAATCAAAAGCTCTTCTGTATTATATCATGAGAAATGCTGCAGAATGCAAAAACACAAGTAATGTACATAAACACGAACAGGCAAAAACAAGACCAAGCATGAGGATTAAGATAGACATTTCTCTAATTTATTTTTTAATCATAAGCTGTAGAAAACAAAAGAGAATCACCAAATATAATGGCTGATGATGAGGCAACACATACTTTTAGAGAATCAGCCAGAGGACACAGGCAATGCCCCAGTGGTAGAATTAATCCCTGCACAGAAGGAGGCAGCCCTGATTTCAGTGAGGCGACTAGCAAGAAAGGAAATCATTTCCCTGTGAGAGGAAGTGAGTGAAACAAGGCAGACAAGGCGGGAGGGCGTAGTTTTGAGTTCAGATCAGTCAAATGGGCTTGGTGGTCTCAACCTTGACATTAGTCCACATCATGAAACTACCACAAAAGCTAGTACAATTCAGCACAATTCAACATAATGACTCTCCCAAGCTGTGGTGAGCGTTTAGGTCAGGATTAAGGTGTGCTCGCAAAGCAAAGCCGCTGTAGATGTTTCTTTTGGTATATCATCATCACATCCTTTGTGGTCTGCAACCAGGTTTGTCCAAAAAAATGCAGTGCTTCATAAATAAAGTTTGTTTTATTTTCGGATTTTAAAAGTCTGCGTCAGTAGTTCAAAGGTCAGGCAGATAAGCAGTTTGTGTGGCTGTGCAAGTTAGAGTTTTACAAGTGGGATACTGGTTTTGTAGATCAAGAAAGAATACCAGGACAGTATACAGTAGCAGTTAAGTAGGAATTCAATCTCGCACCAGACAATATTTATTCACCAAATTCTTACATTCACATTAGATTCCAACAACATCTTTAATGGCAAGGTATTGGGGTATTGTTCAGTTAAAACAATACATTACTGGAGCATTAGTTTGAAGTTAAAGCCCAAAATAAACTGCACTGCTCTTTAAAACAAAACAACGAATCTTGGTCACAGTTTGCAATAGCATTAGAAAATGATCACAGAGATACTCTGAAACATTGGGTTAGGCAGCCATTGACAAATAAAACACCATGTGAATAGTACTGTTACTACACTAGCAGAGTCTAAAGCCAAGCCAAGCCTACCTTATCAAAACCTGCAGAGGTTATTACAAAACTGTCACAGTACAGCCTGTAGATTGGCTGTAGGAGAGCTCATGTGATGGATGCTGCCTATCGTATTCAGGATGCGCCAGTATTGTGATTGGGTGTCAACCACAGAGGGCAGAACAGAACTCTCATGTTCCAAAGCACAGGGTGTCAGTGGAGCTTAAATTATATTGGACCTTGTTTCTGTATAGTAGATGTAGGAAGAAATTTGTAAGAAAGATTGTTAGATAAGCTAAGCAATTTGAGTCTGTACCCTGGTTGTTGGAGTTAATGCCTTTTTATGTTCTGGGATAAAGCTTTAATGTATTTCCATTTGTATTGCATTTACTATACAGTAATATAAAAATAAAGAACACTGCATTTAAAAAAAAAAAATGGTTTCCTTACCTATCTAAAAATAATATTTTTTTTAACATTTTTTTTTTAACATATTGTAACAGGCACTGTTGGTGGATCGGGTGATGTGCCCGGACGTCTCCTCTCATGGAGAGAGGCTGGCATGCTAATTAAGACCAGAAGACGCTTGGAAAGGAAAATGCTTTGGGGAAAATGTTCATTGTGTTGTTATTTCACTGTTTTGGTTGTACAGTCCTGAAATTGTTAAACCCTTCCTGTGTTCACCTTTGAGTGTGTGTCACCCTGGGAGTCGGTTAGGGTTAGGGTTAGGATACTCGTGGGTGGGTAGGGGCTGTCTGTGAGTGTGTGAGAGAGTGTGTGGATGGTGCTAGTTGCTGATAGCTGCCTAATAAACCGCATTGTACCTGAAAGAGCCGTGGTGTGTGTGTATCCACTCCTGTGCTCGCTACAATATCTAAATGCACACAATTTGTCTTGAGGTAATGCATCCTTAGTTTTGCTTATATTTTAGGGTTCCTTTGACTTTAAAGTTGTTGTCCAAAAAGTGGGAGAACAAAAGCTTGAAATTCTTTCAGCTGTCTCTTCAGGATGTCAAAAACCACACAAAGGACAGGAAGCTGAGTGTGCTTTAAATAGTATCCACCCCCAGCTTCCTAGGTGTATTATTGTGAAAATACACTAGAGGGAGTATTGTTCTTTAAATGGACACTCTAAACATGAATTTTGCAAAATATTGTCAGCAAAAAGAACATTGCTGTTAGTTAGTCCAGTTACTAACAGGGTGTAGGGTGCTCTAATTTCATTTTATCATGTTTATTGTGAGACCTTTGTGGCCTGAAATGATAATATGTTTGTTTTTGTTAGGTTTTTTTCTTGGCACAATTTGACACAATTGGCAGTCTTTGCTTGAGAGGGATCCAGGTCTGAATGACAGGAGGGAAACATGATACAAATAATGGAATTTTAGCAACTGGAATTATCGTGGCGAAGAATTCTTAGACCACCCACTTAGGTTTAATAGGTACAATTTAAACCTGCGTTGTCCCACAATCCGGATCAGTTTTATACTAAAATGTGATAATTGTTGGTCAACTGTTTAACCATGTGAACAAGAGAAAAAAGTGGATTTCTTTCTTTTACTGCAATAGTGTAAAACAAATAATAATAATAATAATAATAATAATAATAATAATAATAATAATAATAATAATAATAATAATAATTACAGGAAACATGCACAATACAGATTGTTTTCATCATGAGCTTATAAAGTAACAACCTTTTTAAATATAACAACTTCCTGTATGGACACTACACCTTAAATAATGAACAGTTTTGAGATCTGGTGGAAGTTGAAAAGTGTCAATTAAATGATTTAGAATGTGGCTACAAAAAGTGGAATGGCCTAGAAATTAACTGTGTGTAATGACTGGCAGGAAACTATACAGGCTGTAAATATGAATACAATGCTACATATTGACTTTCTTTAAAGCTGTGGTGCACAGATATGTGTTAAAAGCATACACTTACCTACTTAATTAATTAAACCAATTACACCTCTATTCAACTATTAATTATTCATTATCTAGTCATTATTTAATTGATAATCTTCAAAACCTGATGCAGAATGGCCCTCAAGGGGTAAACAGTACAATAGTAATTTATTTGTTTATTTATTAGAGGCAAAAAAACATGTTAAATGTAAATATGCATTTGTTTTTGGTTATTATTTCTATATAGTACCGATAATGTACCAGATTAAAAATGATCTTTATGAAGACTAAATAATTTTTGTCAATTTGTTTCATGGATGAGATGTCAATAATCTGTTACAATGTGGCCCATTTTTTTAAACAATTTAATTCCTTTTGAAAATCACTCCTTTGGTGTCTTGAGTTAATAAACTGTGCTATTGATCTGGGTCGACAGCACTTGGCAAATCTGAACACGAAACAAGTATTCTGTAACCTAAAACATATCACAAGGATCTAAGCAACTTGTTAAGCTTAGAAGCCAGTCTATATTTGGTCATATTCACACAGCTATTAACCTGATATTTCACACAACAACAATACATTATTGGAAAGTTAATTTTCAAAATTCGAAACGGTCACATAGAACAACGCGGTCCATTTCAATAATCTAAACAACTGCATTTCTGAAAACACGACCTTGTTAGTAAACACGCTCTAGCACATGTCTCTTTTCTCTGTGTTTTTTTTTTTTTATTTATTATTTTTTTTAATTTAGTGACGGTAAAGTCAATAATCACCTTGGGAGCAAACACCAACAGGATTAATCTAGAGTGAAAGGGTGGCCAATACAGTGTTTCCTCAGTATTTCATCATTTTATAATTCATACATTTCAAAATGTCCCAATTCATCTACCCCTGCCTGCTTTGGATAACATGCTATGATGTTCGACTAATGTGTGATTAATAGCGCCATCATGTGATAAATATTATGCTATTACATTTGTGTATAAAGTTTCTGATCTTAACCTTTTTTTTTATCACCCCACGCTAAGGTAGCTAAGATGTTATTTTCTAAAACCGATGTGTTTTTTTTGTTTTGTTTTGCTTTAACTGTACAGAAAAAGTTTAATTTACCAATGGTAGTGCTTGCAGGTGCCAGTAGATGGCAGGTTTGCATGGCTGAATAGACCAAATAAAAAAGAACACTATGTATTTCTTAATATTTCTTATTAAGAGTTTCATATGGTGATAATGTAAATCCGACTACAGTACAACTGTTACAATAACTACAGCAGGATTGGTTCTGGTCGCTTCTTTCACCAAATCCATTGATAAATATGTTACATAAATAAATATAGTTACAAATAAAATAGCATCCCAGTTGAGTTTTTAGAAAATGTTATGCAAAAATAAATATTACTGAGAAACAGGGAAAAATATCAAATGTGGTTGATGCCTTTTTTCTTTGTCAGCTTTATATTCTTGAGCATTCCTGGACATGCCTGGAGACTTTAGATATGATTCACACCTTGGTGTAGCATGACTTGCAGCTACAGACTTACATTAGCTTTTATTTGTAGCTCTTATCTACCAGACAAACACTGTTGCTCAAGAGTCGATGTCAGCCAGTCTTTATTCTTGTTCTAAAGGGTTAATATGTTGAAGACATGGCATTGTTAACACATCAGTATGTGTAACTAGACTATCCCAAGGCTCTGTATGGAATTGTATCAGTATATCCAAACAATGCAGAGCTGTATAAAGGACTAGGAAAGATGATTCCATTCACAATTGCACAACACCATTGCAGAACGCCTATAGAAAAGAGAACTCCACTCAAATAGCCATGAAAGACCATTTTTATTTATTTTTTCTGAGACACTTAAACTAATTAATTTGTTATCCTCGGTTCTATAAATGTAACAATTGCTGATATGGTTAGAACATATATTTGTAATGAATAAATGAATACAAATAATGCAATATATAAAAGCATATGTTTATAAAATATATGTGTATATATGTATTATATGATATTATAAATATATAATCTATTTTCAAAAGTATTGAATCTTTTAAAAGCACAGGTTTAATGCAGGAAGACCTTCTATATGACAATACTATTATTTATGATGTTTCTGACACAGGGTTTGCAGTTTATCATGGACGATGGGATCTAAACAGAGGGCACAGCAGCTCTGGATGAAAATCTGAAAATGGCAAAGCTATAACTCCTTCCATGTAGCTGATGAGGCCCTGGCCTCCTATTTTTTGTACCATGAGTCATTTATAAATGTTGGAGTGCAGATTGGTCTCCTGCTGATACCAAACTGTGTTAAAGGAGTGGGTCATAATATCATTCTGTGTATGAAATTAACATAATTGAAATATACAGAGGGGGGTCCTAAGCCATTCTCTGTGTCTACTTGGTTTCTGGTCACAAACTCCCCCACTGACAAGGAATGCTTTTAAAAAGAGTCGTAAACTAAATACTGGACAAGTGGTTTATATCCACCATCGCTGAATGGATCTTTTGCCGCTGCAAGCCAGACAGTTTTGGGTGCTTTGACACCTAGGACAGAAAACAATCCAGCTCATAAATCCAGCCAACAGGGGGCAAAATAGCCGACCAATTGAGAACAAGGGGCCGTCTAGGAACCAGAACAACCAATGGGAAACACTCCAAGTGGACTCTGGGACCGCCCAAAATGAACAAACTATCCAATCACAGGAGTAATGAGAAAGTTACAAAAGCATGAGCATGACACTCAAACAGGGCTCCCGACATGAAATCCAAGGCTCTTGATACACAAACAGGTCTCTGAACTTTGATCTGAAGACACAGCCTGCAGAGATACCGTTTTCGGACACTCTAATATGAGATAACTACTTTCGTGTTTGCCTTGGTGTGGGAGTCCGCTGCGTAAGACATCTAAAATCCTAAAAGTACCTGTAATCAAATCTCTAACTTAGGCTCGATTGATCACAGGAGAAAGAGTTGGATGAACATTTGAAGTCAATGGAGATTGAAATATATTCAGTCTTGTATTAGTTAGCTGTGCCAGAGTTTGCGGTGGAATATCCCAGACAATAACCGGACGAAGAGTGCACATATTGGTGGAGGAATTGCTGTTTCAGTGGAATACCTAAATAGTTAATGACTCTTGTTTTTGCAAAGATGTTTCTTTCGTACCCTGAAGTGGAGATGAAATGCGCGGAAGGCAGATCCCTGAACCTGGACCTGTCCTTGCCAGACACTTTATGCAGTGAAAATGAGAGCTTGCCATGCAAGGTAGCTGACACTTACAGATTGCATATTCTTTATTTTCTATTCCCCTTAGCTTTTTTTTTTTTTTTAATCAATCTTCATTCCTAAAACACTTCACTTTTGACATCTGTTTAATTAATTTTTACACACAAAGACTTCTGCTGAACCCTCTCTTTATGCTGCTAATGGAGGTGGTCAGATAATGTCCTGCAGGTGTGGGCAGTCCTGGTCCTTGAGGGCTGGTGTCCCTCATGGCTTTTGTTCCAAATGTACCCTAAATTACTTCAGTGGGCTAATTATTGGTCCAATTAAGTAATTTAGGGCACAGTTGGAACAAAAACCAGGAGGGACATCAGCCCTCCAGGACCAGGATTGCCCACCCCTGAGTCTTGAAGTCTGAGCCTTGTTTTCTTCAGATCATTTATAGCAGCTATAGTGACTGTCAACATAATACATACGGTACACACATAAACACATACATTAAAATGGGTTACCTCCATATTAAAAGGCCACTGTCCCTGAAAGGCCATACTAATCTATAGAAGAAAAAATAAAACAGACTTTATAAATAGCAACCAAAGATGAGTCAAATGACATATACACATACATATTAAATATATGAAAAGAAAGTGTAGTTGTATGCGCAACTGTATAACCAAAACAATATAAATAAGAAACCAAAAAAATACAATTAATAATTAAAGTCTGAATTACTTTAGGTAACTTCTGATGTACTGTTTAGCAAAGTGAATCTTCAGCTTATATCTGAGCAGAAAATAAACCAAATAATAAGAATAACAGGAATAATAAGTTAAAAAGACACAATACCAAGATCTAGACTTTTTTTGTAATGGTTGCTTTTCTACCATCTCCCATCCCTCATCCTGAGCCTCGTGTTAGCTTTCTACGTCCATCCCCCTCCCCACACCTTACACCCTCTATCTGCAAAACTGTCATTTACCAATGTGTTGTTATAAATATTGCTGGTTAAAAACATCGACTACAGCTCTTGTAAAGGTTATTAAACTCGTTCGTCTTAGCAAACGGCAGGTACAAATTTGGCGAATTAAGTAATTTAAGAAATCTATGAAAGTCAATAAATCAGAGAACAACATAGTTTCCAATGGAAAGTACAAATACTGTCTGCTGTTATGCATTTTTAAAAACACATTTATGTTATTGTTACTCATTTATATTTTTGGTTGTACAGATTTTCTATGCCTCACATAATTGAGATAGATATAGATATATATATATATATATATATATATATATATATATATATATATATATTTATTTATATTATTATTATTTATTATTTACTTCTTAGCAGACGCCCTTATCCAGGGCGACTTACAATTGTTACAAGACATCACATTATTTCACATTATACAGATATCACATTATTTATTTATATATTTTTTATACAATTACCCATTTATACAGTTGGGTTTTTACTAGAGCAATCTAGGTAAAGTACCTTGCTCAAGGGTACAGCAGCAGTGTCCCCCATCCTGGGATTGAACCCCCAACCCTCCGGTCAAGAGTCCAGAGCCCTAACCACTACTCCACACTGCTGCCCTATATATATAGAATGTAGCGGTGGGGCGGCTATCAAAGACTGATTCGGACAAGTGGGGGCGGGAGAGGGAGCGAGGGATAACCACATAGTTAGATGCCTTGTACTGTGTAGTATATTAGTAAGGTATGATTGGTGCGTGGGTGCCGACTGTGTACAGCTGGGATTGGGTGGGAGTATATTTAGTTGGGGATTGGGGGGCTAGCATGCTAATTAGGAGAAACCTTAGTTGACCAATGACCGAGCCCGGTTGGGCTATATTAGGGCAAATAGCGCCGCTATTCGATTTTTTTTTTTTTTGGGGGAGTTTTTAGGGGTTCATAAAAGAGCAATAAACTGTACTTTTAAGTCCCTTTCAACCTCAAACGTTGTCTGTATCATTGTTTCACTGTCACCGCCTCTGAACTAACCTCCCACAGCACGTTCAGTGTTACTATATATATATTTATATATATATATATATATATAAAATTTATTTTTTAGTAGACGCCCTTATCCAGGGCGACTTACAATTGTTACAAGATATCACATTATTTTTACATACAATTACCCATTTCTACAGGTGGGTTCTTACTAGGTAAATTGCTCAAGGGTACAGCAGCAGTGGCCTCCACCAGGATTGAACCCACAACCCTCTGGTCAAGAGTGCAAAGCTCTAACCACTACTCCACACTGCTATATATGCACTGCATATCTGTCAAGGTCCCTTGACTGAGAGATTTTTTTTTTTATAGCTTTTTTTAAACGACAAACGGGAGTCTCCTGGTGGAAACGGGAGACCTGAATTCGTTTTTCAAATTTGGCATTTTAGGTCGTTCAAAACTATTGTATTAATACTCATGTGCATTATTCAACACATGGGACTGAATTAAAATTACCCTGCTTGTCTCACGCTCCTCTTGTCTACTTTAGATACAACAGCACGGTTTGTAAGTTTCGTTTTTACAATGTTACGCCTATCCCATTGCGTCTTTGTAGGGACTGGAGTTAGTGTGTGCGCGCAACTGCATGAGCTGGGATCCATGAGACTAGATGCATGAGATGGGGCGCGTACCGCCTGCAGCGATACCTGTCTCAAAGCCATTGGACATCCTGGACAGGCGTTAAAAAAAAAAAAAAAAAAAAAAAAAAGGTGATTTCATTTCTTCTTTTTCTTCTCCCCGACAGATGGCAGAAGCGTATCGTCCCCGTTTGCCTCGCCTTAGGTGGATAGTCCATTGAAGGCGGAGTCACGGGGGGGGGGGGGGGGGGGGGGGGGGGGCCGTCACCAGGGAGACGGACACAGCTACAGAGCAGCAGATTGGCAGAAATACGGGAGCACTGTTACATGTTCATACTTCCAAAAGGACAAGGAAACTGTATCACCTGGACCGAAACAAACACTTACACTGGGAGAAAGAATCGTGGATCAAAATATACACACACGCCTGAAAGACTACATAAAGAAAAATGTCAAGAAAACAGTTCGAATACCGAACCTCGGGGATAAATTAGAACGAGAACACATGTGCTTATATGACTTGAGGACATCACACTGTTTCTGAGAAACTCATCACAGATGTAAGAAGTAATAATAGCCCCAGACCACACCAGGAGACCGCAGTCACGGTCTTGATGTGAGCTTAACCCCTATAAAAAAAAAAAAAAGGAAAACCCAAGGGGAACAAGAATGCATTTTCTTTTGTAATGACGTTCTATTTTTTACATTTGAAGCTAAAGTCAAAGCAAACTTGGTTTGTTTTTCAATACCCTCCTACAAAAATAAAGGGTGAAAAAACACATTCACCGCACAGCCAAAACAAAGACCTTTGGGATTTCAGAACGACAAGGTAAGACAAAGTAATAGTTGTTAATACTGCATTGTTGTAAGCAGCATGCACTTTGTTCACGTAGGTTTAATATAGCTGCATGTTTATAAAACGAATGAAAAAAAATAAAAGCTAAATTAGTTCTGTGTTTTTTTATGCACCACAGAATTTACGTGCACCTACATTATGTGGTTTCCTGATATGTACCTCTAAATATCATAGATTTGAAACTAGTATTAGCTTAATTTCGTAATATTACTTTATGTGTTCAACATACTGTATTACATTTACAGGGTAATATAAAAATTGTGTGTTAAAAGTTTGTTTATCGTGTATTTTACAGATTTGGTCGAAGAATTTAGAGAGTGAGATACACACGAAGAGGGGGATATTGAATTATTTCTTATTTAATTGCTTAATTTTTTTATTTTTTTTATTAGTATTTTTTAAAACACATTATATCGATTAAAGCACATCTGTTACGCAACCTTCCGTGATTCACTGGATCGGAAATATTTATATTTCTGTAAGGTGCTGCTTCTACTCGTTTGGATCTTTAAACCCCGGAACTAAGCCGGGATGGGTTGTTTCTGTGCTGCTCAAGAGGAGTTTTACTGTGAAGTTCTACTTTTGGATGAAACCAAGTTGACATTAACCACCCAACAGCAGGGGATAAAGGTAAGAATATACTGACATCCTAGTTCAGGCACCTGTCAGTTCAGTCGAAGGGTCTTTTCCTGACGGGCTCTATCGGGATTTCCTATTTTACATTGCTGAATAAAAGCTCATCCTTTTTGATTTAGCTTGCTGTTTACTGTTACACCCTCACGAAACCCCTAGAACATTAATGTGTCATGAACCATATTACGAAATAGCGTTTATGGGGTAACGTTATCACTTATTAAAGATCTGAACAAGTGCCCTAATTTAATGTTGCAAAATAACATATCAGAAACGTATATATGCGTGTTTCATATTCACTTTTACATCAATTTTATTATTTGCTAATGTATTTATTTACAATATTTTGTTACATTTCTATAACATGTTTTTGAATGCATTATTGAATGATGCTTGTACAGAGTCTATGGTTGTTGTTTGATAAAGCCCCAGTATACATTCTTGAGAGGTCCTGTGGTGCTCTCAGCTCTGATAGTTGTTTGTTATTTAGTTTTTCACATTAATTAGGGATTCTGGTCCTCAAGCTGCTACCATTCAGCACCACTGGCTACAGATATATTATATAGTGTAATATGTAATGTGCCTATTAATCTTAAACATTGCTGTCAGATTATCTTTTGATCGTTGTAATGTTTTAGCAATGCAATTTCATGCGCACTGCTGCTATAAAAGTGCAATCTGGCCATTTTATATCAACACTGGCTGTAAATCTAGCAGAAGGAGACAGATATAGTTTGATCATCAGATGTGAGGTCAGGCAATTTGCATTAAATTATCCTTTGTACAGCAATTGCTTTTTTTAAATACACCTAAATTATTGCATCATAAGCCCCTTAGAGCAAAATCTAAATACAAGCAGTGTAATTGTTTTGTGTCTAGTTATTGAACAACTGTACATGAACCATGGTTCTTTGTAAGTACACAGCATTTTGTTTCAGTAAATAGCATTGTGAACTTGTGAAAAAATATAAAACTATAAAACTAATGATGTCGACAATACAGCACAATGTAATACAGTGTAAAAACAAGTATAGCGATTTCCATGAACCCTGGAGAGCTTAACAAAAACAGCAAAGACTTGTAATTTATTCAAGAAGTGTGTTCTTTGATGATAGTTTATTACTGGTGAAAGATTATAGGTCTTTTCATGCTTCTAGTCAGAATATTAAAATATAACATAAACAGTCCTATGGAACCAAATTTGGCAAAACTACAGAGAGAGTAATTCGATCATGTCATTTAGCAGCTCTTTTTAAACTGCTTAACCGAAAAAGCAGTGATTGATTGTATATCTTTGATTGATTATAGTGGCACCAACTGCTTAATTAAACATTCCAGTGTGAACACATTTCTGGTTCAATTTACCAGTCGGGCCTCTGTTTAAACACTACTGGAGGGCTTATAGATAAGAAAACTATTGTATGTAGTCCTATGTATCAGTTATCAATTGCAGCACAGTATTGTATTAAAAATATGTGTTGAACACAAGTCAGTAAATAGCAGATTTCTGATAACACTTTTTATAAAAGAATATGTTAAAAATATGTATTAGGTGTAGCCAGTACTGGGCTGTGAGCATTATTGCTATGTGTGGATTTTTTTGTTATTGTAGACAAGAAATATAGAATTGGTACAGCATTCTGTATGTACACAGTTAAAACAAAAATTCACCTTTTCACCTCTATATAAATTGATCTTCTTTTAAAATGACTATCATATATCTGAAATTGGTCTGTAATGTATAAAGAGTGCTTTGCAGATGAGCCCAGCTATTCAAGACTCTGCAGGGAATTGTGAATACAGTGACACTATCTTCCCTGATGTGTGCCAAATTAATTTAGTGAAAACACTACGACACAGAGACAAAAATGTATTACTGGTAACTGTTTTAATAAGATTAGCTCTTAACCATGCATCACACATATATGGTTTGAATGCAGATCTGCAAATATAAGAAATACATCTACTTTTTATTTTCACATGCTGAGCTGATCGACTTGGTGCAGATGTTGACTGATATTCTATGGTGGGGATAATGTGGTTATAGGAGGCTGAGTGGTCCAGTGGTTAAAGAAAAGGGGCTTGTAACTAGGAGCTCCCCGGTTTAAATCCCACCTCAGCCACTGACTCATTGTGTGACCCTGATCAAGTCACTTAACCTCCTTGTGCTCTGTCTTTCGGGTGAGACGTAGTTGTAAGTGACTCTGCAGCTGATGCATAGTTCACACACCCTAGTCTCTGTAATTCGCCTTGGATAAAGGCGTCTGCTAAATAAATAAATAAATAAATAAATAATAATAATCTATGTAAAGCAGAAGTTATTTGGGTAAAGAAAACAAAAATGACAACATTTAGTTTTTCCTGTCAGTGTTCTTTAATTGAGGATGTTGATATTCAACCTTAGCTGTATGGAAGCCAATAACACTTTTTAATAAATATATATCTTTTTTTTTATATACAGAACTCTGTTGTTAGCAAGACCTATTCAGGACCACACTAAAATACCACACACAAGTGACCATTTTTTTTTACCAACTTTACTGGTTTTCACTGGAAATATATCCTTCCTTGTGGAAGGTCGAACTAGCTGAATAATTGGTGAGACAGTTCCTGGAGCTATTGAACTGTGCACTACTCTTCAAATACTCTTTAGATTATTACACTATAGTATGTCAACTGCACCAGTCAGACATTTTTTTTTTTTACTTAAATCAACACACATTCAGGCAGCCGCTTAGAAGTGATCATGGTAACAGGAAAATTCAAAATGCCCCTACAAATTCCCCTAGGGTGGTGATAACAGCTTCCAAGTTGCCTTAATACAACCTTTAGTGTAGTCCTAGAGACACAGTAGAGTACACAATTATGAATCTGCCTACAGCATTCCCCAGAGAAGCTGGATGCTGAAAGGACGCTCAACAGCACAGGAACAAAATAAGCAGACAAGGAAAGATGCTGCTAGCAGTAACCAACGCAAAACAGTTACCAACAGAAAGGGTTTCTAGGGAAGTGTCCAAAGAGCAGTCTGTCTTGAGGGATGTGTGATGTATTGGTTATGATAGTGTGCTCTGGATCTTTCAGCCAATCATAGCGCACGTTGAGCCTTCTGTATTCCACAACACATCACAGAGAAACCTATTCATTGACCTCACCTGCTTTCAAAAATCATACCCAAGGCACCTCTCGAAAGACCATTCAACTGAAAAGTTCATTCAAAACTGAGACATCACAAACGGCTGTGTAACTCAGCCACTTCATGGTATTCCCTTCATCAACATTTTTTTTTGTTAAGAAATTGACAGTGTACTTGTGGCAGGGGTGTGGGTGGTTCACTGAGGTAGGCAGACACAGGAGGTATTATCTGACACGTCGCGAGGGCGCACTGATTCATTTAATTTTTCCAGTAGTGCTGCACTTCCGTGTAGTACTGTTGCAATACCAACAATGTTATATAACTTGAGTGATGGGCAGCATAACAACTACTCTATCTACAGTACTAAGGCTGTCTTGTGGCCATTGTGAAGGTTTTATCACAGTTGCTTTTAAAAGTGATTCAGAGTGAATACCCTCTATATAAAGATCTCATTATTTAAGTTTGATGAGAATTCAATTAAAAATAGCTTACTGTAGATGACCATCATTTTTTTTGTGTGTGTGTGTGGTTACGATTGCATGATTTAGTTAATCTCAACCACATTGCAATTTCTGCTTTTAAAAAAACAAACAAGTAGGGTTTCCATGGTGTTCTCTATAGCAATGGTAGATAGTAATTCTTGTAATACAATGGTTGAAACAATGAAATCTTAACCACAATATTCTGTTGTGCTTTGTAGAAAGCAAAGAGTTAACTTGGAATCCAGCCTCTGACAGGCATTTACTTTCAATATGAGCTTCTTTTTGGATTTTCAACATAGGGGACAATTAGATCAGGACATATTTGCCGGATACACTGATTATATATATTTAAGCCTGCTAGCTGCTGCCTGATGATGATAAAATATCACCAGAACCTTACTGACACTTGCAAGTGATTTGTCAGCTATTTTGTTTCTGAAGACAGAGAATGAATGTATGAATGGATTACATTAAATGTTGCTGGTATCAGGATTGTAGAGAGAAATAAAAAAAAACACATTGAATTGATGTGCTGTTTCAACGACAGAGAATTATGTGCAATTCTGCATTAACTGTCTGCTTTCTGTTGTGGTTTCCTTGACATTCAGGTGACTTTGTATGTTAACAAATCAAACAATGTAAACAGTAACTTCTTGTTGTCTCGCACAAGAATAATTACCTGTTTGTCATCACAATGTTATTCTGTGATGTCAAGGTCTGGTCAGTCTTGTAATGTGTATTTAAAAGAAAGCATGCTTAACAGAGTACACATTGTTCCTTATGGAAAATTTGGTTAATTTGTAAAAAAAGAAATTGAGAAATTGAGGGTTCCTTTTTACTGGTAGTGACCTGAGCATGGCAAGCCCATAGTTATTGATTGAACCAAATGAGACCTCACTCTGTTACATTGTTTAACCTTTTCAGTGCCCCTTGTTTTTTTATAGTCTTTCTGTACAAATAGTGAGAGCTCTCAACATAAACATACAGACCTGTTAAAATGAAAGTTGTAACGATATGTATCCTACTAAGTGGGCCCTCTTTAATAATGTTTCCTTCTTTATGGAGGTTTGCAGTCCCTGATTTTTTTCTGCTGTCTCTTTCAGAAAACAATGATCACAGTAAGTGTACAGTAACAATATCATTGATTATATATTTGACTGTGCTGTTGCTGATTAACAACCCTCAACCATCCTCAATTTATAAAATCCCGTCCAAAATCTATATCTAAATCTATAGGGGTTTTTTTTTCTCTTAGGTAATATAAATATTTTAATGTCATGTGACTTTAATAGTTAAATGTAAAATTGCAATTTTTACAGTGACATTGTCCGTGTCTGAGGGGTAGCATTCTATTTAGTGTGACAAGGTTAAGAATATTTTTTACATTGAAAGTAACTGTGACTATTATAGTTAACCAGTCTTCAATAATGTATTTAAAATTACTGGTGATTGAACATGCAAGGGGTATATGACGGTGCCAGCTAGCCACGCCTGGATGCAGAGGCTCATAACAGCACACAACGGCAATGCACTGAGCCACTGGGAAGGTGTTCTTAATCTTTGTTGAATAACTACATGCCAGGCATTAACTATTATATGTGTCTTAGGCTTCAGGTCCTGCACCAGGTAACATAAAAGCTTCTTTCTCCTCTGTTCGCCAAAAGTCGTTGTGACCCTTTCCTGCAAACAGTAGTGACCTCTCCCCTCTGTCTACTGTCTGCTGCTGCATTGCTGAAACAAGCATGTTTCCCTGTGACATTAACCTCCTGCAGTTCTTTTCTCTGCACAAAAGGCTGTTGGAAAGATCAGGTGGCCCATTCCATTTTAATTGTTAATGATAACAGGAACAGATGGACCAGTCTGTACCTTGTGGAGTTGTGCAGGCATCAGTTCTGTTTAGGCCAGATAAAAATACAATAAATTAAAGCCTGAATATTTTATTTAATTGACAGTTTGTTTGTTTTTCTCCTCCACCTTGTGTTGGCACAACAACCAACAGAGCAGGTAAGCTTAGACTTTTACAGAGTTGTGATGTTGTGAATGAAACACATTAACAGATGGCCAATAGCTATTATATTGAGACTTCTGAAATATCTCTCCTGTAGATGCAGTAACTGCTAGACCTGAAAAGGTAATGCTGAAAGAATAATTAGCTTCCAATTCAATTTTCATATATACAGTCGGCTCTCACATATCCAACCCTATAAAATTTTGACTTCAGGTGATGGTTAAACGTGTGTGACGCATATCTGATTATTTCATTTTGGCCGTTCCAACCCTTGTGCGTTTTTCAGGGAACACAAAAAAGATACAATATCCAAAATACATATTTGAAAGGACTGTGTTTTAAAATAAGTAAGCTTCCATTTTGATGTACTGTATTGGTTTTGTTAGTACAGTCCTATAGCACTGGAGTAGTGGTTAGGGCTCTGAGCTCTTGACCGGAGGGTCGTGGGTTCAATCCCAGGTGGGGGACACTGCTGCTGTACCCTTGAGCAAGGTACTTTACCTAGATTGCTCCAGTAAAAACCCAACTGTATAAATGGGTAATTGTATAAAAAAAAATAATAATAATGTGATATCTGTATAATGTGAATAATGTAAATAATGTGATATCTTGTAACAATTGTAAGTCGCCCTGGCTAAGGGCGTCTGCTAATAAATAAGAAGAAGAAGAAGAAGAAGAAGAATATTTTCAACAGAAGTAGTATTTCAATTCAGAACAATATGATTCTGCAAATATCACTTGCCAAAAGAGATGACACGTGGACTGTAGTACGGTACATACTTTAAAATCCGGTACAAATTGTAGCAGTATGTAAAATTCCCTGTTAACGACCCAACAGCAAAATCTAACGTGTACAACGCAAAAGGTAATGCAATTTAGCAAAAGATTAAAAAAACAACAACAACAACAACAACAGTTTCCAGAATTAAAACAGTATCCAAAGTCAGTATTCAAAATTGCAGAATATCGTGCTGGATAAGGCCCTAATGTCACAGTTCACTTGCAAATGAAAATGCACAAAAACAACTAAAGATTGCATATTTAAAGAGAAGTGCAGTATCTAAAACTTTAATGATTAACTGTTACAGTAGCTTGTCTCTTCGCTTTGTTTAGGCTGCATTTTCGTCAGGTGAATGGAGAAACATTTTTTGTTGCTATGTGATTATGCAAGCAAATTTATAGAAAGAAGCTCCCTTTCAAACACAGAACTTCAATAAAATGAATCCCTAGGGACACTTGATGCTGCTGAGCCCCACACCCTGAATTTTCAGTGCCCCTTACCTTGTTCCAGTTTTTCTGGCGTTCCATATATATTGATATATTAATATATTGATCTGCATTTCTTATTTTCACAGTGCTTGGCAAATAGCCATTAATCAAACCAATGATGCACTGTAAACCAAATGTTTGATAAATTAATATACATTGTGTGCAACATATTTCAAACACATGTTGTTATTTATGTACACTGCCATGTTTATGTTGGTGGTAACCCCTTTGTAAAGGCAGCATAACACTGTATAACTACATATATACATAATTCATAACAGTTTTGTCAAATGAGTTATAACAGTTTTTACTATAATGCTACAACAGTATATTATTTAATAGATCTCAGTAATTGCATTGATTGTTGATGGCTGCACTTCAATAACAGTACATTGTTTGGTAGCATATGTTATGAAGACATCTTTTGAATACTGATATTCATGATATGTTGATTTTCAAAGAGATTACGAAGGATAATGCACAGTTATACAGATGTTATGGAGCCTATATGAAGGTTTTATGAATCCCACAACAGTCAAAATTATATTAGAAAGGGTAAGAACATAGAGGTAGCTTTACAAAACTAAACCCCCATCATAACAGAGATTAAGATCATTCTGCAGTTTATGCAAAAGGGGTTCACTTTAATTAGCTAATAATTAAAAGCCAACATCACTAAACAAACTGCATTTTGGTGGGTAGATTTCTGGCCAGGCAACATAAATTATTCACATGTCCCCAATTGAAAATGTACATATTGATAAAGGATTTAGTAACTCAATCATAAGCTTGAACATTTTAGATTGTTAACACTCCTATTTCTTTACATTAAGCACAATGGTTACATTTATTTTATGTCCCTAGAGTAACTACATTTATTATTAACTCCTACAATTTATGCAAAACACAATGGAGAGTAGGTGGAAAGTACCATAGCTAAATATTTGGCTAGCAGGAAAACTTCCTAGTCTGATCCCTAAATGACACCTGTGCATTTTACAAAATAAATACAAGGAGTGGGCTGGAACTGGTTTGGCTCATTGATATAATTAGGAAGACCTCTGGCTTAGTCAATATTTACAGCATTCTCTCCAATGGCCTTTGTGAAATCTGGTTCAATGAATTCTTTTCAATGTTGTATCTAGAATTTGCCACAACAAAATAGCAACATTGTTGACACTATTACTGAGAGATGCACTATTTTAAACTTCTGTGAACTAGAAATAGGGACAGTGGTTCCTTTGAAGGTTCTCTAAAACTGTGGGATTTTCAGATTATAAAACCCTCATGTTGACAAAATAACACAAACATGTTGACAAAATAACACAAACATGCAGCTGACAAACAATAGTGGGACATTTCTCACCCCTAAAGTGTTTGTATATTTTTCCTGCAGTCCCCATAATTGCTCACACTTCTTTACTCGAATTTCAGAAATAATTTATGATAATAAAAACAGTTTCAGCAAAGGCTACATCTGTTTTCCTGTCACCATTTTTATCTTATTTTTTTCACATTTTCATGGTATAATGAAAATCTATTTGTCTGTCTCACTCAAAAGGTCACCTTTAACTCGCCAAAGAAAAGTTTATAAGCAGGTCAAACCTTTGTTAGATGCGAGTATCACTGGCCAGCACACAAGGGCAAATACTGTGCCATTCAATTGAGCCTTCAAATAAGGGTTAACAATCAATACTAAATACTGGTTTTTAAAAATTAAGAGTGATTAGAAATAATCCATTAATGTAAATTAAATGGGGATGTTCTGAAGCATTAAGTGTTTGTGGGTGAAATGATACCATTAAGGAATGTTCATTGCAAATTTACGTGCGATTTAATGCATGTTCAATACTTTGATGTGGGATTTTCTATTTGCCTGGAGAAATAATCATTAAAGACTTCTGTTTCATTATTTTTACTGTGATTAATTATATATTTTCCAGGTGTGATGGCATTCAAGATTATATTTGTTTCTGTTATGTACAGTACGTGAACTAAATGCTAACAGAATGAGTCCTACCCTGCTTTAACAAAAAAAAAAAAAAAAAAAAAAAAAATGTTAACACACAATCCTTTCATTTAAAACACATGAAACTTTGAGACATTCACTTTTTCCAAGTTGTTTGGTCATTAATGTGGATGAACATTTGGCAGTAAACAAGGTAACCCCAAGTTTGATCTTTAAATTGTTTTGAGACTTGTTTGCTTGATTTTTTTTAACTTTGTTTGCTTTGTCAAATTAGACAAACCTATAAGTTGTTAATTGTTTTCCTTCATGGAGACTGCAAGTGTATAGGTCCTGTGTTTAAAGAGAAGGGGTTGCTTTAGGCACATGGCCAACTGAAGTGAAAATCAGAGGTTCAACCTGAGAGCAGCTCTGTCGCATTGTGAGATGCAGCAGCTATTTCTTTCTGAACTCTTTAAGATCTTAACCCTTTTTAAATGTGTCCATATCACAACAGAACATTGGTGTTTATTGAAGTGTATTAAAGGGTTCAGCAACATTCATCAGATACTATGCACTGATAATTCCTTATTCAGCAATATTAGGAATATTGAGTATTGTGAATACTTATTCCAACGTTTGCTTTTCCAAGCATTACGTATTTTATATCTCTTGCACATTAATCACTCTTTCAATATAAAGGAAATGAGCACATCTTTCAGGATTTCCCCTTGCAACACCATAAAACCTTCACATTCTAGAACACTTTGTAAATGTATTCAGGAGGAGATCTTCCTCAGCAGGAAAAGGGCTGTCATTTGTAAGGCATTCTTTTACAAAAAGAGCATTGAGTTTAATACCATTTCAAATATTTTATCCCTCTCACAAAATGTGTCTTCATTTTTGCACTTGCTTAAAAATAGGGCCCTGAATGTATTATAACTACAATTATAATAGTGTTAATATAAAAAAATATTTACCTGCCTGATAGACAACTAGAAATTAGGTAATGTAATAGTCACATATGTATGTAAACCTTTAAATTGTACCTGGGCAGACATACAGTATAACAGTTTGAAAAAAAACCCCAAACTGTTCCTTCTGAAGCAAATCTCTATACACTTTGCAGTAACCAAAACCCTTCCTAGCCAAGCTTTGTTTTATTTACAGTACTGAACCATGTAATGTGCAAGCAGAGGTGAGCTATTGCACCTTTATGTCAGTGACCCAAAGTTGCCCTTAGCAGACTGACAGCAAGGTATTTCTTCCCAAAGTGTAAATAGGCTGTAAGAATGGAATGTTTGAGGAAGGATAAAGGTCATGGGTACTACTGTATTTGGTTATGTACCCAGGACTTAGAGTAATGCTGTGGGCTAACACTGGCAGAACACTGGCTTTAGTGTTGATGTGCTGTAGCATTATTAATTGATTTAGTCACTGGCTTTGTTCGTGCACCACATCAGAGATTCCAGAACTAACAGTTCAGTTCTTTTTCGCTCACAGTCACAATCAATTATTTTTCACATTCTTTGATAAGATGCTTTATTAATGCAATGGCTTCCATATAATTATATTATTATGCTTTACATTTTTGTAAATGTGTTTATTTGTATGTTAACTGTTTGTGATGTTTACGCCTTACCCCAGGTGTCGTTTAATCATATTACCCTTAATTTCAATGGTTTTATATGTGTTATTATTCACGTTACTCCTGTGGGTTTTTTCGTGACTAGATTATGGGGTCTCAATGCCCTATTACAGACGCTCCCCGGGTTATGCAAGACCCGATTTACGCAAAAAGTTCCTTAAGGCATAAATAAAATTTTCGAGTTGCAGAAAATATTGCTTAGCGTACGGAAATGCAAAGTAGTGCGGTGTGCGGAGGAATAAAGCAGTAGCATCTCCTACAAGGGAAGGCTTTGTGCTCTCACAGCCTCTCAGTCTCGTGTTCTTATTGTTTCAGATCCGATACTCGCGGCATCATGTTATTTCAGTGATACTGTATTTCTGTTATTTCACCCTATTATTTCATTCAAATCATGACTGGAAAGCGACCAAGTCATAGCAAGAGTGCAGGACCAGTTCGTAAGCGAAAGAAGTTTGATATACGTATCCGATATATATTGATATATACGTTTCCGACTTGCGTAAAATTCGGGTTACGCAAGGCTTTCCGGAACGGAACGATTGCGTAAATTGGGGATAGGTAAGCATGTTAATTGTGTCAGTGCAAAAGTTAGAAAACAACTAACTGAAACTGCAGTTAAAGGGATTAGTGGAGTTGAAGGAATGCAAGTTGTCTGTTGCTAGGGAGTTTTTCAAGCATTGCATACATTGAAACCCTTTTTCTATAAAGGATCAGTAAATTTGGCAAAACCTATTTTTGTACTTGTCTGTGAGTTCTGGTATAATAATGGCTTCCTTGTAAATTGTATAATTCCCAAGTATTCTCCAGTGGAATTTTGTAACGTTTAAGCTGAAAATCCCCCAAAATATAAAGATTAAAAATAATTTTCTGTCACTGCAGTGTTTTGTTTTCCAGTCATTTTGAAATTTACATTTTGACATGACGTTGATGGGGCTTCACTGGTTATCAGGTATGACCACACACCATGCCAGTATGTAAGCTACAACTGGTATGTTTCTGCATCTGTCCAATATTTTATAGTACGGGGAATAACTTCATACTACATTTTCCATGTGATAAGTCATCATTAGATTTATTATGTCCTCTTCTTAATTCATGAGTAAACTATGCTTAGGATAACTATGTTCCTGCTAGCCAAAAACGTACAGTATGCAAATAAAATAGAATTGGCATTTGATTTAAACACTGGTTATGTTAGAAAAAGCTTAACTAGAAATTGGGAATTATAAATCATTTACTGTAGGTAAATAATGCATTTAAAACACTAACCTAAGTAATACTGTATTGTCTGCTTCTCATAATCACCACCCGTGCTTTGTTTTCTTCCAAGCCAATTATCGGTTTTAATATGCCATTAACAACTTGCTATAATCAAATCCATTATGCACGCACACATTTTGCATTGTTCCTCTGCAGCCTCTTTCTTGGACTTGCCTATGACCTGATCAGAAAGCAGATGTGTGTAAAACAATGAGGACATCTTGTGCTAATTTCCCTTTCATTATTATTCTTCCTGGAGGGAAAACTGCCCTTTCCTCTGTAGAAAGTAATCCCGTTCACACATAAACAAGATCCAAAGGCTGTGGTTGGCAATACAGTACAGTATATACAGAGCTGCCCTAAAGGGGGATGGTTTAATGGGAAGTTTAATGGTCAGAGTAGTGAAAGTGTCCATTATCTTTACTGTTTCTGAATCACTTTTATCTGCTATTTTATGTTTTATAGTGATTTCATAAGTCTCACATTTCTCTCGTGTATGAGTGAGGCAAACTGCATATGTTTCTACATGATTTAATTGATTCACTGTCAATGCATGGCAGTTGTCAAAACAGTCTTCAGTGCATTATCAAATCCTGTCACAACACTGCACCAGATTGAACTGAGCCAGAGAAGCAAGGTTCTATTGATTGAGTGGAAAAGGTATAAGGAAATAATATGCAACATGACATACAGCTATGGCCAAAAGTTTTGCGTCAGCCTATAGAATTAACGCATTTTGCTACATAGTCAAATGAAACTTGCTGAATAATGTTACGTTAACTAACAATATTGAATTACATACCGCTTTGTAGTTTTCCATATACGTAACGGAAAAACTGACAAAAAGTAGACAAATGTGACATTTCGAAATCTAACAAGAAATACTGTACTGCTGTTATGGCTTTGCAATATCATTTTGTAGTTTCTTTGATTATATGATGTTAAATAAAAATTCTAAATTACGTTCAGATAGTTTTTTTTACTTGTGTCTCAATCCTAGAATTCGAGGTGATACAAAACTTTTGGCCAGAGCTGTACACTCAGGAAGAGATTTTTTAAATTACAGTACGCCTACATCGCCAATCATTTATCATCATTATCTTGTTTTGTAGCAATCCCTTGATGATGGACAACTGATCATTTTCAGACACTCTTTAGATCCTAGACTATGTGTGAATGCACATCCTATATTATACATTCCTAGAACTATTGTTTTCTGCATCTTTTAGGAATTATTAGTAAACAAGCACACTATTTTCTATTATATTCACTTTTGTGTTGACATTTGAGTATTATAAATCATGTCCCCATCAGAACCTGTCATTATTAACTATACTTCTAAAGCAGCTAACACATGGCCTGCTCTGTCTTTGATGCAACACTCTTAAAATCATAAGAGATAAAGGTATACATTTTTATCCCCCCCCCCCCCCAATACAAACTGCGGTCTGGTATCTTTGATGTAGATAAGTCAGATTTCCACTAGACTATTGCAGTTTGAACAAATAAAGTCAGTAAGTACCAGAAAGCAGCAGGAACTTTTCATTTATGTTCCCCAAGATATCTGCACATTACAAATGGAAGTGTAAAGAACAAGAAAAGAAAAAAAACTCTTCTGAAGAAAAAGGGGACCACTGATAATACATTGTGCAAATGAAAAGTAAGAAAAAAGTAACACAATGGTTTTTAAAACCTCGGTTACTACCCCTATGAAGGGCTGTATATTCTTTTTTTTCCCCCCAAGACTCTTTTGTAAGCTGGGAGTTTCATGGTGTCTTGGGATCCTCTTGTCATGTCTTTTGTCAAGTAACTATTGCGAATTGTAATGGGATTCTGGTCTCCATGCTGTGGATGTGGTGCGGGATATGTGTATTGAATATTAACTCCGTGATAAAAGCAAACTAGGGATTCTGGAGTATTGAATAGAAACTATGGATGAAATTTTGTTTTTAATGTTTCATTTATGTTTGGGGTCAAGACAAACGTGTTTAAAAGAGAAATAATTATGATGTAGTTAATATAAATTATTAGAATGCGTCCAGAGAGAGGAACTTCTCTCTGATGTGCAGATTTTTACATTTTTTTTATTTGGCGCCAAGTATGATTAAACAGGCAAAATATATATACAGTATATTACATATGAAAAATGTTATAGTCTGTCTTGCACTTGGATATAGATCGGGTTACAGAATATAATATATTTTGACATGTAAGATCCTTAGGAAACGGCATGTTTTGACACAGAACTAAGTTTTTGTAACTTTTCGTTTTCACTTTAGTTAATGTGGTATCACTAATTTAATGCATCCCCTATCCAGAGGTGAACATTTTTGTAAGCTACAAGGCACTGCCAATTTATGGGGACCAAAATAATGGTTTCATTTGTAATTATTAATTTTGAACCTTCAATATACAGATTAATATTATAATTTACAACAAAACTCAATAGAACAAACTGAGTCTATTTAAGGTTGATTTGAAAAACTATTTAAAGTTTGATTCCATTCTAATATAGTACAATTGAATTGGCTGTATTCGCACTGGGTCCGTTTCAAACAGACTCGTCTGGTTGGTTTGAAACAATGTATCAATGTGCTTGCTGTTCACACGTATCAGCAAGCAAAGGGACAGAGTTTGTATGGATGCAAGCTATAAAGTTCGTTTTTTTGGTCCTTTTCAAATATTTTTTTTTTCGGACTGAGTTAGTTTGTGTTCACAGTTTGCAAGTGCACTCGGCTTGTTTATATGGTCTGTGAACCAGATGTTTACAATATCCTGCAAGGTATCTTGAAAGATGGCAGCTGTTGAAGTATTGCTCAATTTTTTAACAGCATGGTTTAGATTCTTATATATTGCTGTGGAAGAAAGCAGGGGGAACGGGGGAGCACTTCTCTAATTTAATTAATACATGTGTTGAATGACGTGCAGTAGGAGAATAGTGCAATATTCTGTTACGTAACACTGCACTGTTCTCCTACTCTAGGCAATTTGAGAAAAGACAATATATTTCACTATTTTTGTGAGTTTTTCCAGTTGTTCGGCTTGAATTTTGGTGTTTGACTAAATTTATATCAGAGCTTTAGTTTCTCACACTCTCCATTTAATTAGGTTACCAGATTTGAAAAACTAGGAGGTTTTTTTTTCTTCAAATCCACTGATGCCATACCAACTCTGAAGCCATTAAAATAACAGTATATAATAACACTAATAGTTTAAAAATTAAACATTGGGTGTATTTATTGTAGATGATAACAATTAATTATTTTCTTTATATTGTCATCTCAAAAGTATTGTTTAGTATTACCATTTAAACATGATACACATAATAAGAATGATTAAACAAATAACACAATAATAATCTTTGTTTGACTAAGTAAGATATGTTTCTATATTCTTGTCTTCCAAGCTTTTCCATGGCCATCACCCACTCTGTCTGGATGTTTAGGATCTTTTAGATTGTCGTCAAATCATTCTTGGTCAGTAGCCATTGTGACAGGGCAGAGGCCCTGCACATTAGAATGTGTGTTTTGTGTCTGGCAGCCATCTTGTCTCAGGAGTAGGGGGGGAACAGCCTGTAACCGAGATGGCCACCTTTGCACAGCCACATGGTTTTAATTGGGTTAAATGGAAACATTGGTGCCTGCAGCCGTATGCACGTTACGCACTGTGCATACTATTGGTTTGCAGAATTTCAGCTTCATAATGTGGACTCGCATGTAATCTCCTTTATTTAGTGGTGTAATGAGCAAACAGAAGCAGATACATTTGGTGGAAGCCTTCAAAAAGAGCAAAAATCTGTCTTCTGATAATCCACAAAGAATGTCAGGGGGGGAAAAACCAGTAAAAGCACCGAACCATGTTTCTGGCACTAATGGCAATGGAGTTTTAAGGACCGAAAATACATTGGCGGCATTGAGTGTTACTACTGCATTATCAGAATTCTGCTCCTCTTCCAGGATTGAGCATGGTAAGTGCACAATTAATTTAATTTTATCAGTGTCTCAAACAAAGGTCATACTGCAAGCGTTTCACGGTCTTTCAAATATATTTTTCTTTTTGATTAGACTCGTAATTTCTGTCTGTACCCTAACATTGAAGCATACACTTCCATTACCTCCTGGGTGGATTAATCACCAATAAACTATACAACTAACATCACCAGACATCTAAAAAGGGCTTAATAAAGGGGGTCACTATAAAGCTTAGAATTTAACCTACCTTTTAGAAATTGGTAGTTAATTTCCAAGATCCCCTTTTTTAAATAAGTCAAACACCAAAGAAGAAAATCCCTGAACATTTAGCAGCCTGTGGTGGTACTGTAGGTCTTTAAACTGCTAGTATCAGGTTCTGAAGTTCTACATTTTTTTATTCTATTTTTTCCACAAAGGCTGTGGTCAATAGGGGATAGAATGAGAGTCTACAAGGAAGCTGCAAGCTACTTAGAGAAGCAGCACTGAAGCTGGAGAGCTGTAGAACAAAGAATGAAAAGCACTGCCATCCCAGGAAAGCAGTTCCAGTCTCTGCTGTCTTTTCAAAATGAAGCACTGGTGACATTGAGAATGGAGGGGGGGGGGGAGTCTGATTCCAGGGAATCTAAGACATACTGAAGGATAAAGATAAAATGGTGTTTACCCTTGTAACGCTGATTTGTGGAACTTTATTACACATTATAAAAAAAAAAAAAAAAAAAAAAAAACACACACATTCTGGTCCGACAGACCTTTTGACAACCAAAAATTGTTAGTCAGTGTGACAGGGTAGCGTCTCAGCCCAGACTGACTACTGGCTAGAAATAGACCCAGAAAACTTCAGTTTTAAAGCACTGTTGCACACTTTATTAAAACAAAATGAACAAACAAAACAGCCAAAATAAAGGTTCAAACAAAAGAACATGCTTGTCTGCTGGACATTAGCCTGCAATACCAAGTTGCAACACTACAAAAATTACAGCACAAACTCCTCCAAACAATGACTTTCTGGTTCCTTTTATACATGTGGCCACTCCCCAATTTGCATAAATTATCTAATTGATGAATGGCCACACCTGTGATTGCTGACAGGGACAGATTTAACCCCATCCCTGCCAGCCTTACATTCCCCACACACACCATTTATAGCAGTAGGACGTCTGCCCTGCCACGGTCAGATTTAGGATTTCCACTCTGCTGTAACAATACGCATTCTCCTTGAACACATTCTGTATCAGGATCATTTCTTACTGCCAGATTATGTAAATCAGCAAAAGACTGACACAGGAGGTGCAAAAGTGAACCAGAGTGGTTTGGCAGAGAGTGAATTAGCATTTGGGAATTTATTCCGATACTATCTAGCTAATGCATGAGCAACATTTAACAAAATACTTTAGCTTAAGGCTTTAGACATGTGTGAAAGGGTCTCCTAGGCAGGTGGAAAGGTTTAAAATGTAAGCAAATGTTTGTTTTGTTTTTAAAAATTAGCAAGCAGTTTTGTAAATCAGACCGCCCCATGTGGAACTCTTTGTCAACAACGTGTTCCATAATGCCATGTGTATTTTGGCATTCTATATTGACTACATAACCAGTTTAAGGCACTTAAAATGTTTGATCTTCCTGCTGAGTGTAAGATTAAGCTTGTTTACAATGTTGTTATCTACCGTGACCAAGATGGCCTTATTTCGGGTTCATGCCCCTATAAACGTGACCCAGAAACTGAAACTTGATTTTTCCGCGCCTTATTTGCACACTTATTTTTAAACAACAAAATAATCAAAAAAAAAAACACCTAGCTCTTCCGAGCACTTACTATACATTTATGCAGGTTCCCTGACTAATGTGCAGGACAGCTAAGCTGTTTACCTGGCATAAGATATAAAAACACACAGTACCTTCATATTATTATTTTTTTTTTTTTTTGTTCAGCTGTTTCTCCTTCAGCCTCGCTGGACAGGGCTGTTTCTCCCTTAGCCTGTTTTCATCAGCCCAGAATGAACTAACTCTGGGGTTTATATGCCCCAGAGACACAGGTATAGACAGCTGGCTCTAATTTAATAATAATGAGGCCAACTGCCAAAACAATAAAACAATTACCAATTAATAATTAAATGATGAACACAAATTAAACACTTAGGCTGGCAGGGAGGCTTTAACCCTGTCCCTGCCACAAAATGCATATATTTACACTTGCAGGGCCCCTGCCCTGCCACACTACATACCTGCTTTAAAGTCTTATCCACCTTGAATGATCCCTGTAGGTAGACACTACAATTCCATTATTATTTAGCAATGCAAGACTTGTTCTTATACTGAACGGATTTTACTCTAGACATGTCCAGCTTTGTTTTCTGCAGTGGCTCACCTTTAAAGCATTTAAGAATGTATAGTCGAGTTAGAAAGTAAATGCTACTGCATTAGGATGGTTTTCAATAAAATATAAATTCCTATTTGCAAATTGATTCTCAGTTTCTTAGTTACCTATTTCCTATTCAATATTACATAGTGAATAACAATTTTTACCGGATCTAATTTGGCATCTTGCAGTCATTCAAATCCAATGACAAAATGACTGAGTGAATGACTGTTAGATTATGCCATTTTTGTTCAAATTAAAGTATTTCAAAGCATGCAAAGTGTAGTGTTTTTGCTAGGTTAGTAATAAAGAACTGTGCTTTAGACAAGAGGATTGTGGTATACAAGAAATGCGCTTCATACAAGGGATTTAACCAAAGATTGCTCAGACTGGCTTAATATACCTGGTGTAATATAATTGTCTTTGTATTTGAGTAGTTGTCAGACTTGCCATTCCACATCCCTGTATTATTAATTGATGACTTCTTGTGGTCAGAAAGCCTTCAGCTATATCTGTATTAAAACCTGAAAAGAGACCCAGTTTGATGTTCAAACTGTGGAGACTGTAAATATATTTTAAATTAGAGGGTTATCCCTCCTACAGCCGAAGTATGATTTAGCCTACAGGATGAAAGTTGAAAATTGCACTTCATTAGAAGCGTTTAAAAAAGATTTGTTTTTTATTGTAAGCTTTAGGCATCTAACTATCAGCACCATCAAGGAAACCAGGTGCACATGTAATGCTTATTATAGATTGATAAGGATTTTTCAACCATCAGAATGTTTCACCCGCTGTATGCCGCGATCACAAAGGAAGTCCATTCATCAACCATATTACATTGAGGTTTTACTGTAGTTTATTCTTAATATCAGTACAGTTGACGTCACCTCCTTTTGAAAAATCGTATCTGAGATACATCTCTGAAGTCAATTCAACTGCAAAGTAAATTCAAAATAGTGACATCACAATCAGTCACTTACCTCGGCCATATAGGTCTTTTAATAATAATATAAAAAAAGGTTAAGTAAAAGGTATTGTTTATAAAATATCCAGTATTAAAGTTTTGGTAGTTGATTCTTACAAAATTAGTGTGTGGTTAGTCTGTAGTTGATGGTGCACAATATGACTACTTTTAGATGTAGTTGGCTTGGCTCATAAATTAACATACTATAGGCTAGATCAGTATTGAGTGGGCAGTGTTGTTGCCTCCAGATGGAACCCACGCTGCAGTATGAATACAATCAATATCCCTGATCGCAGCTGGAAAGCCTAGATATAAAACTATTTTTCTTCTGGTGTACAGTTGAAGGAAACTTGATGTAATTACAACCATCAGCCAGTGCCAGTGATGAAGCTTCTATGTCAGCATCAAGGGGCGGTGGGAGTCAGTTTAATTGCAACTCATGTGGGTGCAAGAAATCAGCTTTAACTAAGCTTTGGAGAGTGAATTTAAAAAAAAAATGAATTTCATAAATCAATGAATGTGAGCCAGGTAGCTTTTTTATGGGACTGTTTTTTGTCTTTATTTTTGTTTTAGAAGCAGGACAAACAAGACTTTAGTTCCACTACATATACATCTGTACTGCAGTATTACAAATTAGGTTAGCTGCCGTAGTAGGCACAAGGCTGTGGTCTTACTGGCAAAGATTGGCCTATGGGCACAGCTTTGAATACCACTTCTACAATATATAAAAACTGTTTTTTTTTTTAGTTTGTACTGTTGGTATATTGTTTTTGGAAAGCAAGCATCCTAATTCTGGCAGACACACAATGCATACCGATATGCCTGCACCCACAGAAACTCATAAATGTAATCAAACATTCAGCCAGTGTGATTATAAATCACCCTGCAAGAATGAGGTATCACCATAAATGCATGTCAGTAACAAGAGAAAAAAATGAAATCCTTATTAATAGCAGCCCTCAGACTTACCCTTCCACAACTATATGAATAGGGCTCAGTCAGGCTTACCTGGAAGTTTGTACTTTTGTTTCTGAAAGAGCTCCCTTTGTATAATGTGTATAATACTAGCCAGAGCATTGTAATGACTCCGCTTAGGATGTGATGCTGAGACCATTTGTTTATCTGTTTTGTTTTGAAATAAAAATTTTTACAGACATATTTATTCTAATAATTAGCCTGGTGTGCAGGGTACCCCACCCCTGGGCATATTTTTTTATTTTTTTTATTTTGTCTGTTATATGTTATTGTAGTAGTGCATGGAGTGTGGGTTATGTAGAACAGGTGACGTAAAATGTATATTTGTATTTAGGCACAGGGATTGCACAATCACATGCAGATTAAAGTGGGTATTTGTGGGGCTCCCGAGTGGCGCATCCAGTAAAGGCACTGTGGCCTATAGGGCGCCTGTGGGTCTGCTGTAGAAGCCACTCAGATACAGACGTGCTCAAATTTGTTGGTACCCTTACAGCTCATTGAAATAATGCTTCATTCCTCCTGAAAAGTGATGAAATTAAAAGCTATTTTATCATGTATACTTGCATGCCTTTGGTATGTCATAGAATAAAGCAAAGAAGCTGTGAAAAGAGATGAATTATTGCTTATTCTACAAAGATATTCTAAAATGGCCTGGACACATTTGTTGGTACCCCTTAGAAAAGATAATAAATAATTGGATTATAGTGATATTTCAAACTAATTAGTTTCTTTAATTAGTATCACACATGTCTCCAATCTTGTAATCAGTCATTCAGCCTATTTAAATGGAGAAAAGTAGTCACTGTGCTGTTTGGTATCATTGTGTGCACCACACTGAACATGGACCAGAGAAAGCAAAGGAGAGAGTTGTCTGAGGAGATCAGAAAGAAAATAATAGACAAGCATGGTAAAGGTAAAGGCTACAAGACCATCTCCAAGCAGCTTGATGTTCCTGTGACAACAGTTGCAAATATTATTAAGAAGTTTAAGGTCCATGGAACTGTAGCCAACCTCCCTGGGCGCGGCCGCAAGAGTAAAATCGACCCCAGATTGAACAGAAGGATAGTGCGAATGGTAGATAAAGAACCAAGGATAACTGCCAAAGAGATACAAGCTGAACTCCAAGGTGAAGGTACGTCAGTTTCTGATCACACCATCCGTCGCTTTTTGAGCGAAAGTGGGCTCCATGGAAGAAGACCCAGGAGGACTCCACTTATGAAAGAAAAACATAAAAAAGCCAGACTGGAATTTGCTAAAATGCATATTGACAAGCCACAATCCTTCTGGGAGAATGTCCTTTGGACAGATGAGTCAAAACTGGAGCTTTTTGGCAAGTCACATCAGCTCTATGTTCACAGATGAAAAAATGAAGCTTTCAAAGAAAAGAACACCATACCTACAGTGAAACATGGAGGAGGCTCGGTTATGTTTTGGGGCTGCTTTGCTGCGCCTGGCACAGGGTGCCTTGAATCTGTGTAGGGCACAATGAAATCTCAAGACTATCAAGGCTTTCTGAAGCGAAACGTACTGCCCAGTGTCAGAAAGCTCTGTCTCAGTCGCAGGTCATGGGTCCTCCAACAGGATAATGACCCAAAACACACAGCTAAAAGCACCCAAGAATGGATAAGAACAAAACATTGGACTATTCTGAAGTGGCCTTCTATGAGTCCTGATCTGAATCCTATCGAACATCTATGGAAAGAGCTGAAACTTGCAGTCTGGAGAAGGCACCCATCAAACTTGAGACAGCTGGAGCAGTTTGCTCAGGAAGAGTGAGCCAAACTACCCGTTAACAGGTGCAGAAGTCTCATTGAGAGCTACAGAAAACGTTTGATTGCAGTGATTGCCTCTAAAGGTTGTGCAACAAAATATTAGGTTAGCGGTCCCATCATTTTTGTCCATGCCATTTTCATTTGTTTTATTATTTACAATATTATGTTGAATAAAAAATTAAAAGCAAAGTCTGATTTCTATTAAATATGGAATAAACAATGGTGGATGCCAATTACTTTTGTCAGTTTAAAGTTATTTCAGAGAAAATTGTGCATTCTTCATTTTTTATGGAGGGGTACCAACAAATTTGAGCACGTCTGTATGTGTTGTCCTCCGGCACTATGGGTCTGGTGGCTTCGCTGTAGACCTGCAGCACGAAAAAAGACGGCTTGGTAGGACACATTTCAAAGGACACGTGTGTCTGCCACCATTTCCCGAGTCAGCACGGGAGTTGCAGCAGTGAACCGGGATAAAAATAATAATTGGGCATTCCAAATTGGGGAGAAAACCGGGGTAAAAATCATTGGCGATGACTACATTTATAGTAAAAAAATAGTGAGTGTTTGTATGGGGGCACGGGGACTGCACAATTAGTTCACGTGCAGACTGCTAAGATTCAATTGAATAACTGATTATTATTATTATTGGGTTGTGTATTTATATGTGGACGGACGAAGCCGCCTGTCCTTATTATTATTATTATTATTATTATTATTATTATTATTAGATGAAAGACGTGAGTCTGAATAAACCGATATAAATCAATTGCTCTAGTAATATATTCTTGATAATACCGTTTTGTACCGTGTTTGTCTATTTTGTTTTGGCCCATGTGCCCTTTTCTTTTTTGTTTTATAACAGTGTTTTTTTGGTATTTAGTAAAAGTACTGCTATGGCAGTCCTGTACCTTTTGTTTTTGCACTTCTTCCTGGTCCGTGACATCATCTCACACGCCACTCAAGCCCATCTTTGTGACAGCATATCACATAAACCAGCAGGCCTCATAATAAGGCCCACATGCCACAATCACCCCCCTGGGAGCCCAAGTTGCGGCGCCCTGCTGTCTCCAGGTAAACTGTAGGCCTGTACTTGCTGCTACTTTATGTCTAGTTTAAAAAAAAAAAGGTTTGCTAGCAGCAACCTGTAAACCTGCAGACAAATGTGAATCATTTCTGACAGCTAAAGTAATTCATGATTTGAGTCAGGTTCAATTACTTTTGTAATAAGAAAGTGGGAAAAGCTGTAAATTTAAATGTTTGTGAATAGGGTTGATTATTGTATTGCCCTTGGGCCCCCGTTGACTTTGTAGTCAGGCCCTACTCAGATTTCCCATGAGGATGATTGCTGTATGTCATTTAAGTTTTATTTCTGTTACAAATGAGAATTAGACTGTCTGATTATTGCCCAGGACCCAAAAGGTCAGCAAAAAGGTCATTAATTGCCTCAGGTAAAAGCCAGATGATACATTTGATTCTGCTGCAGCTGAATTGAGAAATAAATACTTAATGTGTTGAACACATGATGCTCCAAATTCAGAATGTACAGTTAAAATGGCATTCTGTACCTATCTGTAATTGTTTAGTACACATAAGAGCTAATTTTATAGGAGATGAACTGTATTGTGAGATTAAGACATAAAAACTTTTTTCAGGGAAAGGGGTGGAAAGTTTTTATTCGATGCAGTACGGTAACTGGGTACTGTATTTAATGCTTGGTTAAACTCTGTAGGATTCATTTTAGAATCTGAATTACTGCCATGAATTCAGGAACAATGCAATTGTTCTTACTTGAACTCAGTGTTGATTATGTTTAATAGTTGTATTGTTTTAATGATTCTGAATCCAGTTACCAGCTGGATATTATATAATAGTATGATAGTTATTGCATGACTGGAACCAGTTTCCCACAGTTATTTATTTTGCACTTTGATTTCACACTTCTTTATTGGAGTATATTGGAACATGATGTAACAAGTTCATGACTCAGGCATCAGAAAGAACAGTATAGGACAATGCCTTTGAACCTGGTAAAATAGGCCGATCCTACCTCTGGTTTCGCAGTTGTTTCAATATATCATAGATATAACATTCTTTGAAAGACAGTTAGCTTACTTCTAAGGAGGAACATAGGCATATACACTGAATTTACACTCCTGGTAAACATTTCTTCATGAGAAATGATACAGGTTTGACCCACTTGCCAGATTTCTGAATAATACAGGAGTCTGTTGTACTTGTTTTGGGGGCTTTCTTTTTTTCTGTACTCACAGGTGTGAGGGGGGTGGATTAGTATTGAAGCAAAGATTTAAAAACAAAAGCCAGTTTGGCGATTGGGCACACCTTTATTGTTGGCTTCCTTTCAGTCATTTAATAGCTGTGGCTGTAGCTTGAGTACCTCTTAATGCTGGGTTGCATCCACCTTGCCTGATATCACAAAGCTGCAATTTTAACATTATCCCTGTAATTTATGCCAAGCCTGAGGGAATAGAGAGGTGCTGTCACATTGAATTGTATATTAGTTAATCTGGTGTAACTTGCCCAAAATAAGGCATATTTAAAATAAGATCCCTAAAATGAGACAGTATGAACATGTTTTTATTTTACTTTGTTTCTACAGTATATTGTCCTTTTTTCTACACTTTCAATCTTTACACCATAGAAAAAAAATCTCCCATTTTAATATGTAATATGTGAGAGACATTCACTGCAATAAATAACCTGAACTATACTTTATTACATGGTGTAGACTATATCACTGTGTTTTAATATTTATGATTCCCATTGTATTTTCAGTATACTTCATGTATGATATTGGAAATAAAATGATAATGCAATACACGATAGACAATTTGAATGAACAGATTTCACATTATGTTGTAAAATATTGTTCCGGTAGTTCATTCAATCAAATAACTGCCATGGTGAAGATGAGTGTATTTCATAATATATTTTAAGTGACTTTTTGATACATTTCAAAATATGTTGGACTATATTTTTCAGTGCATAGGGCAATATTTGTTTTAAATATTGATGGCTAGATGCTTCTTGGAAGCAATAGTCATAAAAGAGATTTAATAAACAAATCTGCAAAGACTAATTTTGAAAACATTTTGATTCTTTAAGCCGCTTATTTCTGGAGATAGTGGCTCTTCTAAATAAAAGGTTTAAGTGGTCACACAATTGAACTCAAGTTAACCCTTGAATGATTTACTGTACATTACATGGAGTCTCCTTGTTGTTTTGTATTCTGCACTGAAGATGCATTTGTGGGGATTTTTGTAGGTGGAATCAGTCAGGGTTTGGTATGTTTTTAGACAACTATACATTGTCGGTCATGAATACTGCATCAGTTAAATATGATAAATATGTTAGAAAGATATCTACAGCAGTGTCACAATTACGTTAACTGGGGTATAGTGCATTGAATTGCAGTTATTCAGTAACAACTCTGTAAATCAGGGTTACAATTATAATGCAAATGCATTCAATTGCATTGAAAAACTATTGTTCGACAAAGCATCTTAAATTACGCTATATCTTTATTATACAGCCTGTCAAGAAAAAAATTCTAGTCAATTCAATATTCCCATCTACAGATCATTTTTGTAATTAAGAGGAATATATAATAATAATAATAATAATAATAATAATAATAATAATAATAATAATAATAATAATAATAATAATAGATGATTTGTTGTCCTTTATGAGTAAAAGATAGTAAGAATGCTCTGGATGATGTCATAAATTGTACCAAGGTCAAGCTATTTATAGTCCTTCAAACCCCAGAGAGAATAGGCTAATAAAGATGAGCACACAGGACTGCTCAGGTAGGGACCACTTTTTTGAAAGAACACAGTGCTCTTCTTTGATCGTTAACAGAAACTGAAGATTGTATTATTTACATTAGATTATAAGGAAATTATACAAGGTAACTTGGGAAACAAGAATAAGAATACGAACGCTGTAAGAGTGTACAACTGCACTGCGTGGTACATTTAAAAACAATTCTTACAAATAATTTAAAAGCAAGCATGATGGTTGTCATCATATGAAGTGCACTTGCAGGTCACAATTTGTTAAAATCCCTGTTCTATCTGGATTTGTGCAGGTGGATGGGAATCACTTTCCATGGGGATGGAAATGGGCAGGGGTTCATTTGGAATGAAAAAGGTACCAGATCCTATAATTAAGGAAGAGGGACAGTATTTTACACAGTGTAATTTACTAACCTTGATTTGAAGTAGCTTCCATATATGCTTCAAGTTCTCATCTGTTTCTTGGTTTCGTGCAATAGTGTTGTTGTACTATAGGTAGCTGCATGCCCACCTTTGCCTAGCCATGTTTTAACATAATTTTCAGGCTTGCACAATACTAGTGGCAGGCTGCCTAATGTATTGAACAGGAGTAAAAAGAGCTATTTTTTTTAGCCTTTCATTGTTTGGGTAATTTTCTTACTCATAGATGTCATACCCTGTCATAGATGAATACTTATGCAAGCAAGATATTTCAGTTTTTTATTTTTCTTAAAAATATTTCCCAACATAAAACCAATGTCACCTTACAATAATTGATTTTGAGTTCCGGTGTTTTAAAATAAAATATCAAACAGAACGAAATTTCAATGGCACAACCCCCAGACATTACTTTTTGGTAGAGCCACCTTTCACTGCAATAACAGCTTTAAGTCTTTTGGGGTAAGTATGTACCAGCTTTGCACACACTGTCGGAATGATTTTGGCCCATTCTTCTTGGCAGATTTGCTCCAGGTTGTTCAGGTTGGTTGGACGATGCTTGTGGACCGCAATTTTCAAATAGTGCCACAGATTCTCAATGGGATTGAGATCAGGACTTTGACTGGGCCGCTGTAGGACATTCACCTTTTTGTTTTTGAGCCACTCCAATGTTGCTTTGGCCTTGTGCTTGGGATCATTGTCCTGCTGAAAGGTGAATTTCCTCCCAAGCTTCAGTTTTTTAGCGGACTGAAGCAGGTTCTCTTGCAGTATTTCCCTGTATTTTGCTCCATCCATTCTTCCTTCAATTTTAACAAGATGCCCAGTCCCTGCTGATGAGAAGCATCCCCACAGCATGATGCTGCCACCACCATACTTCACTGTAGGGATGGTGTGTCTTGAGACATGCGTAGTGTTAGGTTTTGCGCCACACATAGCGCTTTGAGTTTTGGCCAAAAAGCTCTATCTTGGTCTCATCTGACCACAAAACCTTTTCCCACATCGCAGCTGGGTCACTCTCATGCTTTCTGGCAAACTCCAGCCGTGTTTTCAGATGGTACTTTTTGAGTAACGGCTTCTTTCTTGCCACCCTCTCATACAGGCCAGTGTTATGTAGAGCTCTTGATATGGTTGACTGGTGCACCATTACTCCACTCCCAGCCACTGAACTCTGTAGCTCCTTCAAAGTGATTGTTGGCCTCTCTGTGGCTTCTCTCACAAGTCTCCTCCTTGTTAGAGCGCTGAGTTTTGAGGGACGGCCTTTTCTTGGCAGTGCCTGGGTGGTGTGATGCAGCTTCTACTTCCTGATTATTGATCCAACTGTGCTCACTGGGATATCCAAACACTTGGATATTATTTTGTACCCTTTCCCTAATCTATGCATTTGTATTACTTTATCTCTAACTTCTGCAGAATGCTCTTTGGTCTTCATTTTCCTTAGGATTCACAGCCTGACCAATGATCCTCCAACAGTGGGGTTTTTATCCAGAAAATGTGACAGCAACTTTAATGGTTCACAGGTGGAGGCCAATGGTAAGGTAATTATGTCCTCGTTAGGGCAATTTCTTTCATCGGTGTAAACAGGGAGCTTCCACAGCACAGGGGTTGACTACTTATGCAAGCAAGATATTTCAGTTTTTTATTTTTCTTAAAAATATTTCCCAACATAAAACCAATGTCACCTTACAATAATTGATTTTGAGTTTCAGTGTAATAAAATATCAAACAGAACGAAATTTCAATGTACCATTTGTAATTCAGTAATATGAGAGAATTGGTCAGGGGTCTGAATACTTTTGCAAGGCACTGTATATATATATATATATATATATATATATATATATATAGACACACAGTATATATATATATATATATATAGACACACAGTATATATACATACACGTTATGGACCGATGTCGAAATCTTGCAGTTACCAGAATAAAATGCAACAATATTTTATTGTATTCTTATTGCAGTAATGCAATATAGATCTCTGTGTAGAGTTCCCTTGAATGAGAGATCATTCAATATCAGCAAGAGACTAATAATCCCAGTTTAAACATGTAAAAGCCATCCAGTTAAATATAGTTACCTGAAACTCAGGAAGAACGCAGTGCCAAACAACTCATTTATCATAGCAATATTAATCGTATTTTGGGAATACAACTGGAATAGAGAGGAAGTGCTGCACTAATGAATGAAAGATGTCATCAGTGAATTTTGACCAGGACGCAGCTTCATGGAAATTAAAGTTTAAAAGCATGATGTGGTAGATATTAACTCCTTTTTACATAACTGAGCTTCCGTATCTTTGCCTGTTTTATGATCTCTCATTCAAACAAAGCAACTCTGCAATAAGAATACAATAAAACATTGCTGCATTTTATTTACGCAGTGCGCTTTTGCCAGAGGGAACTCACTCTCTATTATTAGTATACTGTATCTGTTAAATATTTCTTGGAATGCCGACATTTACATAAAATTTGATGCTAATTCGGCATCTGCCCACCGCAGCTGGGCACTTCGTGAACTGCCCTGGCATTTTGCGATTTTGGCATCGGTCCATAACATATATAAAGTGTGGGGGAGGTGGGAGGGGGGCGTTGACTCGGGCGCAGGGGTGAAATTACAACCATTATTAACATTAGGTAGATAGATTACGTTAACAATTAGGCATGCTTAAAATACAAAGGTAGAGCGCAGCACACAGTCACGCTAAAGAATCAACAAGTGCAGTCAACGGATTTATTGACTGGTGAAATACAATTCAAAGTTGATGTCGATTTGTTTTGTCATTTCAAATATTTTCACAAAACAAACATTAAGTTGAAAAACCACATTTGTAGGTAAAAAATGCTAGAATAAAAGTCACTACATTTAAAAAACACGTGAAATTTTCATTCCACTAAAATAAATGGCTTCACATAATCTCTGTAAGTAAGAAATTGGAGTGTCCAGTGTGAAAACACAACACGAAATAACACATTAACATAGCATCCAAAGTAGTGCTATAGCATTAAAATGCTCAATACAAAAAAATGCCTGAGTTAGAAGCTCTTGCAGTGTCTAAAAAAAAAAAATCAAAAATATGGATTGTAGTGTAACGGGAAAGCATAATCAATCAGACTACGGAGTCTGTATCATCTGAACCTCATCTATTCACATGAGCCGCGGTATTTCCCCTCAAGCATTATTCGCGCATTTGTTATTAAAAACCGGAAATTAATGGTGAAAATTAGGGCGTTGAATCTGCCGAATCTGGTTTGTGTGTGTGTGTATATAGTTCATACTGTTCATCATTTGCAAACTGCATAATTCTTGCCTGTCAGACAACAAAAGGTACCGGATTTGACATCTGGTGCGATCTGGCACAAATTAACCCCTGGGTGTGGGTGACAGCCAATGAAGGGAGTTAAAATGAAGATAATGACCGTCCTGTATTGCCTGCTGATCAGGGGACTGTGCTGTCACAGCAATTATCTATCCTAGAGATGAAGAAGGATCTCCTATTGAGAGTGGGAACTGCCGGGGATGCTGAAACATCAAACAGAATATGCTTGCCTGATAAAGGCACCATAGTTGGCTTGGTACAAAAGTGACCCTCTTGCATCAGTGTACAGCTATGGACAAAACTTTTGCATGACCTAGAATTTTAGGATTGAGACATAATTTAAAAAAGAAAAACTATATGAACATAACTTTAGATATTTTATTTAACATCATGTATCAAAGAAACTACAAAATTATATCCCAAAAGTCTACCGGAAGCTATAGTAGTAGTACATATATATGTTAGATTTTGAAAATGTCACATTTTTCAATTTTTGTCTGGTTTTTGTTAACCATGTGGAAAACTACAAAGCAGTATGTAATTCAATATGTTAACGTAACATTATTCAGCAGTTAATTTGATAGGTTTAACATCAATAGAAATTAGCTTCTTAGTAATACAAACCGGGTAACATTACTGTCACTGTTTTTTAGGCTTGATAAGCAGGTTACGTAGCTTTTTCATTAGTGCCTGTAGCCAACAAGGTGGTACCTTGGCATACAACTTATGAGTCTCAGCAGTTTTGGTCCCTTCACCCACCTGGCAGATGTTCCTTGGATCTCACCTCAAAGCAACAATAAAGTCAACAGTAAACATTTTGAGGAATGGGTTACAGGGGCGGGGGGCACCTTTGGTGTGAAGGACATTCGACCCCTAAGTGGTGCCCAAGGAGTTGTGGCTGTATCATATACTGTACAGTATGTGTTCAATTCCCAGGCTCTCCCAACACAGGTGAAAGCTCTGGTTATTGATAACAGTACCAGCTGTAGGAGGTTATGGGAAAGATTATGGCATCAAAAGCCTAATAAAAATAACATTAATAAAATAGTTATGAAATAAAATAATAATGGAAGCACTTTTGATTGCTTGGTAGCAAATTAAATGTATTAAATTTTTCCATTACAGTATGTTCTTTGAAAAGGGTTACACGTCATTCATTTTGTTTTTTCAGCCAAGTTTCTGTACGTTTGTGGTAACAGCTCCCACGTTGTGCAAGTCTTTACAAAACTGTTTGGAATGCAATTATAGAAACGAGATGGAAGGAACACTTTCTAATGAGGAGTGGCATAAACAGTAAATCCTTTTTAGGATTGCATAATAATAAGATTCAATAGGGAAGCATTTCAAAATATGGAAACATTACCACTAAACATACTTTACATTTTTTGACACCCCCAATCCCCCGCACACATGCTGCTGTATAATGACACCTTCAAACCTCAAATCAAGTACTTAAAGTGAAGGCGAGAGAACTAGAAAAGACAAACCTGATTAGTTGCATATAAAACAAATGCATTGTTATACCTCTCTGTACTTCATTTTAAGTGACATTTTATCCAAGTTGTACACGCCTCATTAAACCTCTTCAAAAATGTAATGTAAATAGGGGTCCTAAATAGTTGCTTACCTGGTAAAAGTACAGCTGCATGGTGTGCAGGGGGAGTCAAATAGTTAGTGCAGTGCAGGTTCACATCGTGCATTGGCTCTGGCACTCCCACGGCTTAGGGAGGCAAAACCAGCAGGGACTGTTTCTCCTCATCGTGCTGCAGCGAACCTTACTGGCCAGGTGCCTAGTGAGCTCTGGAGAACGAAACGTTCAGTGGGCATCCTCCTGAGCTCACTAGGCACCTGGCCAGTAAGGTTTTGGGGGAATTGCTGCAGTGAGAAAACATAATTGGCCATTCTAAATTAGGGAGAAAATCAGGTGTCAAATAATTGGACACTCAAAATAAAAAAAAAAAAATAAAATAAAAAAAATGTAAATTGAATATCAGCCTTGTTAGAAAACAAGCCCTTAGCAAACTTAATGCAAGTCAAGACATTGAATGGCTTACCAATGCATTTATTGTAACAATATTCCTATACCAAAAAAAGAAAAACACATTTAAAATCGTAATTTAACATTTGAATAGGATATCTTCTTCACTGAAGCAATAAAGATGTCTCATGTGTATCCAAGACTTTGGTTTTATGTATTTTCCAAAAGACTGAGCCTGCAGCAGAAAGGAACCCACACAGTGTTATCAGATGAACATCTTATGGCCTTGAGGACAGTACGCCACCAATGCAAGCTGCTTCTGCAGAAGGCAATAGAATTACTATAGAGCAGAATTGCTATAGAGTACTATAGAGCAGTCAGAGTCAAATGTTAACTTTTCCATTGCTGTTGTAGACCCACCTCCGCTGAATTCTATAAATACAGGCCGACACAATTCTAAAGTACATCATTCTACTTTCAAACAGCATTCCATTTAATCTTTTCTTTGCCACTGAATCACTAAAAATAAAGAAGCGTTATTGGTTACAGGTTCAATTATATTCCCAGTAGAATCTATGATTTCTGTAGCACAGTGTACCAACATGTTTAGTCTTTAACTAAAGAAAAGACTTTGTTGATGTAGCTTTCATATATGCTTATTAAATTTGAGAGAATGATTTCTGCCAGCCAACAAACTTGACTGAGTCGCAATGCAAACCTGATGGGATACATAACTGGTGGTGCTAACTTTCTAAACTTACAGGGGTTCTCGTTATTAAGGATCCTTGTTGGGGATATTTGGGGAATTCCACCTTCAATTTTTCATATTTCAGAAACCGTTTCAGATGGTGACATCATATTTTCATATTTTCTGTACTGTTTTGTGAATAGGGCCCATTTGCTTCATGCAAATGTATTTTATGATTTTATCATGTAGAAGGAATTGCTGACAAAGCAATAAATGTGCTACAGTACCTTTACCTAGATCGTTCTGAGATCATGTGGTGTTTGTAGGTTTCTTCTGTTTGGTACACTGCTGCATTCTATGATTCTCTCAGTCAAATTCCATTGCCAGCATTGTGTAGTAAAAATAATCAGTTTTTACTGCTTATATTGTTATAACCTCCAGCCTCATAAACCACACGCTTTTGTTCTCCATTCCCGTTTTCTGTCCTAAACAATGGGTCCTGATGAGCCAATTAATGTGGATTACAAATGATTCTAATATTTCTGTACAGTTTGTCTATGCATTGAAACAGACTAGCAATGTCTAGCAATGTCTTTCTAGACCTCACAGACTCCTTTGCAGTGCCTGCAGGACCTCAAGGTTGATCTCACACATTTATATTTCAGTGTGATATTCTTTTTAATCACATACACACATAAAGCTGTTAAGTGTGGCAAGGCTGGGAGGCCTGTGTTTTATGGCCTAACCTTAATAACACCAATTGTAGCTGCAGTACTTCTTTTTTTCCATCCAGTGACAAAGTATAATTCTCCATGTGGCATTCAATGTCACATCACTGATGAGATTGCCTGTGGTTAAATGTCACACATTCTAATCACTGTGCAGATAGATGGTTTGTTTGTTTGTGCTGCAACAGTACTTTTCTCTAAGGATTTCAAAATGTATGCTTCTCTCTCTCTTTTAATGGGCAATGCACTTGGAATGCCAAAACATGTCAATAAGTCTGGGAGGCAAGAATTAATAAGAACCAGTCTTCCTCTATTGTGCTACTTTTGAAAGCCTTTCCAGAAGGGGGAAGATACTTAGGTATTTTTTTAAAGAATAATGGGAATCACAACCAGGTTTCGCTCTACTGATATTTTTCCCTTTAAGTTTGGTGTCCTATGGGTCCTATTCGCAGAGCTTTTATTCAAGGGTTATTTAAAAAAAAAAAAAAAAAACGGTTAAAGTCTGTTCTTCTGAATAAAAATGGTTTGATCTTCTGAAAACTGTTCTAGCTGTTGTTGACCTCTTTAACAACAGTCTATGTAAGTTTCATAAATATCGAACTTCATATTCATAAAAAGATAATTAAAGCTTTGAGTAGTTATTAACAATAATAACAGATATAAAAAACCAACAGATGTTATGCCTTGGTAAAATACTATAGCTAGTATTGATATTACATTGTTCATTCTTTAAGAGAACACTAAACACCCAAAGACAAATGTAATCCGATTCACTTATTTGTGATCGATCAGTGGGTGTTTCTAGTGTTGCTCAGCAACCCCTACCACTTTCCAGAGATTACTTAACTGTTGAGGGTCTGAGTTTAAAAAACAGGGTTCACTATTATGTGAAAGAAGTTTTTAACAATTGTTTTCAATTTTATAATTTAAAATCAACTAAGCCTAAAATGTATGCTTGGCTTTGCTTAGCTGAGTTTTGCATAAAATACCCCATATACTAAATTATTTTCCAGTATACAGTATTCAGAAACATGGTAAATCTTCCAATACCATTCCTTGATTTTACTTATAGTTGGTAAAAAAAAAAGTATTGAGGACATTATACTACAAATACAATCACATCATCATCTTGTCGCTCTATCGATAGATTAGCTATTCGTTCATTAAGATCTAATCAGAAGCAGCTGATCAGTGTGACTTGTTTGCTGCACCCAAGCAATTCCACCACAGCAAGATTAATCTCAGCAAAGGTGGAGCTCATTTATATGTGAATTACTTTCAATTTAGGGGGAATTTTGAAATCCCAGTCTGTCTCAAAGCGTCCGGTTAATCTGGATTCATATGGTAACCCTAGGTTTTACTGAAAGTCTCACTAAAACCCACATTAATCAGAACACTGGAATCTATGCACAGGGACCCCAGGAAAGACAAAAGAACAGAGAACTAGATGAGAGAAAATGGTTGATAAAAGGGTGCTCAACAGAAAGATTATGCATATTCACAGAGTCTGACAACAGTAAACAGTTATGTACCAGCCAAAGACAGCAGTGAATGAATGCCATTTCAATCTGATGGCAGTTGAGGACATTATACTGGATTTCTACCACAACATTTTCAAAACTCATTTAGTTTCTCAATTTAAAAGCTTATTAAGCTAAAGACATATTATTCATACACCAGTCAAACATCTTAGTGTATATATATATATATATACACTACCGGTCAAAAGTTTTAGAACACCTCCATTTTTCCAGTTTTTATTGAAATTTACGCAGTTTAATGTCTCAATGTACTCTGAAATTAAAGCATAGAACAAATAAACAATTGGAGATAAAAAATAAATCATGGAATCATTTTGTTTAACAAAGTAGCCACCTTTTGCAGATATAACAGCCGAACACACTTGTGGCATTCTTTCTACAATGGAAATCAAATATTGTTTGGAAAGTTCTTCCCAACACTGTTGCAGAAGTTCCCACAAATGTGTTGCACTTGTAGGTTGCTTTGCTTTCACCCTTCTGTCCAGTTCATCCCAAACCAGCTCGATGGGGTTTATGTCTGGAGACTGTGCTGGCCATTCCATGATTTGAAGCCTACCGTCTTGTTCTTTTCTTCTAAGGTAGTTCTGACATAGCCTGGAGGTATGTTTTGGGTCATTATCTTGCTGTAGGATGAACCCCTGACCAACTAGGCGTATACCAGAGGGTATTGCATGGTGCTGCAAAATGCTGTGGTAGCAGTTTTGGTTCAGGGTGCCACTCACTCTGTGCAAGTCGCCGACTCTGGATCCAGCAAAAGAGCCCTAGACCATCACGCTTCCTCCTCCATGTTTGACAGTTGGTGTCACACACCGAGGAACCATCCTTTCGCCTACTCGACGGCGTACAAAAACCCTGCGTGATGAACCGAAGATTTCAAATTTTGATTCATCGGTCCATAAGACCTTCTTCCAGTCTTCAGTAGTCCACAGGCGGTGCTTCATGGCCCAGGCAAGCCTCTTTTTCTTATTTTGCCATCTTAGCAATGGCTTTCTTACTGCCACTCGACCTGTCAAACCTGCAGCTCGAAGTCTTCTCTTCACAGTTGAAACTGAGACTTGCTTACTTCGACCAGTGTTAAGCTGTGCTTGAAGCTGTTGTCCTGTGAGCCGCCTATCACGCAAGCTGTTGACTCTCAGAAACTTGTCTTCCGATTCTGTTGTGGCTTTGGGTCTGCCAGACCTCTTCCTGTCAGAGTTTCCTCCAGTTTCCAAGTGCCTTTTGATGGTGTAGGAAACTGTACTCACTGACACCTTGGCTTTCTTTGCAATTTCTCTAAAGGAAAGACCTACACTTTTAAGGGTTATAATGGTCTGTCTGTCTTCCTTTGTTAATTGCCTTTTTCTCGCCATTATGAGAGCAATATACTACTTCCTGCAGTACAATACTGTCCAAATAATGCTTAAGAGGGTGTAGTAACACAGTCTGTTCCAACACTGCTTTTATACAGACAGAGGGTTTGTAAGTAATCAACAAAAGTTGGGACACCTGTAGGAATTGTTAGCATCAACTTTCAAAGCTTAATTTAATTCCATTGCTGCAGAACAGCTGTAAGCTGTTAACCCATTACTTGTTCCCTGAAAAAGTCCTTTTTGTATAACTCTGAAATGTACATTATTTTTCAGTTTTTGGTAACCTAAACTTTTTTTTTTTAACCTCTGGCAGTTTACCGCTTACCTTTGTACCATTTCAGGTTATTCACTGGACTTGAACTGCTTAAATTTCAATAAAAACTGGAAAAATGGGGGTGTTCTAAAACTTTTGACCGGTAGTGTATATATATATATATATATATATATATATATATATATATATATATATATATATATTGTAAGACAGCAGGGAGGGGGGTTAAAATCCTCCCTGTGTAGGATATGAGCGCAGGCACCTTTTTTGTTAGTTTGCTTTATTGTTTGATTGTTTTGCTTTATTGTTTAATTTTGATTTGTTAATTGTTTTATTATTAATCATCCCCTGCACCTGGTGCTTATTATTAAATTAGAGCCAGGTGCAGGGTATAAAAAGAGAACAGACAGTTTGTTCAAGGCTGCTGAGGAGAAGGAGGCAGGAGGGGTGCTCTGCTTCCAAGCAGTCGTGAATATGTAAGTGCAAAGAAGAGTGCATTTTGTTGTTTGGCAGGTAAACAGCTTAGCCGTCCTGCGGGTGAGTTAGGTTACCGCTGTGTTTATAAACAATAAAGCAAACTAACAAAAAAGGTGACTGCGCACATATCCTACACAGGGAGGATTTTAACACCCCTCCCTGTTGTCTTACAATATATATATATATATATATATATATATATATATATATATATATATATATATATATATATATATATATATATATTACACACGCAGTGGTTTGCAGAAGTATTCACCCCCCTGCAAAGTTTTCACATTTTGTTGGCACCTGAGCATACTCCATGATGCTTTCAAATTAGACTTTAGTTAAAAAGTTAAAAAATGCATATAAAATATAAATAAGTAAGATTTACAGAGAAAAACAGATTAATCTCAGTTGCATAAGTATTCAATCCCTTTGCTACTGCAGCCTTAAATCAGCTCAGGTGCAAATGATTTGTTTGAAAGGTCATAACATTTGTGAAATGGTTGCAGCCTGTGTGTACTCAGAGTGGTTTAACTTGTAGATAATTTCCCTCAGGTATATAAAGACTTTGAAGCTGCAACTCACATAGTGCTCCAACAAAGCAACCATGAAGACCAAGGAGCTTTCGAAACAAGTCAGGGATAAAGTGGTAGAGAGGCACAGAGCAGGAGAAGGGTACAAGAACATTTCAAAGGCGCTGATTATCCCTCAGCACAGTGAAGTCCATCATTAAGAAGTGGAAGATGCATCATACCACCTGGACACTACGCAGATCAGGTCGCCCTCCCAAACTGAGCAGCCGGGCAAGCAGGAAACTGGTTTGGGATGTCACTCTGAAGCCAACAATGACCTTGAGAGATCTGCAAAGTTCTGTGTCTGAGATGGGAGTCAATGTTCACACATCAACAATAAGCCGGTCCCTACACAAAGCTGGCCTGTATGGACGAGTGGCAAGAAAGAAGCCATTACTCAAAAAGCCTCATCTTAAAGCACGTATGGAGTTTGCGAAAAAGCATGTAGATGATACTGCAGACATGTGGAAAAAGGTTTTGTGGTCAGACAAGACAAAAATTGAACTTTTCGGTCTAAATTCCAAGCGTTACGTCTGGCACAAGACCAACACTGCACATCACCCAGTCAACACCATCCCAACTGTCAAGCATGGTGGTGGCAGCATCATGTTATGGGGATGTTTCTCTTCAACAGGGACTGGGAAGCTTGTCAGGATAGAGGGGAGAATGGATGGTGCAAAGTACAGGCGAATGCTTGAGGAAAACCTGTTTGAGTCAGCCAAGACTCTGAAACTGGGGAGGAAATTCACATTTCAGCAGAACCCGAAGCACAAAGCCAAAGCCACACTGGAGTGGTTGAACAAGAAGAGAATTCATGTTCTTGAGTGGCCCAGTCAAAGTCCTGACTTGAATCCAGTCGAAAAGTTTATGGCGAGACTTGAATATTGTAGTCCATCGACGATCCCCAGCAAACTTATCAGAACTGGAGCAGAGGCTCCCTAGTGGCGCATCCAGTAAAAGCACTCGTGTAGTGTGCAGGATGCGCCCTATAGTCTGGGCATCATTGGTTTGAGTCTAGGCTATTCCTTTGCCGACCGAGGATGGGAGCTCCCAGGGGGCGGCACACAGTTGGCCGAGCACCTCCCGGGGGGAGGGAGGGTTAGGTCGGCCAGGGTGTCCTCGGCTCACTGCGCACCAGCGACCCCTGTAGTCTGGCCGGGCACCTGTGGGCTTGCCTGTAAGCTGCCCCGGACTGCGTTGTCCTCCGACGCTGTATCTTTGGGTGGCTGCATGGTGAGTCTGCAGTGTGAAGAAAAGCGGTCGGCTGACGGCACACGCTTCGGAGGACAGCATGTGGTCGTCTTCGCCGCTCCCGAGTCAGCACGGGGGTGGTAGCGGTGAGCTGAGCTAAACAAAAATAATTGGACACTATTAAATAGGGGAGAAAACAACAAAAAAATAATTGGCAACTACTAAAATTAAAAAAAAAAGAACTGGAGCAATTTTCCCATAAAGAATGGGCAAAAATTTCACCATCCTACTGTGCAAAGCTAGTCGAGACCTGTCCAAAAAGACTCATAGCAGTAATTACTACAAAAGGTGCTTCTACCAAGTACTGACTTAAGGGGCTGAATACTTATGCAACCAGTAAATTTCATTTTGTACATTTTCTTTGCAGGTTTTGCTGACATTTAACCTCCTCCTCATATAACATTATTCAATTTAACCACTAGCTTTGAATAAAAAAAGTTAGTTTGAAAAAATTACTTGTAATTCAACAAAATGTGACATTATTGATAGGCGGTGAATACTTCTGCAAACCACTGTGTGTGTGTATGTATGTGTGTGTATGTATGTATGTGTGTGTGTGTGTGTATATATATATATATATATATATATACACTACCGGTCAAAAGTTTTAGAACACCTCCATTTTTCCAGTTTTTATTGAAATTTACGCAGTTTAATGTCTCAATGTACTCTGAAATTAAAGCATAGAACAAATAAACAATTGGAGATAAAAAAGAAATCATGGAATCGTTTTGTTTAACAAAATTTAATCTAAATTTTTGACTCATCAAAGTAGCCACCTTTTGCAGATATAACAGCCGAACACACTCGTGGCATTCTTTCTACAATGGAAATCAAATATTGTTCGGAAAGTTCTTCCCAACACTGTTGCAGAAGTTCCCACAAATGTGTTGCACTTGTAGGTTGCTTTGCTTTCACCCTTCTGTCCAGTTCATCCCAAACAAGCTCGATGGAGTTTAAGTCTGGAGACTGTGTTGGCCATTCCATGATTTGAAGCCTACCGTCTTGTTCTTTTCTTCTAAGGTAGTTCTGACATAGCCTGGAGGTATGTTTTGGGTCATTATCTTGCTGTAGGATGAACCCCTGACCAACTAGGCGTATACCAGAGGGTATTGCATGGCGCTGCAAAATGCTGTGGTAGCAGTTTTGGTTCAGGGTGCCACTCACTCTGTGCAAGTCGCCGACTCTGGATCCAGCAAAAGAGCCCCAGACCATCACACTTCCTCCTCCATGTTTGACAGTTGGTGTCACACACCGAGGAACCATCCTTTCGCCTACTCGACGGCGTACAAAAACCCTGCGTGATAAACCGAAGATTTCAAATTTTGATTCATCGGTCCATAAGACCTTCTTCCAGTCTTCAGTAATCCACTGGCGGTGCTTCATGGCCCAGGCAAGCCTCTTTTTCTTATTTTGCCATCTTAGCAATGGCTTTCTTACTGCAACTCGACCTGTCAAACCTGCAGCTCGAAGTCTTCTCTTCACAGTTGAAACTGAGACTTGCTTACTTCGACCAGTGTTAAGCTGTGCTTGAAGCTGTTGTCCTGTGAGCCGCCTATCACGCAAGCTGTTGACTCTCAGAAACTTGTCTTCCGATTCTGTTGTGGCTTTGGGTCTGCCAGACCTCTTCCTGTCAGAGTTTCCTCCAGTTTCCAAGTGCCTTTTGATGGTGTAGGAAACTGTACTCACTGACACCTTGGCTTTCTTTGCAATTTCTCTAAAGGAAAGACCTACACTTTTAAGGGTTATAATGGTCTGTCTGTCTTCCTTTGTTAATTGCCTTTTTCTCGCCATTATGAGAGCAATATACTACTTCCTGCAGTACAATACTGTCCAAATAATGCTTAAGAGGGTGTAGTAACACAGTCTGTTCCAACACTGCTTTTATACAGACAGAGGGTTTGTAAGTAATCAACAAAAGTTGGGACACCTGTAGGAATTGTTAGCATCAACTTTCAAAGCTTAATTTAATTCCATTGCTGCAGAACAGCTGTAAGCTGTTAACCCATTACTTGTTCCCTGAAAAAGGCCTTTTTGTATAACTCTGAAATGTACATTATTTTTCAGTTTTTGGTAACCTAAACTTTTTTTTTTAACCTCTGGCAGTTTACCGCTTACCTTTGTACCATTTCAGGTTATTCACTGGACTTGAACTGCTTAAATTTCAATAAAAACTGGAAAAATGGGGGTGTTCTAAAACTTTTGACCGGTAGTGTATATATATATATATATATATATATATATATATACATATATACAGTATGTGTATGTGTATATATATCCCCTCCTTTTCAATCTCTTTAATGAAAGTACCACATTATGTGACACCTGTTTTTCAAGAACACCTCAAAGTAATTAATAACAGTCTTATCAACACTTTTCAGTTTTCAGTTTTTTTTACCACGTTAAGAATATCAAATGTTCATGGTTGACTGAAACTACTTCAAAGCTGCAGAAAATGACTTGGATCAGCGCGTTCTAAATGGGGCATTTGGAAATCAAAGCAATCTACGTATGATGATCAGCATACAGTACCCAGACAACTTTCCGATCCCATGAAGCCCGTCATTTTTCCATGAATTCTTGTTATTCCTACTGACAGCTGCATGACCTGCAGCCAGTGACCTGTGGTAGTGCTCAGTGAGGTTGTATTTTTTTATGGCTTTCTTACAAGGTTTGCACAATAGGAAATACCAGCTCATTGTGTTATTGTTTTTTCAAGCACAACTAGAAGTGAGTGTCATTTGGCTCTTGCTCTCAGAATAAAAAAATAAAACTTGAATAACATTTTAGCTTTTCAAGTGCTCTATTTCCATAGTGCCACACAGTACAATTTGAATGAAAAGAGCCTTTTAACTATAGGCATACCAAAAAAGTGTGACCTTTTTTTTCAAATGCCAGATCATTTCTGTGAGGTGTGGGATGTCCACTTTAGGGTCTGCTGCTCACTGTGTATGATGCTTTTTTTTGTTTATTGATGGGTAGCTTTCTGAAACAGATTAAATAGTAGGATAAGGATAAGCATGAGTGCCTTTAGATTAGGTCATGGGTTAAATTCCTAGAGAAGGTTGACTTAGACCCCGTTCACACTACTGTGCTGGCCGTGGGCCGCCTCAGGGCCACCGCATGTTTAGGTCTGCAACCCTGTTCACATTTGCAGTTTAAGGCACCTTTGCGCATAAAATGTGGCCAATTGCTTTTTTTTTTAAATGGAACGATAGCCTGCACTCAGAATGGAAGAGCTACCGAGATATACAGTAATGCCGGTACTTGATTTGTAGCAGATGTTTCTTATATATATATATATATATAAAGTATAAAATATATATAATTTTTTTTTTCAATGCAGCACAGTAGCAATTGTATGATATATATATATATATATATATATATATATATATATATATATATATATATAACCTGATATATTATGGATTATTTTCACTTAATGCTATGGTGTGTAACAGGGTGACGGTCCAAGCTTACCCCCACCCACAATCACATTATTCTCTCAAGAACACTGAGGTATTTAGAACGCAGGAAACAGCAACTTGCTGGTGTTCTCTGGTATAAATATTTATTTTCATAATGGATACTTCACTCCGATTGCAAATGACTAACAGGCTGTGTGGTCCAGTGGTTAAAGAAAAGGGCTTGTAACAAGGAGGTCCCCGGTTCAAATCCCACCTCAGCCACTGACTCATTGTGTGACCCTGAGCAAGTCACTTAACCTCCTTGTGCTCCGTCTTTCGGGTGAGACGTAATTGTAAGTGACTGTGCAGCTGATATATAGTTCACACACCCTAGTCTCTGTAAGTTGCCTTGGATAAAGGTGTCTGCTAAATAAACAAATAATAATAATACATACAATGACTGACATTCACAAGACAAGGTCCCGACTGACCACCTAATACTACTGCTTTCTCCTAAGGAAAGACATGACATTAGATAATAATTCATTATTCAATAACCGTTTACACCTGGAATCATTTTATACAAAACAAACTATTATTACTATTGTGATACGAAAAGGCGACCCTAAGTCTGCTTTGCGTTCATATATATGTAAAGACTGGCCCTAGTACTGGATTGCAGGCCCTGGGCCACATCGAAACACTGGCCTAAATCTAGGCCGGCCCTGCTTTTTTGGAGCGTTCACATATGAGAAAAGGCGGCCCTGGGCCTCCTTAAATTACAAGTGTGAATGGGGTCTTAGAAAAGAAAACTTACAAAATAATACGAGGCACATTGACTGCCTGTTTATGGGGTCCTGACTTCATAGATCCATCTGCAACAAAGAGGTGCAGCCAGCAGTAAAATAATTATGGGTACTGAATATGTGTAGTTTCCCCACTTTACCCTGACAATGTGTCTCAGACCTGCGCTGTCAGGACCACCCACAAACGATACAATCAATTCAGTCCCTGAGCCCATCTAATCCTTGAATTCTTTGAATGACAGCCAACAAATACCATTTAGTACAGTTTTATGATGTTTTCGTGCAGTCCACATGGAACTGTGGTAAGATCACTAGAACCTGCTTCACGCATATCCCCAGTAATCTGGACTGATATTTTTCAGTCACTTTAAACCTGGACTGCAGACAACCTGGAGTTGTAGAGTTAAAAGGCTTCAGTTGCCCTCAGAATCCATTGAGACAGACAGCCCCCTTTATACAGATACCATTTTGAGACTTGGAGGGCATGTGAGTTTGTCATCTGGACAAAGGTTACATTTAATTATGCTTTTTTTGTCAGTTGGATATTTGAGGATGAATGGAAATGAGTCAAGGTAGCATTTCCCAAGTTTATTGGGGACAGGAGTGCACATCACAAGACACATTTCCATTCTTAGGTATTTCAACCATTTAACCCTTTCATGGATGAAATATTGAAAATAGTTGAAGAAAAGTCATTTTGGACACATAATAAATGTCCAGCAAGAGGTTTACCATTGGCATACTGTACATTGTGCTGACAAAGCAACATGTTTATGGATATATTCTGTACATTTTAGAATGGAGAGATACAATGTGAATCCAGAGAGGACACAGCAAGTCTAATAGATCTGAATCCCTTTCTCAACAAAGCTGAGTGTGCTGTTTATTGGCACCACACACAGCAAACAAAGCCGTGGTATGTTTTAAAGGAACTCTTTAAATTCTTTCCCACAGAAGTCAACGAAGGGGTCGGTTGTCCTGGACTACGTATTCAGTCATGTAAACCTGGTGGAGACAGATTACTTTGGACTGCGTTTTTGTGACAGGAGTCATCAGACGGTAGGTGAATGAAAATGGATAGATGCACAATTGCTTTCTCATTCATATTTAAATGTAGGCAATTAAAATGTGTACATTGCTTTAGGTTTTCATTATATACTTGCACTTTAATGGGGTCTGAATAACACCTAGCTTTTGTTAAACAGCAGAAGCAATTGAATGACTTCCATAAGCCTGACTCAGAATTCGCTAAGCAAGATTGCACAGCATTTAGATGCGCTGTGCAAGGTGTGACACTAAAGTGTTGGGAGAAGACTTATTACCTTCGCCTCCAGGAAAACTCAAAGGTCAGACAGAGTGCAGAGCTGTGAAAGCACAGGATTTCTTAACAGTTGGCAGCTTCAACATTACTGGTGGATATTACCCCTGTGACTGCCGTGGAAATCCATTGTTCCAGGACATCACTGTAACATTACAACATAGATGTGCAAATAATACTTCTTGTTCTCTTTTCTTAAAGTTAAAATGTGTTACACAAGCATTGCCATCCAATATCATACCCAAGACAACCCAAAACAAAAGATAAGATCCCAACCAATTAAAGCTAATGTGTGTACAGGTGATAAGCAGGTAAGTCAATTTTTCAGAGTTGCTCTGCTACTCAATTAGTCTTGCAAAGGTAAACCTCTGGGTCCTAATCAACCTGTGCACATAGTTCCTAATACATCTGGCTCTTAATGCCCAGCAAGGAACTCAATTAAGGTTACGCTCATGGACTCTACAATACATTTAATTAAAATGGATTTATCGCTAGCTTTCTGTTTCAAGTGTGTTTTTTTTTTTAACAAGCCTTTTATAATAATAGTTAGGCACGCCATACACGTGTGATTATTCCTCAAAGGTTACAGCCTTAGAAAAATGCAGTGATCCTCGTTAAAGGGTAGTCCTTCCAGTGCAAGTTTGTGGCCCACAGATGGGAGATTGTAAAACACACATTTAAGCAGCTTGGGCCAGATTGATCAAAATATTTACTCCGTAGTTCAATTTCAAACCTGTTCTGAAGATACACTTCAGCCTAGACTACAAATATTTAGATATTTAAATAAACATTGCTTAAAATGTATTTGTACATATAACACAATTTATAAATGACTGTATAAAACAGATGTCATACAAAGGAAGCCGAAGCATCAGTGACATGTGAAATAAATAACATACATTCTTCTGTATCGAAAAGTGTTTCATGCCTGTCTAAATGAGGTTTATTAGTCCCCTCAGAGATTTTCTTTTACTGTAATATATTATTAATTATACTTTTGTTTTCCAACTATGGTAATTACAAATGTTAATACTTCAATATTCGTTTACATTTTGAAAGAGTATCCACACATGCAAACTCCATGTTTGTCCCAGCACTACTTCAGCCCCCTGTGTATTGTACAATACTCAAGTCCATTTTATATGATTACTAAACTCATTTTACATTGTAGACTCAAGGCTAGGGAAGACCTTAATTCTTCACCTGCCTTAAATTCATCAAACAAACATTACAAAATCTGCAAATTATCAGAGTAAAATTATGCACCTAGTTCAGTTTGCAGAGGTTTTGGTGTGAGCAACAGCTGATGTATAATTAGTTATCTGTTTGATCTGCAAACTCATTTGCCAAACAAAACCTTCAAATGACACGTGTTATATTGACTCAAGCACCACTTGACCTTCTCTACCCTTTGCATGTGATCCTGATCACAGTCTGCACGCAATTAAATTGTGAACCATTTAACTTTAAGTGACACAGGCTCAACAGTTTGAGCCACATTGTTTTTTTTGGTTTTTTTTTTATTTTGATAATGATTTCATCGCAAAAGTATACGGCTCCACATTTATTTCTCATAACCCAGATTATATTAGGGGTACATGCTCAACAGCGATTATTATTTTTTACACAGTGTATGTAGTCAGATGTTTTGAAACAGCCTTTTATGGAAAACAATATACAGACTTACAAAACGGGGAGTACATGATAAACACTACCATTAGTCTAGACTACCCATTCAGCAGAAGTGCATTGTTTTTAAAACTCTAAACATAGCTTAACTTTAATATGATCTGAAAATGGTTGGCTCCCTATTGTGGGTTAGAGACCCTTTTGCTGTTCAATATCCCACTCTCAGCAAAGAGCCAAGCAGCAGGAGGTCATCCTAGACAAAGGGGGGCAATTTAATACACATTACTGAGAGATAAAGAACTGCAAGTGGGGACTGGGTTGGGTCACAGGGCACGCAGAGAATGAGAAATCTGCTGTAGAGCTAAAGGAACAGCTCTGCCAACCCAAGTCAGCAGAGATATGTTTAACTCTCACTGTATTTATTTAAAATATAACTTTATATTTCATTCTGGGTTTTTTTCCCATTCTCATTTCAGTTTTTAGTCCCACCAGTCAGATTGAACAACAAGTCATTCAATCGTGAACTGGAACATTTTTGTATTATTAAAAAAGCAAAACAAGCAGCATAATAAATCAGAAAGACTAGAGTTCATATTGTATTTTTTTAAAAAATAGTTCCTTGCTTTCTTGCCTTGCTAACCTCTAAGATACAGATATTGATCTAAATCTGTACATCCGTCTAATAAGTCTATATTATGTCAGACAGCCTGGGTGAGAGAGATTGAGGGCTGCTTCTTGATGAACATTGTTTGTCAGGCTATATTTGGCTTGGCTCTAGGTAGTGAAGTAAGTGATCTTTGACAGTCAAAAGATGTGTCTGTTGGGTTCTGGAGGTTTTTAAGAAAACACACACAGACTGGTTTTAGACAGGGTGAGACACACATTATTGTTTATTTTTAGCCTAAACAGGTGGTTGAACAGCTTGCTCTCCTTAATTATTAGCGGGCCCGAATGGGCGCAACAGTCATCGATATATGTGCACCTCTAATGTCACCTGATCTCCATCCTACAGTATTTGTTAAAACCTGCCCATCTAAATCTCTGGTGACGTATGTGATCCCATCCCAATCACACACACCACACCTCTAAAAATCACCCATGCTCAGCCTTTAAGGGATAGGCAAACAACCCAATGATAGGATATAAAACAGAGGGCCCTCCCAATTATCAACTTGCTACAGCCACACTGACCATATCCATGACTGTAAACATTATACTGTAGGTGGTACCCTGTGGTACGCTACAATAACAACCTCTTGATTTAATATAATATAACCAGAGAACTTTGGTCATTTTGTGCAATCTCCTGTACTACTGAAACTACTCCAGATACACTTTTTAAGAGTACGATTTTTCACCTACAGGTGAGGAAAAGTTGGAGAAACGGGACAAGTAATGGATTAAATTATATATTCTCGATGATGTCAATTATCGCTGGGGCAGGGTTTCATTTCTGCATGGCAGTCTTTAGTTAATGTAATATAATGTGCAATATGACAGCTGCATGGTTGGTGAGTCTCTGAATCTCTGCACATATGACACTTTGATTAGATAAGCGCATCTATTTATTTGACTTTATTAAAAGCTTGACACATGAACCCTTTTTGTCAAGCAATCTGTACCATAATATTGTGAGAATGCAATCATTTATACCATATCCCATCAATATGTTACACAGCCTGCAAATTGTTTAACTGAAGTGTATTCTCTGTTTGTCAAGTCAGACCCAGTTAAATGATATTAGCATAATATTAGTATTCACTGAATTACACACGCCTGAGTAATTTAATTAGTACAAATATGATGTGGTTTAAAAATCGACTTCACTTTTTTTATTATTTGTCATGCAGAATTTTCTCTTAATCTTGTTTTCTATATTTAGTAGGGGTTAAAAAAAAACGTAATGGTTTTGATTAGCCTTTTCTTTCTTTAGCCAGTTTTGATGAGTTTTGTGCATTCCATTTGATCCAGTAAGGCTTTCTTTTATTATAAACAAGTATAGTGATCAATGTTTGGATCTGCTGCAGAACTTCATCTTTATGCAATAGGTACTGTAGCACTGAATGCTAAAGCCTTCCATTTAAAAACAAGGCACTTGAGGAGTTTTTTTCAAGTATTCGACTAGCCTCTGTGGCATAATAGAGGGCCTCATTTTCACTTGAGATTTATCAAAGCCTTTTTACACTTGTGCATGTTAATATTTGTGCTTCAAAAGACAGTTTACCATCTCAAATGCATGCTAATTCAGTCCCGGACTATATATTTTTAAGAAGATAAGTTTTATATTCATAAGGCTCCAGTATTATATCAGGCTACTATATCTGTACAATTGTATATTTAGTATATCTGAGTGACAGAGAAAGAATGAATCTTGGTTATAAATCTCCCTCCCGATCTGTGAGGACGCTGTGTAAAGGGAACAGTGTGCCCCGGACTGAATGGTCTGACAATTCATTCCAGGGAAAGGTGGAAGTTGGCCATCTAGAAAGGGGGCGAAGGAGAAACGGTCAATGTGTGTCATGCACATACGCAATGATTTTGTTTTTGTTTACGACTGTAAGTCGCCCTGGGTAAGGGTGTCTGCTAAGAAATAAATAATAATAAATGAGTACAGTGCTCCCCCTTTATAACGCTGTAGTCGGGAGCCATAGTTAAGAGACTGTGCAGTTTGTGTTCAGCCTTATAACAAAAATACTAGTGTCAGTGTAATGGCATTACGGGGTAAATGGGAGCCATGACCGTACCGACTTATAACCTGTTCCGCAGTATAAAGGGCCGCCTTATAAAGGGGAAGCACAGTATATCATTTTTTATAAATAAAATATCTAAAAAAAAAGGTTTCTAATTGAAATGACAAAAAAAATATACATAAAAAAAACCTGAATTGCTGCTTTTGACCATTCCTCTCTTGTCACACTGAAACAGCGCTGTATCATATTGACCCTGTTTTTTCTACATGGCCAGTGTAGCTCCATGACAACTCCTGCTAATACAGTAACATGATTATTTCCCTGCAGGTAATCAGATGTTAAAGACATGCCTCCTGCACCAGGCCACCTTGACATGGTCGTGTCAGCCTTTGTCTTGTTTCAGTTTTGCAAGCTACAAAACATTCCTGCAAAAAAAGCGTTTTTAAGTCAACCCTTTGTCAGTGCAAGTCATTAAGTGAAATGTAGAAGGTCTTTCTTGTCAACTTTCATATTCTCCCTGAAGGTGAAATCTGGAATTAAAAAAAATGTGATACCTGTCTTCCTCAGAAAAAAAAGAAGAAATTGTACAAAAAATTAGTTTTTATGTTTACTAAATAGAAAGAGTTCTGCAAGCAGGCCCCCCTAGAGGCAAACAAGCCTCACAGATAGTAATAGTAAATGAAAGTATTCTCACGGTAGTCTTACATTTATAAATATTACTACTCTCCATGTTAATCCTGCTTCCTCAGGACTGATGTAAAGGATGTCTGTGACAGAAAGTTTTACAAGATTTACTTCTTTGTTGCTATATAATTATAGGGCTTTAGAGAACTATTTGAAGAAAATAGTCCACTCCACCCTTCTCTGTTTGACATTGAGTCACACCAGTAAACATAAAAAAGAAATAGCTGTATTAGAAAGGCGAGTATATAGCTGTATTAAAAACACCTGGCTCTAGTGTTTTATTTGTAAGACGTACATTGATGTAAAATGACGGAAACTGCTAATTCTAGCAATGCTTTGCCTAATAACCAGTACTTTTAGTTACAAATTGAATTTAAGTGCTAATACTTGCAACTGTGTTGTGTATTGATATATTTGTAACTTAACAGTTTCAGTTTTGCATTTGCTTTCAGAACACGTGTTGCAAATTTTAGGCAGGAGCAAAACACTAGACAAATATATATATATATATATATATATATATATATATATATATATATATATATATATATATATATATATATATATATACTGTATATATAATTATTCTTTAATAGCTAGCGGTAAGTATATTTGTACTTGTGATTGGCACCACTGGGACCAATCAACTGTCAAAGAGAGCTGGCATTAAAGCCTATACTGTATTACCAGTTCAGCATACATTTCTTAGAGTTTTTTTTTAATTATTTCTTACTGATCCTTCGGGGAACCATTTTAGTTAATTATTTAATACAGTGGTGTCAAGATGAATACATTAGTTTTATTTAATGTGCCCTAATGTGCCTGAAAGAATTTGAATTAAGAACACGAGAGGTTTCTTGCCATGCTGTCCTATTTTATAAGCTTGGTGATCACTTGGTTCCTGTGCTGCTCACGGGTGATCATTCTGACAACAAGATGACATTTTGGTTCAAGATTCTATCCCATATATGTCTGGATTGTAGGATTTCTTCTTTACAGCTAGTAGATGTTCTGTTAAAAATAATTTCAACCTTGCCAACAGATACCTGCTTTCCAGCCAGGATTCTAATTTTATAAAGCAGTCGGATTCCCAGACCTCGCTGGTGCATGCTGCTGCTTAATCAGCAAGCTGGACATTTCCTTGCTAGCAGCACTAACAACATAAAGTGTACTGTGTGTACTTCTCTTCTACTGGGTTTATTAGAAACACACCTATTCAGCATGAGGGGGACTGTCCCTACACAGTGGTGTTCCTAATAAATCTGCCACACAGGTTGTGACAAAACAGAGGTGGTCGCTGTGTGCGTTTCATAAAGCACTTTGTAAGTGCCGTCGCTTGCGATCACTCTTCTGCGATCTGCGATGAGTGAAATCAATAACTCGGTAATCAATTTTAAGGCACAGTGACCGATTAGGTAGATATACAGTGGCAGGGCTGCAAAGGAAAGCTTTTTTTGTTAAAGAAAAAAAAATAATACAATTATTGAAATGGCTGGTCAACACACATTATTATTATTATTATTATTTATTTCTTAGCAGACGCCCTTATCCAGGGCGACTTACAATCGTAAGCAAAAACATTTCAAGCGTTACAATACAAGTAATACAATAAGAGCAAGAAATACAATAACTTTTGTTCAAGTAAAGTACAAGTTTGACAAACCACAATTCAATAATACAGCAGGTAATAGTGATAGTTACATCAGGATATGATTAAATAGTGATAGCTACATCAGGATGTGATTAAATACAAAGTACTACAGGTTAAAAACTTGGCAGATTACAGTATTCTGAAGTACAGGATTAAATGCAGTAAAATAGGGGCTGATAAGAGCAAAATAAAGCACATTTACATGAAGGGTGATAGTGTCCCAGGATACAAACAGAGGAGTTCTACAGGTGCTCTTTGAAGAGGTGAGTCTTAAGGAGGCGCCGGAATGTGGTCAGGGACTGGGCAGTCCTGACATCTGTAGGAAGGTCATTCCACCACTGCGGAGCAAGGGTGGAGAAGGAGCGGGCTTTGGAGGCAGGGGAGCGTAGCGGTGGTAGAGCTAGTCTTCTAGTGCAGGCGGAGCGGAGAGGTCGAGTGGGGGTGTAGGGAGAGATGAGGGTCTGGAGGTAGCTGGGTGCAGACTGGTCAAGGCATCTGTAGGCTAGTACAAGAGTCTTGAACTGGATGCGAGCGGTGATCGGGAGCCAGTGGAGCGAGCAGAGTAGTGGAGTAGCGTGGGCGAAGCGAGGCAGAGAGAACACTAGGCGGGCAGCAGAGTTCTGGATGAGCTTGAGCGGACGGGTGGCGGACGCAGGGAGGCCAGCCAGGAGGGAGTTGCAGTAGTCTAGGCGGGAGAGTACCAGGGCCTGGACCAGGAGCTGGGTAGCATAGTTGGTGAGGAAGGGTCGGATTCTTCGGATGTTGCTCAGGAAGAATCGGCAAGTGCGTGCCAGAGTGGAGATGTGCTGGGAATAAGAGAGGCAGGGGTCCAGGGTGAATAGAACATCCGTTCTATTCGGCAAGTTTTCTAGAAGTTTAAATCATGAAGTTCTATACATACATACGTAAGGAAAGCCCTTCTTCAGCTGTGCAGTAGATATATCTGTGTTTACTTTTCTTGCTGAAAAGGGTTTCATGTACCCAGCAAAGCACACTCGCTATCTTGACACTTGTATTAGTCTTTATTAGGGGGCATGTCTGATAATCAAGCTGTGTTTAGCCTCATTATTTAAACTTGTGGGGCAGGTAATAACATGCAGAAGGTTGCTGCAACAAAGCTTTATTGCTGTGATAAACTGTAGTCGAGTCAAACTGAGGAAAGTGCTTTTTATTTCCTTGATTTGGGGATCTAGCTAGTTTCTTTTAGGTAGTTTTTATCTAGAAGTGAGAAGGAGGCGCTTGTCACTATTTTTGTCACTTGAGTTTGGTCCACAGCGAGCTAGTAGTATGAGCGCCATGGTATGTCCTAAAACAGGATGCGCCATGAAAATTGCTACTTGCGGCTGCTGTCTGGCTGTCACAGGTTTCTGGTGAAAATCGGCGATGTCGCAGCTCTGCAAAAGTTTTATGAAATCCAATTTTTTATTTGCGAGGGGCTTGCGATTGCGAATGGGCTTTTAATCCAGAGAAAATGTGCACCATTTTATCAAAAAATAAAAAATAAAATTGCTAGTGCTATAAAAACACGTTTCCGTGTTGGTCCATGCTTGACAGAGCCATATCTTTTGAGTTTGTATACCTTCTGTGGACTTTTAATGCTTTATCTGAATACAGAATGATAAAAAAAAAGTTCTACAAATTGCTATCTGGAAGTAACCAAAGACACACAGTTGGCTTGAATCTGCACATGTTGTTTTAAGACATATTTTCAGAATATATCCCATTCAAAGCAAACATAAATCAGGCTCTACAAATCTTTTACTACTGGGGTTTCAGAGTTTAGTGCTAACAGCAACCGAGGCAGGAATCTTGAATTTTGGGTTGTTAGGTGGACCCGAATCCAAATACTAAACTCCTGGAACTTGTGGTAACCTGCTCAACATTGCTGCTTTCTAATTGCTGCTGCAAGTCCTTTATGAGCCCCATTCCACAGCCATTAGATTGATTCACTTGGTTGTTATGCTTATGTTAACATGTCATAACATTTATCTCCAGCACCTTGTGTCTGACATTAGCATATTATTTGATGACGCCTTTTTAATTTTGATCTGCAGTATGCAAGCAATCCCTCTGATTTAAAAGGCACTGTTTTCCAAAATATTATCAAATATAAATACTGTCGTTTTTAAAGGTTGCTGTTTTTTTATTGTTTTTTCTTTTTGTACAGTATTGGCTGGACCCTGCAAAGACCCTTGCTGAGCACAAAGAGTTAATAAACAGTAAGTTTGTTCTGAACATTAGTCTGTAACTCTTTATTCTTGGTGGGTTATGCAGAACTTACAAATTGTGGTTTTAATAACTTAGGTATACAACATATACAGTGTATTAATATAATAATACACCCTTCATTTCAGGCATGATATTAAAGTAGCTTCAAATGTAATTGTAATAGTTTTTTTACATTTCCATTTTCATGATGTTTGCCATCATTCTGAGGGACAGAAAAATAATAATAACTGTACTTTCAAGTAATTTTCAAGCAATTACCATTTTTGTAAAAAAAAAAAAATGGCAATATCACATGTGCTGCAGCACTATTAGGTACATATATTTACCAGTATGTATTATTTGAATAACAAGAAGGATTGTACAGTACAAGTATTTACTCAGTAGAAGCAGTAATTGTTGTCACGTGTGCGTCAACAAGATGTTTTATGCTTTCTTAGCAGGACCACCCTATACTCTGTACTTTGGTGTAAAATTTTATGCAGATGACCCCTGTAAGCTTAAAGAAGAAATAACAAGGTGAAGTATTAATACAATATTATATTCAACCATTTTCATTTAATTTTAATAAAATCTTTTGGTGTTTTAAAAGTAATCTGTATAGTTGTTTCCACAGTCTCTTTAGGCTTGTTAGTGTTTATATATTAATGTTACTGTATCAAATATTCAAGGTAAGTATGAAGCCAGCAGGATACTAATGTTATATTGCTCTGTGGCGTATGATTCTTTTTTTTAGCAGCATTGTGTATTTAAAAAAAATTCAAACCATCTGCCATTATTGAATTTTTTTTTCTCTCCTAGGTATCAGTTTCTCCTGCAAGTCAAACAAGATGTCCTTCAAGGCCGTCTGCCCTGCCCTTTCAATATCGCGGCACAACTGGGTGCTTATGTCATCCAGTGTAGGTGTATATTATATTATAACATTAAACCCTGTGAAAGATGAAGTTGCTCTGCTAGTTTGCTTGTGATTTATCATGCAGTCCATTATGAATTAAATGCTAATCTTATGTGAAAGATATGTAAGAGTTTGCATACTGCATACCTTTAGTTGTAAAATACCTAGTGATTGGGTGATATGTTTACATGACAGGAGAACAAGAAAGGGTTCCACTATCTAAGCTGAGCACCCATATGACACTATCATGTATGGATGCCTGAGATACAAATTCAGAAGCAGACTTCAAACACAAATCATTTACTCAGCTCAGCTTGTGATATTAGACTCCGATCTGCATTAATCCAGCCCAGTTTTATGTGGTTGTGATTACAACAGCTTAGTTGGTGTCATTAGAAGAATGGGTTGAAACAAACTCGTGGACTGCCATCTAAATAAACACCCATATAATTTATGGTGTGTGTAGTTTAGCCTGCTGTTTGACCACATGGGAAATGACAATAATGTTAATGTGTTTTTTCTTTATCCTTCTTACCAGCTGAACTTGGAGATTATGATCCCTATAAACACACAGCAGGCTATGTGTCAGAATATCGCTTTGTCCCAGATCAGAAAGAGGAGCTTGAGGAAGCAATTGAACGGATTCACAAAACTGTAACGTAAGGCATATTTGACATGTAAAGGTCTTAACTGGCTTTTAATCTCAACCACATTTGTAATCGAAGTAAAAGTATTGGATATTTAAGATGCCATGTGAATCCAGTCAAACATCTGTGCTTTTTAATCTTTAGATGTATTTTGTAATAAAGCTAAATTGTTTATATAATCAGTTGTTATGAAAGTGGCTTTTGCTTATAGTCTTCAACTGCCAGATCTACAGAAGAGCCCTAGGGCAAAGCATTTTAATCTTTAGCTGTATTTTGTAATAAAGCTAAAATAAATATATAATCAATTATGAAAGTTGCTTTTGTTTATAGTCTTCAATTGCCAGATCACTATAGCTTAGCATATACATGCATTTTTGTATAGATACTTTTTTTAAATGGGAAACTTTCCAGAAGACTGCTGATAGGTTAATGCAAGTTAGTTATTATGTACAATGGGTTATGATGCTCAATAGGTTTTGTCACGGTTACCAAATTATGTAGATAAATAAAGAAGTGACTAGTAAGGGACAAAGACGTCTGCAGCATTATAACTTCTGAAAGGTCACTCATTATGGACAAGAAGTCAGGTAAAAACGAGCTGTATCAACAGGAACAGTGCCACATTTTAAGGACACCCCTTTACAGATAAGATACCTTTTCTAAAGGTTTTCATTGGACTTGTTAATATGGTCTTTAAAACGACAGAAACTGAATTCATCTTTTTTTTTCAACTATTACTGGGAGTAATGTGATTCCAGTACCAAAGGATACTAGACATGTTCATAATAATATAGCAGCCTTTGAACCCTTAAGCTAAAACCAGGATCCAAGTGTAATTCAAGCTGTTCATTTTATACTATTGAAAGACCCTGTCAAAGAAATACAATGGTGACCTGTGCTCACCCTTCTCACCTGTTTGGCATGTTAAAAAAAAAGTATTTTGAAAAAATAGATTAGTGGCAGGGTGACAAGACTGGTATGAATGGCCTCTGTTGTGCTGGTATTACCGCATACACTCTAGCCAAGTGATTAACCGAAATTCCGAGACAGTGAGGGATTCTGCATGGCCCTGTTTGTTTGTGGTTTCTCCATTGTCTCAAATTATCAATAATCACTTTCGTATTTGTGGATACAGAATGCTCATTATGTTATAACAGACCACTCTGGAGTAACCAGGTATGATGCATCAGCCGGCAAACTGCAAAAACAAAAACAAAAACAATAACAGCGATTTATACTGTGTTGAAAATCGAAAAAGCAAAAGTAGGTTGTGCTGGTTAATTATTCTTAAAAAGCTGTACAGCCAAATCATTGACTGCTAACGTGTATTTTCAACTTTGCAAAAACCTTCACTTGTCTATTTTGTAGAACAGTCTATGCAGGCCACTTTGCAGGAACATCTTCTAGCCGGGGGCTGTATACCTCTATAAAGCAGAAAGGTGGCCTACTTACAGAATAGGGTTTTTTTTAAGGGAGTTGTTTAGTTACCCCATATTGAACCTGTGGTTCCCACATCTTTCAAGCAGTGTAGGCTTACACTAAGTATGCATCTTATTTTTAAAATAGAATAAAATAGTTTTTGCAGTCAGTTTATATAGCAAATGTATATGGACCTGGGCTGTTTGACAAGAGTGGGCCTTATTTGTGTCTCATCTGAAGGACAGCAGTCCCAGTTTGTTGATATATCAAACTTAGTGATTCTTTGATCTCACTTTCTATAATTATACTCTCTTTATATATTTTCCTTTAACTCTTAATTGACATTTGACTTTGACAAATGCATATGGCATTTTCATTAAATTGGGCTATTTGCCTTAAATGAAGTCCCCCCCCCCCCCCCCAGTTTTTGTTTCACATAATCCACTCTCAAGTAGAAGAACACAGCTGTGATTTTGCAAGGTACTCTTACAGTTTGATCATGCTTGTACCGCGCTTGCTGATAAATTAGAATAGTTTAGTACACTTTGCAATGCTTTTACCAAAATAAACTTTTAAGAGGGTAATGTGATTATTACTTGTTACTTTCCTTGCGCTCAGGTTTCTTGAACTCAGATCTCAGAATTCTGTAGTGCTTGGTACGCAACCTGAGATTCAGCAGAGATGAACAGAGCCCTTGTGGAAGCTGCACTAGTTTTCTCAGGGGCCGCTTTAGCCTTGCCAATTTCTGATGATGTTAGAAGCAGGCGTGCCATTTCTCATGTTAAGGTGACATTTTCCACTTTGTACTTAGCCATCCAATCTAGAGCTGATGTCAAGAACTGATTAAAAGGTTAATTTTGTTTGACTCAATCCCCCAAGTTCCTGGGTATTGACATAAATAACTTCTTTGCCGTTTATTGTTTTATATTAGTTCTAAAAATGCTCGAAAACTGTTACTTTCTATGTACATTTTAGATATAAGGAATTACTTTCCACATAGCTGAAGACAAATGACTTCCGAAAGCTGTTTAGGGTTTACACACTTGGCACTGGAAGATTTTTCAGTGGAGTTTTCTGAAATGTAATATGCAGGGTGACAGCTTATAATAGACGGAAATGATGGATTGTGTTCACAGCAGATTATCCTTGTTACAAACCACAACAATGCGTAAAATAAACCTAAATAAGTATATAAAATATCAAGAAAGCTAATAGCAGTCCCAAATTAATTAATTGGCATTTTTTTTCAAGCCGTTGAATATGCTGTGTGTAATAATAACCAAAGCAAATGCATACTTGTGGTTTGTGTAAACATTTGTTCAAGCTTGGTTAAGGATTTCTTTGTGTTAACAAATAATTGCTTAGATACTCATAGTTATTTTGCTTATATATTATAAAATGAAATGCCAAGAGCTTGGGATTAAGAAGATTAGCTTGAAAATAATAAAGCGTAGCTATCCCAAACAAATGTGATACCCATATAATTATATAACAACCAGTTGAGTTGACTTCCTTTACTGGAATGGATGCTGGAACAATGAATGAGATGGTCACGCAGGACTCTTTATTATTGTTAGACTTTGCAGTTTTTTTTTTGTTTTTTTTTTATATGGTAGCAATTTCCAGTCAAATAAAGGGATCAGGTCTGCAGTGATATATTTGTATGCCTCCTATCAACATTTGCATTATTACTGAGTGTCTAATGCCATTATCAGAGCTTTTTCACTGACTCCGGCACTTTGGAATCTAATTCTAGGTTTTTGTTTAAAATCAAAAAAGGCAAATATGAGGCATCCACACGTAATATTTTTTGTACTGACAAAGTCGAACCACCTTTGGACCACTCATTGGACAATCTGAAAGTGGTCTTTGTCGACAGGTGTTCTTAATAGCTAGCTTAACATGGCAAATGTGTTTAACAGGGATTCTTTTGAGTGGTCACTAGATAGTCCTTTATAAGTAATCTGGTTTGACTGTATACAAATAAATAAACCGCAGTTTCCTTTAATTTTTACTGCTTTGTGTTTTTATTGTTATAATATCTTTATCTGTTAAAGAACTTTGATTTATGCATTCACCTCAGTAATAGGTTTATAGGTTCTCTATACAATGTGCATGATGTTAATGATAGCATAGTAACAGTTGGTACTCCTCGTTTGCAATGAGCACCCTTGAGGTCTGAGTATATCTGTCGGTCAATCGATCACACTCTACAAAGTGAGCACGATAATTGCTTTTCTCCAAACTTTTATCATAGACTCCCAGTCTCCTATACATCTTTCAGATTGCATCTGGGTATGATCTGATAAACTGATAGACACCTACACATGAATGCAGTCCAAGATTATGGGGACCCGCTGTATGTCTGTGCGTGGGTTTATTCCTTGTAGAGTTAAAAATTAACAGTTTTGAAAAGCCAGTGAACTGCAAATAGATTAAAACCTTTTTTTTTTTCCCCCAGAGGTCAAGTTCCTGCAGAGGCTGAGGCTCATTATTTAGGAGTCGCTAAAACACTGGATATGTATGGAGTGGACCTCCACCCTGTATTTGTAAGGCATTCCATTGTGGAAATATTATTTGAAGTTAATAGCAAAACCATACAGGAAAATGTCAATAAATGCAAAAAGGAATGTGTCTATACATGACTGAAGAATCCTAGCAATTAGGCTAGTTACATGAGTAGCAGTTTCCGTCATTCAGAATTGATGGTTTTGTTTACCTGTAGAGAATTCTGGACAGTAATTAAAACACTGATGTTGAGTTGAAAGTTTTAAGTAAATATATATCATCTAAAAGTACCTGCTAAATAAAGACTTTCATTGATTAATGTTTACATTCCAGGGAGAAAACCAGTCAGAATATTTTTTAGGGTTAACGCCCATCGGAGTTGTTGTGTACAAGAATAAAAATCAAGTCGGAAAGTATTTCTGGTGAGTGTATTTATTTGCAGTACTATTCAAATACCTTTTGGCTTGATTTTATTTTTCATATGAATTGTATTTTTTTTTTTTATTTCAGGCCAAGAATTACAAAGGTTCATTTCAAGGAAACGCAGTTTGAACTCCGGGTGCTGGGAAAAGATGTAAGATTTATATTTTTCTTCAAAACATGTTGGAATGTAAATTCCTGAATGAATAATGTTCTAAATAGTGTGAAATTATCTATGTTTGATAGTGTTGTCTCTTACATCCTAAATACTATAGACTACATGGAAATCCATTCAGCAACTATGAGGAAAATGAGCTATGCTACAATTGAAATGTAGTATTTTTATTTTCAAAGAGTAAGGGAGCACTTAAAGAAAAACAGAGTGGAGATTTGTATTTTTATATGTCATGCGAACAATTCTTGTTGAAACCACTTGTGTTTCTGATAATTGCTGTGCTAAAAATAATATTTTAATAAAAGAAAACAAGAAACAATAAAACAATGCACTCCTTCACTCTTCAGCTTCTTCTGAACCTCTTATCCAGGTTATTAACACCTTGATTTTGTGTAAACTTGAGCTGTTGCTGTCTCCAGAGACACCTTTGGAAATTAGACAGTTCCAAAAACATTTTGTAGGGTATTGTTACCTATTATATGAGAACAGTACACATTAGCCTGTAATCAGCAAACCCATATATGGTTATGATGTGATTCAGTTATATGGCTTGTGGTTCCATATAAACCAGCACAAGCCTTGTACAGCTTGCACTTATCCAATAGCGACTTCAAAATAGACTTTGATGTGATAGCCAGGGAGAATTTGGGTTGTACACATTCAAAGAAGAGAAAAATCAGCAAGTGCACCTTACTCACAAATGAACTAATCCTATCCGCTGATGTAGTTTGATATCAAATGAATTACTGTGGGAGTAAGATAAACAAAAATCCCACAATAGTCTGTGTGAAGAAAGCATTGCACACACTATTTGGTTAAAAAATGTTTACTAAACACTACAGTATATGGTTATGGTGTTTGCCGATGCTTCCTAGTTTGTACTGAACTAGGTCTGAAAGCTGAGAAATGATTGATCAGTTGTTAAGAGGTAGATGATTTGAACATATTTGTAAACAACGCAATTTTAATATATATTTCACAAGGCAGGAGCCAGGCCTCCGTAAAGGGACTACTAGATAAAGTGCTTGTGACTTTAGCAACAGAATAGGGGTCTCCCCTTGACTACTTGGAGAACCGCCCTTGCTGAGGTGAAGCCGAACTGATCGACCTCCAAGGCCGGGAAGCGAGGAACTTCCCCCAAGGTGAAACTAAGGTATGATGGAGGACAAACTAAGGTCTCCCTGGCTTACTGAGACGTCTAATTGAGAGAGGTCACACTCGGTGCAGGGAGAACAAAAGCGCTGGAAAAGAGAATAAAGAAATAAACACATAAAGAGGGCCAGGGGTCCACACAGCTGCAAGAGCCACCTTCGATAAGTTGAGTCAATGACTAGCTCGAAAGTTGGGAGCAAGCATTGCTCTCCGAAGGGGGAGATTGGGTGCAAATGAATAAATTTAAGCAGGAGAATGGGAAATTCTTTTTGGCTGGGGGTCCCCTCTGACCAGTGGGAACCTTCCTCTCGGAGGGCGAGACGACGTTGTCGGCCTCTAAGGTTGGGAAGTGAGCTAGTGATTCATTCAATTTTTTTTTATTATTATTATTAAAACTAATCTAACCACTTGGCGGAGAGGACCCCCCCCCCCCCCCCCCCCCCGTTTTTTTGTGGGAGGAAACCTCTGGTGGTCCTGGCAGAGACGTGGCCCCCACTCCAGGCATGCTAGCAATACTTTGTTGAGCGGAAATAATATCAAGAAGAGAAGAGCAAATGTATGATTCCACTGCAGAGGAAGACCAACGCCACATTATTTTAATTAAGGACTGGTTGATTTTAACTTTGTCTGCTGATGTTGCTGTACCTATATGGAATGAAAGGGAGAATACAATTGGGGAGGAAGACTAGCTTTAGAAATGAGCTGAAGACAGAAGATTGCAAATGTATAAATTTTGTTGAAAACCAGTTAACTGAGCGGAGGAATGGGTAGAGAGAAAGGTTGAGCTGAGGGAGCCAGATGTCTGAATTGAGCGATCTCAAGTAAGGCTGTGGATTTAAGCTGAGGAGGGAGATTTTTGATTTGTGGTGAAAACTTTTTTTCGGTGGATTATTTGTTGAAGGAAGACAGCCAGAAGGAGAGAAAAAATCTTCATCTGAGTCAGATGAAAACGAAAGCTGCCTCGGGTGAGTAGTGCTTTTGAACAGATTGAAAACAAAGTTTTTTGTTTTAAGACAAAGCAAGACAAGAATTAGGACAGTTTAAATAGGGTGACTGACAGGTAATTAAAGGGTGACTGACAGGTATTTTAGTGGGATGATACAAGCGAGGAGCCCCAGCTCCAGTCTCCTGAAATACACCAAGATTCTACACACACACACACACACACACACAAACACACACACACACATGTCTGCAGCCTCGGAGGAAGAAGCACCAGAAAAGGGGGAGGAGGTGATGAAGGTGCCTCCATCTCAGCCCTGACCACCACCCCAGAGAGCGTGTCCGGCGCAGGTCAGTGCGGTCCCTGAACCCCTGCCAGAGTGCCCAGACCGCCAGCCACTGGACCTAGAGACCAGGCCAGAGCACCATCAGGCACAGTCCTTCGTCTGGCCCCCTGCTTCACTTCCCCTGAAGCCACAGACGTCGCGTCGCAGTGGACAGATGTCGCTTGGGCTCCCCATGCCTGTTGCTGTGCTCTCCCTGGCGGCTCAGTTCATTGCACCAGGAACAAGCCTCGAGCCTCTTCCTGTTGCTGCTCCCGCCAGCTCACCGGCCTGCACACCTGTCGCCCCTGTCACCCTGTTTGGGTCCCTCGTCACCGTGTCGCTGTCTCTGCCCTGAAGCGCCGGAGGGACCAACCCATTCTCAAGCCCACCCGAAGGATTGGAAGAAGATGGGACTCTATGGACTTGAGGGTGGGTGGTTGTGTTTTGGGGGGAGGTGGCCATGTAACGGCCAATCAGTGCTGCACACTTAAGGGGGAGGATGTGTAGCACAGGTTTTTGGACTCAGGGGAGCCCTGTGCAGGCATGTATTCAGAGGCTTGCTCACTGCTGCTTGTTTGTTATTTTTCTTTATCAATAGTTTGTATTGACGCTTGAAAAGAAAGAAAGTGGTTAAGATCAGGTTAACTTAGTTCAGTGAGAACAGACTCGTTCTGTTTCACAGAACATGCTTTTTTGGTTCACTGCACTGCCGCTGTGCACCTGCATTGCTGTGCCTATCTTTCCCTTGTGGATTACAAACTAATGAAGCATGAAGATTTAATTTGGACACTAAAACTCAGAAGATTTCATTGCTACAGTTTAATCATTTTTTCTTGCTGGACGGCTAACTTGGATATTATTTTTTAAATACGCATATTTTTTTCTACTGAGCTTGTAGCCCACGTCTTGTATTTTTTTGTTTTTGTTGTACTTGGCGATTGCTTTAAACAAGCGGAACATTGCAACCTTACGGTCAATTAATTCATGGGGGATGAAGTTTAAATGTACGCTTTCCAGTTAATATTCATTCGAATTAATTGTTTGTTGTGGTTGTTGCATTAAAGTGCAAGTGCAAGTGCTACGTTTGTTTGTTTTTTGTTTTGTTTGTTTTTTTGCAAGCTTGATTTCATTGGAGTGCAAATAGTTTTTTCCTGTGTTAAGCAAATAGTGCAAGTTATTTGTTTTTTTTCGCTGTCAATCAATCCTTCTGTGCTTAAATATTTTAGATATTCTTATATTTGGCACAGTATCTAGTTCTAATTTCTGGGAACGTGTATAGTTGACTATAGGCTAAGGGCTGATTGTTACACCGTGACCCTGCAGCAGAGCGCTTCTGTGGAAACAGCGCACCTCCACTGACATTGTTGTGGACAAATCCTTGTTGCCCTCATTGCCAGAGCAAATGCTTTTAATTTCTCTCAAATCAAAACGCAAACATCTCAAGATTTGGCAAAAATGTTTCCGTAACATTGTCTATATATAAAAAAAAAAAAAACTCCCAGGTTTGTTTACATCCAGGAGCTGTCACGTAAAACACAGACTCAGTTTCAATGAATTACAGCCAGACCACACCACCCCCCACATTCCATTGAAATACATTAAAATAAAAAAGTGCTGTATTGTAATAAGCATCAAAATTAGTTAATTTTTGTTTTCTGTTTCACTAAACTTACCAGCTGTTTCAATAACAAATGACAAAATTAAAAAAAAAAATTATACCCGAATCTCGCCCTCACAAGGTCGACCTTTTACTCAAGCGAATGCGGTAATTTAAATCCTTTCCTTAGCCGATTTAGATTATGCTACCTCTTCACAAAAATTACAGTTCTCTTGTTGTATGTTACAGTTCTTTAGCAGCAAGCTCAAGAATAGGTTAGTAAAAACTATAGTAAGTAACCTTTTTGCTGACGTACCTGCATGCAACTATGAAACCTAAAGATTGGGGACAGCAAGCATTCTTATATATTTACCTACCCCCAACCCCCCGCCCCATTCTTCTCTCGTCTGTGCTACCATAGCTACAATGTTGTGCTCACAACTTGTTGAATCCAGTTTTGCACAGAACTGGGAGGACTGCAGATTGTCACAATTCATGTTGGGGTGTATGATAAGCAAGGCTGAACCAAGCTTTTTTTTCTGCGAAATATCCTGTTTGTGTTTAATAACCTATTGATCTGGTGGACACTGAAGAGAGTATGCTTCTACCACACATACACACAGTCATTTCATGGACATTTTAACATGAACCATATGTAATATCAAATCTTGTCAGATGTATTGCTAGCTGCATGATCACTGGCATAAGCCATAGTGCTGTAGGCTGCAAGAGTCTTTCATTCTATTGAGTTTTCTTAATTTTCCTGATGACTCTGACCTGACCTGAAACTGTGCTTTAAAGGGCTACATTAACTCAGTCAGAGGGAGATAAAAACAAACAAGATATCTATACCACAGACATGAAATCATTTCCATATGTTTACCTTAATCAATCCGTCCGGTCGTACTTAAATGTAATCCCATTAAAAAAAAGACATAATTGACTATCATTTACAATGTTGGCTATAATACATTTACAGCAGGCTAAAGGGACAGCATCTATCTCATAATAACATTATAGTGTGCCATCTTAGTCTGTAGTCCAAACACAATTCCTGATCTTCAGGACTGGAGCTGTTTTTTTAGTTGTAGCATTCTGCATTTATTTCAGTTATATGCGCTAGTGTAGTCGAATTTGGATTTGTGTAAATTAACCAGATGAGCAGATGTAGAGACTCAGCAGTGTTTTTGGTGAAGGGGGTGATAGGTTATAACTGCACCTTCTGGGACATCAAGGACTGCTGTGTCTTCAGGGAGCTGTGAACCTCCCAAAAAAAAACAATACTGCTGAACAGTCTGTATATTGACTGAAGCAATTCTGTGCTTCTAGTTTAAAAATAAAAACATCCAGAGCTAATTGCATAGTCTGATACTGTAGATTCCAGACACTACACCAAAGACAATAATGAAATAAAAGGCAAACTCATATTCCACAGAACAGCACAAAGACAATAGACTGGATGAATGTTTAAAGATGTATACCACTTAGAAATCATCAACATGGCAGTTCACCTTCAGTGATCCAAAAAAACTGACTTTGTGGGACAATAACTACTCCGTTATTCATATTAATTCAATAGACCCTTAAATATTTCTAAAACTATGTCAGATTGTTGTGGAAAAGAGTAATGCCTTCTCTGGTGCATCCTTGACGGTGTATTTTTTTTTAATTTCGCAGTACATATTCAAAAATGAATAGTGAATATTTAAGTATTCCAGATCATTGAACCAATACATTTTTCATTAAAAAAGAGTATGCAGCTATAGCTTTATCTTCAGACAGGGATGTGAAATATTGAACAAGTGCCACATTGAAATGACTGATTCAGGGGTCTGTAGATAAATAGTGCTTAGTAAGGCATGTCATTTAATTTACGAAGCAGGCAATTAATATCAAATCCAAGACTTAAGTTTGCTACAGTGATTTTTGATGTGCCGTGCTAGATGAGGACAGAGTATTGAAGATTTATTTATTTATTTTTTTAACCGATGATTTAAGCCTTTTGAATCAACCGGATGTTCTCAGGAAAATATTCATTGCTTATTAACGTGCAGAAATCCACTGCAGTCTAGGAATATATCCCATGTCACCTTAGCTGTTATTTACTGTAGATGATGCTGCACAAGAATGCTTTCACAGTAGCACAGAATGAAGCTACAAAAATATGACTTTCTGAAGTACATGTCACAAATATGCGAAAAGATAACCTTTTAAACAGGAGACATTTAGCGACATTTGGTTTAAAAGCTTATGGCTAACTTGTTTTTACCTTACAGTTCATATGAAAGTCTGAACGGGATGTTTATTTGTGACTTAAATTGTGTGGCTGCCCTTGATCTAAATTTGATCCAAACCACTTTATGCATAGTATATTTTCAATGATACAAGAACAGTGAAAATAATTACAATATATATATATATATATATATATATATATATATATATATATATATATATATATATATATATATATATATATTCTCATATAATACATTTAAACAAAATCATTGTAAACTATTAGACATTTTAACTGGAATAAAAATGCATTTATATTTGATGATTATACACAGTGCACAATATAATGCTTTCCAATATTCTACAGGTGTTGAAAGATGTAGCATGGAATGACTTTTCCATTTTTAGTGATTAATGTTGCATTTTCAATGGCAGAATGACTGACACATGGAATGCTGTGCTTATTTGATTCATGAGGGTGGCTATAAGCAACACATTCTGCAGTCCTCAGTCCAGGAATAACCACAGTACTCCCAAGCATTTTCACTGTACATACTCTGTTTTAGAAGGGTACAGTTTAAAATAATAGTATGCTTTCAGAAATATTAAAATGCTTCTAGCTTTGGCATAGCACTGAATATGGTAGGGTTGTTATAACATTTTTTGAAGAAATGTTAGCCCTTGACAATGGCTTACAATCTGTGGAAACCAGACCATACTTCTCAAACTCTTTTTAAATGCCACGCTTGTGTTTTTCAGTGCAATGAGACATCTTTCTTTTTTGAAGCACCAAATAAAATGGCTTGTAAACACCTCTGGAAATGCTGTGTAGAATACCACACATTCTTTAGGTAAGCAAAACAGAATCTCACAACATACAGTACTTAATTAATCCCAGCTGTTATTTTAATGCCACTGGCACTGAAAATGCTCACGAGAATAAAGTGTAATTTCTGATGTTTATTTTGTTAAATTATGGATTTTTTTTTTTTTTTTTGCACATAAGCATACTAATATTCTAACCATGTATTCATGAGGAACAGCTGCAACCATGGCTTAATAAGTTCAAGCTGTGCCACAATTGCATAACCCTGCAAAAATCACATGCCATTTTCACAAGCTACTGTGCATAGTTACATTAAAGATGCATAAACAAAAATCCCATTGAGGTACCATTATAATAGGAATGCACAACCCTGGAGAAACTTTAACAGAGAATATAGCACGCCACTAGATGACTAGCCATGGTAACACAAACATTTGGAAGAAATACTGAGCAGTGCACAGTGGCCCTGATACAGCAGAACTCTGGTACAGAAGGGTACCATGGTACTGCAATATATTACCAGTGTGTACAGGTACATGCCTTTGTGTTACAATTAGTTTGCCAAAATATAAAAAAATGTTACCTCCACAGTACCATTATAACAATGGCTAATACTGTACCTGCCAAATGTCTTTAATAAACCAGTCACCACAAAGCTCTGTACAGAACAGAGCTAAATTATTAAGAGCAAAGAAACAACGGAGCTCAAAGCCAAACCTAAATAATGGGTTAGCTTTCCTCAGTTTTGAAAAAAAAAAAAAAAATCCCTTGCAGCATTCAGAACCTTTGATGCATGTATTTTATTGAGGATGACAGATTGCCTTAGGCCCTTTAGAATTGTGTTAGAACAAAGGAAAGGCACTGTACTTAGATAACAATAGTCGTGTTTTGACAAATGATAGAAATATTTGATCATACACCTCCTCATTGTTTTTGATGTTGTTTTATTTTTTTTTTAAGAATGCCAGAAAATGATTCCAACTCCTTGCCAAGAAAGTTAACAAAGTTTGGTTCCCTTGGATCGAAACATCGATACAGGTACTGGGAATTCATTTCACTTCACTTTTTAATTAAACTTGTTCTTAAAATAACAGTTTACACAAGTTAGTGCATATATGTGTGGAATGCAGTGTTTAATGCCTTGAAATTCTCCTAATTCTGAGTGTTATCATAACGTAGCAATGCAAAAATACAATTTCATACTTTCTTGCTCATTTATTATTGATAACTGATAGGAAACCTGTTATCATTCATAAGATGTGGCTGGCTTACACTTATGGTTGTCATAGAAACAACTTTGATAAAAGAATGCAAACTGTATGTATCAAAGAGCTAAGGTGGGCCCCTGCAAAGTATGTCTGTCAACTTCATGGTATCATTGTGAGATGTCAGCATGGGTTTTCCACGTTCTCTTATTTTGTGTTCCTTGATGTTTGTTAAAATGTCCTTTCATTTGCTTAAGAGTTGAAGGGAAAAATTACAGAAAGTGACATTGTAACGCTATTAACACACCAGTCAATGTTTTTCTCCAGTTATTGAATTGACTAAGGCCTTCAGCATTAATGTTTCTCATCCTGGTAAGATCACAGTCTGGCATTACCTTAGAAACTTACATTGAGATACAAACAGTATTAACACACTGTGACTGGGAGCCCTGCCAACAATCACAGGTGTGGCCATTCTCCAATTAGGTAATTTAATGCTGATTGGAGAATGACCACCTGTATAAAAGGGGAAGAAAGCCTTTGTTTGGTGCTACATATGGTGTCAGATGTGAAATAGCGCCCCCTAGAGGCAGAGGAGTTGGAGCAGGAGCAGAGAAGGCAGGAAGATGAAGGGGCCTTAATATGTGGGGCGTGTCTGGAGTTTGGGCACCACAAAGAGCAGTGCCCATACAAAGACCCCCACTTTGTGATTGTGTACACGAGGGATGTTTAACATTATAAACAGAATATATATACAGGGTGATTAGAAAGCAAGTTTCCCACATCAATGATATGTGCGTTGAGGGACATTTTAACATGAACCATATGTAATATAAAATCTTGTCAGATGTATTGCTAGCTGCATGATCACTGGCATAAGCCACAGTGCTGTAGGGCTGCAAGAGTCTTTCACGTTCGTTGACATGGTAAACTTAATTTCTAATCACCCTGTATATTGTTCCATTTTTTACTTTACGGCAGCTTCTTCTGGCATTTTCAAGAATCCTTTTTCCGGTTGAGTAGGACTGACCTACTTATGGTTTGGGCATAGAGGCACACTGATTTTTGGATCATTGCACTGGGACTGGCGTGACTAATAATAATTAGAGAATCCACCTGCATACCAAACAATTTTCATCTAGCAATGTACAACCCTAAACTACTGTATAAGAGGCCATTTATTTTAGAGTAAACTAGGGTGGATATGATTTTGATTTTGTGAGCTTTACCAATAGGGTTCATTCATGTTTACTGAAACTCCAGTACAGTATGATACTAAGTACATACTAAGGTACGTTGGGTGCAATAGTAATAGTACTTTAATACGTTTTATTAGGTACAACAGAAAAAAAGCTTGAAGATTTGCCAAATCTCAGACTTAACCTGCAGTGACTTTGATGAACCCTGAATAAGAAATCGGATGATGCAGGGATTTAATATTGCAAGTGTTTGTTTTGGTATGACATAAGTCTAAACAACCACAGTCTCGGCTATGTGCAATATATTACTTGTGTCCAATTCATTCATTCCAAGACAGACCACCAAGGAGTAAAGGACTTGTTTAAATAATTGTATTATAAAAGACCATGCTCTGCCAAGCTCCTGTTATATAACTTTGAGGCAATTAATTCTACACGTTCAAGTTTTATTGTTTTCAGCAACTTTTGAAACCTGCTTAAACATGTTTCCAAAAACTGGGTGCTTCAGCAGTTGCCAGTCCCCAAAAGTGGTTCTGCTGATCCGTATTCATTAAAGGGTGAACTCTACTAATGTATTGGTATTCATTTAGGTAAGCAAACCTGTTTGCTGTTATTACAAATCTGTTTGAATTTGATTCCAGTGTGTTGTTTTCATCTCATTTGATCTTTGCCTGACAGGTACCTGTGAGATTCCCTGACTAGTGACTTTTTCAGGTCACCTTTCCAGTTCCCCAGGGTAAACATTGCAAAAGAGCAAAGTGCAAAAAATACAGCTGATAAAAGATCTTCCCTGTACCAGCAGAAATATAACAACACTCAGGATATGGCTGATATGGCTGTATTTGTACTGGTTCTGACTGCATCTCTTAATAAAACAATCAATGGGGAATTAATCAAACTAACAAAAGAAATATGTTAATAACTAAACTGAAACACCAACTGCAGTACACCTGCAGGTGTAGCCCGGATAAAAGGGGTTTAAAACGTTTCCACCGAGAATAAGAATTTGACTTGCTTGTATTTGGATTTTAGAAGATGTTATTACTATCATAAAATATAAGCGCTCCCTTTGTGCATTCATCTTTGAGTAGAAAAATATCCACATGACTGTTGTCAAATATTTATTCTGTATTCTCACAAGTCATTTCATATCAATGTATTGATTATTATTACTGTGTAATCAAATAGACATTAACCTGACAAGCTCATTCCGATCTTTGGTACATCACCTGCCTGAGCCCTATGGGTGGATTCACCACACACAGACTCCTAGTATGTACAATTGCCTCTTTTTCATACTGTTTAGTGGGAAGACAGCTGTGCAAATGAGCAGACATCAGTCTATTGAGCTGCCACGGCCAGACTTACAAGTACAAAGAACTCGCAGCAAAACATACCCGAAAAGGACAGCTCAGTCTCAACAAGCAGGTGAGCCAGTAAGAGTAAGCCCTTTTAGTGTGTAGTTTACAAGTAGTAATGTGTAGCCAAAACTATACCACTGGTAAATATGCAATGCCTTGTTTTATCTATCATGAAAAGAGCATAGAAAATATTCTCTGTAAAATAGTGCTTTTTATGTAATTGTTGGCTGCACTTAATGTTTTTATATATGTATATATATATATATATATATTTGGTGTGGTTGATTTTAATTGTTGTCGTCACTACACGATGTCAGCTTCAGCTTGGAAATTAAATCTGTGAATAAGAGAAGGTTGGTCCGAAATGTTTCACAAAACCATTATTTCTTACATACAAACCTGTTATAACCAAGATATAATATCACCAACCCCATATTTCTATTACTGAATGGAAATCAAAAATCACACAATAATAATTTAAAGTTGAGACAGGATCTTGGCTCCATTAAGACTCAACTTGACAAAGTTTTGAGATACAATTAGATACAACGATTACATTTGTTGTTCCAGGTCTTTATTTTATATATATATATATATATATATATATATATATATCAATGTAAATCATTATTGGAAGGAGACAACAATAGGAATACAATATTTCAAAGACAGGTGAAATTCTGTACATGCAGGTGCAGAGAAAAGACCTGCACTGATGCATTATTCCTGTTTGTAAACTGCTGTGTTCAAGGCTGTATAGCACTCTGGTTTAGATGCTAAATTAATTGATGCTAGGCGTGGTAAACCTGTCATTATTTGCATCACAAAAGAATTCCAGTTGACCGAGAATTTTGGAGGCAGCACAGAAAAATAAAATGCTAATTGTAAAGTGTGAATAGAACATTTTTTGATGCTGTCTAGACTTTGGTGCTTTGGTGATCCTTGTACACAGCTGAGGATCAAGCAAAATGTATAGGGTTACATTGTAAATGTGACCTATAGAAAGCTGTGCATGAGAAGATAAATGCTTTGCATTCATTTTGTTTCAGGACCCAGCAATGGGAATCGAACTGACACAAAGACTGAGAACGGAGAAAGTGAAACAACTACTAAGATTATTGCCCCTTCTCCAGTAAAAAGGTAGACAAAATAAGTCTACACTGATATGTTGCTTTGGAGGCAGTACACACTTCTACTAAGTTACAATCTGTGACAGACAGTCAGTGTTAAAGTGGTTAAAGGTTGTACCAGTCAGACATTTCCATTTGCTAGAATTCTGTATTCTCACACCATGTTCTGCTTTGATGGAAACACATGCTATTGCAAACAGGTATTTACATTTTAAAACATGATCTGCTACTACATCAGTTTAAAGAAAGTTGTTAGTTTTCATGTCTTACTTTCAGGTAGTCTGATACAGTTTAATTTCATAGGTTATTTCCCCTCTGTAGTGTCTTTGGGGCAAATATAGTACTGGTGGCAAAGCATGTCAGTCAATGGGGGAGCAGTTGATTGGATAATGACAGAAGGCATGAAATGGTAAGGGACAGTTTACCTCTCCAGGTGAAATGACCATGGTAGTGCGAGCCTACCTCAAAGTAAGGCTTGCAAACAGAGAATGAAAATACATGTTCCCTGTTTTTCTTTTAATACTGCACATTTGAGACCAACATAGCAAATGGAAGTGTAAGGTAAGAGTGATATCAGTAATTGTGTTAGCTATAACCAATTGAATAGAATTGCCACTGATCTGCCCTCTGATTGAATTTTAGTGTTTACATTCACCACGATTGCTCTTAAATCCCATAGAAATAAAATATTTATTATTATTTTTCAAGTTCAAAAATAAAAAAACCAGACAGCAGTCCAGAAACACAGCGTGGGAAAACCAGTGCGCCCTGGGATGAGAACGGGCCACAGAGGTGAGATTACACAGATATAGCACCTGTACATATGTCAACTTGTACCACTTGCAGTTTCAAAAGCATAGGCCAAGACATGATTGTGTCTCTGTTCTAACATCTTTTCTTGCTGTTTTACCTCAGACCTTGGATCAATAAGGAACAGCCATGTAATTATATAATAATCACAAGCAACCGCAATATATTCTCAGAACATACCTTCATTCACACAAGTTAGACTTGATACACGTACTCTTGTTATCCCTTGTTAAAAGGAGACCCTTTATACCGTGTTATGAGGCAGTATGGTCATGACTCCATTTGGCCCATAATGCTATTATACTGACACTTGTATTAAGGCGGGACATAGATTGCCCTGCCTCTTACCTATGGCTCCCGACTGCAGCATTACAAAGAGGGAGCGCTGTACTGTATATGCATAATGTTTACCTTTCTGTTGGTGTAGTAGCAGCAGATATACACTATATTTTAGTCAGAAATTAGATGTTTTAGCTATTCATGGTTTAACGGCTAAAAATGCACATATATTGTTTTTGGTCTCAACAGTTTAGTTATATAAGCTGTGTGTAAGGCAATATATTTGTATCCAGTTTTTATTTTAATGTTCAGTGGCTTGCTTGCTTGCTAAATCATTTTTACACAGCAAGATTATTTCCTATTCGTATAAAACACATTAAATAAAATACAAAATTGTGTGACTGTGGGTAAGCAGCACAGCGACACTTGACAGCACCATATTACCATTTCTTTAAACACTGCATTGCGTTTTCAAACGTGACCTAGCGATTAAAAATTTAACAGAGGCAAATGTAGCGAACATTAAAGCTGTGTGAGCTCTGCAGGCACATGTGCTGAAACGAGAATGTAAGTGACAAACACTTCCAGACCTCAGCTGCTAGAGACCTCTGTGTCTATCTGTCACTCCGACTGTAGGGGAACACACACCGCGGGTCAGCTGTAAAAAACAACACAAGAAAAAATAACAGAAACAGTAATCGTAAGTGAATTAAAGTGGCAGACAAGCTGAAAGAAGTGGGTAAGGTCTGAGATTGGACTGGAATACTGGTTAGCTGGATTCCCTGGGGGATTCCAAAGCCCCAGATGGTGGAGGACCAGCCTGAACCAAGTGAAATGAAAGTGATAAATAAACAACGAGCCGCAACTTCATTAAACAAGAATGATTGTGCATTCATTATAGGCTGTTTATCTCCATCCTCGTTCTCACAGCAAAGTTATACAGTTAACAAACCATTGTCTCATTGGGCCACAATGATCAAGGTCTTTATGCCAAAGTTCAGTTTATGACATTTTTGGTTATGGATAATAAATATGTTCATGTTACAAAACTTTTAACAAAGAAAATCTGAACACCTTTTGATTCTGTAATAATACCGTGTCAGTTTTTCCTCAAAAATGACCTCAATACATTTTTACCTATCTGTTTGATGAAAATCACGCACAATTTTACAATTCCTGATACATGTTTTATATACATTAGTACCAGATTACAGATTTATCAGCTTTACATTTTAACCATAGCTGACTTTTATGGATAGCCACCCTTTCGCTATTGATTAACATCAATGAGATTAAACAGTTTTTTGTAAATCAGTACCGAGAGCCTTCTAACACCCAACAGTACTTTAATATGATAATCTTCCTTGACCTAAAGAGTGTGGTGTGTTGTTAGGTATTTTGATTTATATGGTTAACACCACAAAATCCATTTACTTCAGTGCGGTTATAAATATACAGTATATTGATGTTTTTTGGCAGAGAAAACAGCATCAGGATAGGAGAGGGCTTCAGAATTGTACCAACTGTGATGATGGAGCACACAGAAAAGCAGAAAAAGAAACAAACTAAACAATACCTCAGCATTCCATTGTAGTGTTCTGAAGTGAAGGGATTATCTGAATTATATGTATAAATAAGATATTTATTTTGCCTTTTTAAGTGGTTTATATAATTCTCCAAATGAGCGAAACAAATCACCAAAATTTCCAAACCCGCGAAGACGGACCCCTTCCGGTGGAAGTGAGAATGAAGCTGTGCAGCCCGTGAGACGCAGGTAACAATACACTCCCTGTTTTACTCGTGGCATTTAGTCCTGTATGCACTGTACTCATGGGCTGTTTACTAGGATCAGTGTATTGTGGAATTAAGCACCAAGAATTAAGAACATTGTTGTGGCATTTTTATAAACAGTTTACAGATGTATTATGTTAATGGCCCAAACTGACACATTGTTGGCTGTTCTGTGGAGTACGTTTATAATGACTTTAATACCACAAATACATGTTAGGAATAGTTGCCAATTAAATGTCTTTAAACACTTACCCCTGATACATTTAGTCTACTGAATAATCCACAAATAAACTAAAACTAGCTCATAAAAATGCTTTGTGGATAAAGACAACAATGCATTCCCTTAAACTGGAAGAAATATGTTGTGTGACTTCTTTAACTTTCTACTTTTGTCTGTCTACCTTTCTTATACTAATGCATTATTCCTTTAGTAACCATCCATTGTTATATTTTTTTGTATCTTGTAAAAAAGGCTAGTTATATGACGTAGTTTCGCATTCAAAATTGGCTAATACATAATAATCACTGAGAGAATGTTACCTGAGAATCTTTACATTCAGGTTTGCACTGTCCTGATTCTCAGACGACAAAAGGTAATGGGATTTCTTTGTTCAAGCATTGCTGTCGCAGTATCATCACTCCCTCTAGTGGAGCACTCAAGCCTCATGTGTAATAACATTGGCTGTTAAAGTGTAGGTAATACATTAGTCAATAAATTCAGAACTGCACAAGTCATTATGATTACAATGTCATCCTTCATTCTCTTAAAGGTTATTTTAGCTCTATGTGAAGGGCAAGATACTGTTTAGGTCACATGATGACTGCATGACTCATGTTATCTGATAGCCTGGAGGGAACATGAGTGACTGAATAACAGAACAATTATCTTGTTATTGTTAAATGTCCTATCCCTTTTATCATAGTTAGTTTTTCTTGCTTTCTGTAATGCTCTCTGTGCTGGACTAAGTGTTCTATGAAAAGGGACTACCTGTCCACCAGACAGCATTTGAGAAACAAAAGCAGCACGCCACCACATGGAAGAGTGCTGATTTGTACCAGTGATGAGTCTTAAAATTGAAATGTTCAACTGCACAATGATAAGGCAGTTGAAGGTTGGGCAGCAGTGTGGAGTAGTGGTTAGGGCTCTGGACTTTTGACCGGAGGGTCGTTGGTTCAATCCCAGGTGGGGGACACTGCTGCTGTACCCTTGAGCAAGGTAATTTACCTAGATTGCTCCAGTAAAAACCCAACTGAATAAATGGGCAATTGTATGTAAAAATAATATGATATCTTGTAACAATTGTAAGTCGCCCTGGATAAGGGTGCTTGCTAAGAAATAAATAATAATAAGAAGAAGAAGAAGAAGAAGAAGAAGAAGAAGAAGAAGAAGAAGAAGATTGTAAAATTGGATTTAAAAGCTTAGGGACTAGCCCTTTACCTTAATGCTAAAGAAACAGCATTGCTCGCTGGTACAAGGTTACTGTCTGCTCCAATATTAAAAACGTACTTTACCATTGTACATTATTTGTAAATCATTGTCTTACATAGATCCCCTTTGAGGAGCAGCAATGCTTTGGATCATCACAGTAATCTAGTTGTTGAACTTACCTAGTGCGCCTGCAGGAGCTTGTGTCGGGTCATTTACCCAAAGGAAAGAATCAGAACCTAATGTGCAAAGTGTTATTGGATATACAGCAACTCCAAATGCGTGTAGCACATTTCCAGTTACACTAAACTGAAGCAATTTACCACAAGTAATGTGCAGAGAAATTGTCTTAAAGAGCATTAGCAAAAGCAGTAGTTTTATACCAATGGTATAACATCCTTACATTATACTGTACTTTAGTGCCGCTGCATTCATTGTATTATACATATTTTTTATTTTAAAATTGCAGTTTCAACAAAGTGACAGAAAGCTGAAGAATATAAACTACAGATTAAACACATGGTAGATGTACTTTAGCTTCACTGCACTTATTCACTAATTTAAAATCATTAAAATCACAGTTTGAAGTATACTATATCTGTTTTACATTTGAATGTATCTGGACTGCAAATGCTTTTCATAAGAGTCAGTTTTCTATCTACCATAGAAAATTAAATTCAATGTTGTGTCTTTGTGGTGTACTAATAAACAAACACCAATAATCTCACATGTACTAAAATAAACTCATATTTTTCTTATTTTACTTTTCACAGGAAAGGCCAAAATAATAACGATGATACAGATTTAAAACACAGAAGAAGGTGTGTTTGTTCATTTCCAGTGTTCTAGTATGTATTTATATGGGTGAAATGCAGTATCCCCTGTGAATTTAAAAAGGCTGAAGCAGCACATTATAAGAACTTGAAAATCACATGCAAGATTTATGAAAACATGAGCCCATATAAATCTCATTTGCACTATTATGTTTGTCACAGCTGTAGAAAAAAAAAAAAAAAGATTATGATAGATGTGCCAAATTGGTGCTTCAAACAGCAATGGATGCTGCATCAGCATTCAAAGCAAACACAAAAACAGAAAAAAGAATAAAACAAATAATTTCATTGTCATGAAACATGTTTCTATTTTTATTTTAGTAGTAAGAATATTTTTGCAATGGATGTTCACTTGTATGAGCCTTCATAGCAGGCTATAGGACAAAAGAATATAGATTTTTCTGGTCTGGAGTCTACATCCCAGGGAAACATCCCTGTGATTGGTTAGTAAGCGCTTGCATCCTGGGAGAGTGGTAGAGAAAATTAAACATTTTGGCCCTTGTCATCAATGCTTCTCAGTGTCCGTTGTGTAGAATAGTGCAGCTGTAACAGAGGTGTCCCATTTACCCCATGAAAGAATTGCTAATCCAAAACGAGAAGTTAATCAAATGATTACTGAACCATAGCAATGCCCAATTCTGTGATTTGCACACCCTTTCGGGTGTGTCAGCTGCCAAGCATTTTTGCTGTCAGATCTCCACTGGCTTCAAACTGATTGATTGACCTGGAGATAATACATCTGTATAGTCAAGACCTAGGTCAAATAACTCAGCCCAGGGCAGTACTAAAGTAAGCAGACAATGCTGGTAGAGTACATATCATTAGTGCTCTGGGGGGATGCTATTGTGCATGCATGTCCTTTAAGGAATTCGCTTTTGTTTCATAGGAAGATAGGCATATAGAAACACAGCATTATACCAAGCAGCACACATTGTACTGTATTATCTGTCGTGTTGAACAAAGTGTTTGAGGCCTCATCAAAAACAGATTTTACTTTAAAGGAAATCTGCTTAATTGATACATACTTTTACAAGTATAATATTTCAAAGCACCAGCTACAAATGACGTTGCCTTCTATTTTATTGGTCTAGTGTATAGCCAAGGAAACACTACAGTTTGTGGTGGAACACATAAAACCATTAGTCATAGCAGAGTGTTACAAGCCTGTTTAGAGAAACAATGGGAAACCATTGATAGGTCAAGTTGCATTGCAGGGACATTTCACTGAGAAACTGAAACTGACAACTATACCCGATTCACTCATCAATGCATTTATGGTGTTAAGGTAAAACATAAAAAACTAAGTGAAGTATTGAAGGCAGCACTAACCAAAACCATTGTCTCTAGTTTCTTATAAGTTTTACCATAGAATCTCTGGTGTTAGACTAACCCACTAGTACAATTGAGTTTTAAGAAGAATTGATTCTTAATGAATTGATTCATTAAGCCTCTGTTTGTCATTAGGTCACGTTCCCGTGGAAACACCAGCAGCGGGAGTGAGTCAGAAAATTCCAACAGGGATCATCGAAAAAAAAGAAATAGGTAGGATGAATCTGCTACCTACATCCCATTTTATTGAGCTTGGAACCAAGCCAAGGGTGTCTTGGTTATTTCTAGATAACATTGTTGTGAACAGGATGGATTTGCTGGTGACGTCAGTCCAGGAAATGAATGCACTGCACACAGGCAATTGCGGGGCAAAACTGGAACACAATGGCGCTCAGCTTTTATTAAACAAAAAGATTTAACAAAACAAAGACTTTACAAAACAAAAGGCACACAGGCCAAAACAAACAAACAGAACACGAAACAAACAAGTATCGTGCTAGTTTAAACTAGCACGTGTAGCAATTGTTTACTTTATAGATATTTCTGTTTACCTCCTCTCTCTACTCCTGTTCTCCACTCACAAACACTAAACCCGTTGCAGCCAAAGCTGCAGGTTCTTATAGTGGTGACCGAGGGATCACCTTAACTTGCTATCAATTATCTTGTTAACCCCTCGGTCACATTTTACACGGGTTTACTAAGATGCGTGACCATCAGCTAATTCAATAATTACTAGCCGACAGTCACGCATTCTCACGAGGTATTAAAATACAAACAATAACAGTGATGGCCGACAGCTTTTCATCTGCCCTGCATTTTAAATAATAATAATACAAAACATAACACAGGCGGGGAGTACCCCGTCACAAGTGTATAAAAGATTAGTTGTTTTTTTTTAAAATCTTTTTATGTGATATCAAGTGCGAAACCAGAAAAAGCCATAATATTGTGGTATTATATCTATAAAATGTACAAAAATGAATAATTTCTCAATATATACTGACACACAATGAAAACACAACAGTCTATGTTTTACATCAATAGCTCATTGGGCACATACATAATGTTATTTACATTTTAAATAGTGAGCAGATAGGTTTGTTGATTGTTTGAGTAGTATTGTTCCATGGGATAACAAAATACTGAGCTCAAGTCATGTGATTTCATAAAAACACCAGGTGTTCAGTGTTTGGTATTTGAGTTGAGTTAAAATTGCCAAAATGAAGGGCTCCCGAGTGGTGCATCCGGTAAAGGCGCTGCGTGTGGCGTGCAGGATGCGCCCTATAGCCTGGAGGTCGCTGGTTCGAGTCCAGGCTATTCCACTGCCGACCGTGGATGGGAGTTCCCAGGGGGCGGCGCACAATTGGCCAAGCGTCGTCCGGTGGGGGGGAGGGCTTAGGTCGGCCAGGGTGTCCTCGGCTCACCACGCACCAGCGACCCCTGTAGGCTGGCCGGGCGCCTGCGGGCTTGCCTGTAAGTTGCCCAGAGCTGCGTTGTCCTCCGACGCTGTATCTCTGGGTTGGCTGCATGGCAGGCCTGCAGAGTGAAAAAAAGCGGTCGGCTGACAACACACGCTTCAGAGGACAGCTTGTGTTCGTCTTCGCCGTCCCGAATCAGCGCAGGGGTGGTAGCGGTGAGCTGAGTTTAAAAATATAATTGGATATATCAAATTGTGAGAAATTGGGTCAAATCAATTGCCGACTACTAAGTTTAAAAAATGCTCAGGGAGGGTATACCCAATACTAACTTTGTAATGTTTTCATTTTGACAGTGTGTCACGTTTCATACTGAAAACTTGATTCTTTAATCTGTATTTTTGTTCGCATTTTCTGTTTAAAATAGTTGTTTAAATCCATTAGACCTGAGTGTTGCGTTTCTTTTGTGCATCAGTATAGAAGAGATTGAGTGAAGCCTGGGAAAGCGCTGAGGATTTTTGACAGCGTAATCAGCCAGTTATTGACCACAATGCATCATGAATCACGCATGTAGCTTTTGGCTGCCAGACAATTCTAACAGATGCTATTTCTAAGGGGATGCCTATTTTTGTCAGATGGTTCTAAGAGTGAAATATAGTATTAGCAGATTAACTATTCTGTTACTTTGCTTCACACTTTGCAGCAGTAGTAGTTTCTAAAAAAATATATATATATCATGAGTTAAACAATCAAATGACACTTCACTTTTGTTTGACCAGCAAGAAATACTTTTCCTGGCCACAACAGGCTCGGTATCCCCAGGAGACCTACAACAAAGTGAGGAAGGTGTTTGGTGGTTATAAATGTACATGTTTTACATAAACTAGAGACTCCATCAGTGTTGCATGTCAAGGTTTTTTTATTTTTCTGTTATATATTTTTTTTATATAGTGCCATTGTTAATACTCAGTATTTGTGTGAAAATGATTTTTTTTAAAAAACAGTCTAGATAAGATTTGGACATCACCATGGATGCATTAACGCTTTAGCAAGGTGTAATACATGGTAACAGTTTGTTGCCATTTAGGTCACGCCAGGAAAATGAAATGGTGGACTCAGCGCCTCAGTGGGAAGCTGTGTTGCGACAGCAGAAGGAGAGGTCCCAGAATGACCCCAACTACAGGCGTTCCAGACACCGGTCACGATCGTAAGTGCTTTTCCATGGAGCCATATTTTGTTTCATACAAACTACTTAACTGCAGTAATATCCCTAGCAAAGTGTACATGTTTTATATAATACACCTGCCTCAAGTAAACACAGCTGTAGCTCCAAAGTACAATTAGTACCAAGCAAGCACTTGGTCTCATGTGTAGTACATTTATATATATATATAAAAAAGGTCTTGTCTTTATCTTCTTACCTTTTTGGTTCACTGGAATTACCTTAATGTGTGTTTCTACTTCACTGCCATGAAAACAAAGTTGTGAAATCTGCACTTAAATGTTTTGGCTCCCCTCACAATATAGCTCAGCTGTGCGTTTAAAATAATAGTTTTTAATGTGGGCCTGCTGTTAACTGGAGTTCTTAGGACCAATTAATGGAATGAAATTGGAAGGGCTTTTCAAGCTGACAGTGATGGCTGTACCCTGCTTTTCACTAACTCCTGAAATAGGTTTAACAAAAGAGGATTGTGATTACAGATGTGCACAGAATATTTATTTCAGGTTAGCACACATTTTCCCAGACAATTTTAATATGAAGTGGATAATGTGTTAGCTAAAAACATTTCACATGACTAAAAAGAAACAAGGGAGGACAGCTGTATGTGACAAATTATTATAATTGCACATAGACACTGTGACCTCTGATTCTCTCTCTCTCTCTCTCTCTCTCTCTCTCTCTCTCTCTCTCTCTCTCTCTCTCTCTCTCTCTCTAATATATATATATATATATATATATATATATATATATATATATATAAAACAAATAGAATGCAAGACATTGATTTTTGTAACTATAGTATTTGCTATAACCCCTAAATGAGGTGAAACAAAACTAAGAATAAATCTTCTGTATTTTCCCCCCTATGGTTTAGTGTTTATGAATCAGCCTGTATCTCCAAAGTTTCTCCACTGTGCACGCCTCCAGATTGCAAAGCCATCTGTGCTTCACTTAGTTGATATATAAAACCCCTTCAATATTTCCAAGTCATTAAATTGAATGTTAGTTCTTTAAAATGTTTTACTTAGTGTGAGGTCCAGGTTAAAATAGAAAACCCTTGCCAGAGGATACTGCATATGCTGATTAAAATTCCTATAATATTTAAACCACATTGTTTTTCATATTGGTAGGTCACTAATTGACACTAAATAATGGCCATGGACACGATGATTTAACACCACTATAAAATGTTACTTGCCTTATTCTTTTCACACAAGAGTATATTTTTGGCACATTCCACTTTTTAAATTGATTCCAAATTGCATTTCACAATTCGAAAACAACTTTTCAGGAAAGTGCATTTTGAACTGGTCAATTAAGTTATTAATAAAATAAAATGTTATTCAGTCTCTTCGAAGTCAGATTGTTTAATAGTCTGATCATACAGACTTACACTACTCACTTATAAAAAGTAGATGTGCAACTAAAAACTGCTTGATTTTTTATTTATTTTTTTCCTGCTAGTTTAGGTTTATAAAATATGCTAGAGAAAATAAACAGAATGGTTGACTAGCCTAATTCTCAGAAGCACTTTAGACTTCAGGTTATACACAAATGCAAATTCAGTTTGCTTGCATCCTAAACGCAGACCTGGGTCTAAACCAAAAAGAAAATGTAGAAACGTATATATTACCAAGCTTATTTACTACTCCCATTTATTTTTCTGGTAGGAGAAGCCCTGATGTTCAAGCTAAGGAAGAACTCTGGAAACATATTAAGTGAGTAAACACCACAATTACATGTTTTTATGTAGCATATACTGATATGATTATGTGCATTCTAGTGCGGGGAGCTTAAGTGTGTCTGTACTGAATTTTATTTGCTAACAAATTTTCCATTAGAAATCCTAAACATTATTTGAAAGTGTTCATTGGATATTTGCTGCCATCTAGCTCTGATTTCAGGAGTTGCATTTCTGCTGGTCAGCAAAAAAAAAAAAAAAAAAAAAAAAACGGAAGACTAAGTAGACCGGTTAAAACTATGCATTGTAATTATTATTATTATTATTATTATTATTATTATTGACATCGTTGCTGTTATTTGCAGGAAAGAACTTGTAGATCCATCTGGTTTAACTGAAGAGCAGCTAAAGGAAATCCCTTACAAGAAAGTAGAGTGAGTAAAACATTTCTTTGGGGGGGGGGGGGTTGTTCTGAATTCATTAGATTTTTAAAAGAATTATGTATTTAATGCCTTCCCTTCTCCTCTTAGAACCCAAGGTGACCCTGTCAAGATCAGACACTCCCATTCACCGAGGAGCTTCCGACAGCACAGGCGCTCCCAGTGCTCTGACGGAGAGAGATCTGTGCTTTCAGAAGTAAAGTAAGGGGGAATAAATGCTTTAACTGTAAACTAACAAGCACTTCACTTTATAGTTAAACCACATTGAATGTAGTTTTTACCTTGGGGCACAGTAAATAAGATCCTTGTCAAAGTTCAATATGCATCGATTTCTTGCTTGATGTACATGAATGCATACTTTTGTGCCTTCTGAGTAGTTTGTTATTACTTTTATATGCTTAATATGTTAATTGCCAATTCACAATAAACTGTGTTATCATGTCTTAACCCTAATTTGTACTGTCAAATATTGCTTTCAGAAACCATTATTATTATCGATTTGGCTTCTGACTGTTTAGGTGTACTTGTGAGAGGCGTCAGGAATCAAAGTTTGGGACATGTTACAGTAAAATAAATAACTATGGTGTGTTTCTGAAAGCAGTCCCTGTCGAGAGTTAACCTAACACTGGATAGTGATATCAGTCATGTTGAATTACCCCACTGCTGCTATTGCTGACATGCAACACTACTTTACCTCATTTAGCTCAAGGACTGACCTGGTTCCTCCATTACCTGTTACTCGCACGGCTGATTCCCAGGGCCCCAGAGGTCCTCCCTCCCAACAGGTCAGTTAATCATCTAAAGATGTTACTTCTGAATGTGTGTGTCGACCTTTACAACTGTTTGGATTATTATGAAATGGAAAAATACACAAGCATGTGCTTCAATGCGTAAATAACTTTTGAGCAGATATTAACACTTGCTAACTCACAACCAATCGCAGAGTAAGCAACCTGATAGACGACTATACAGTACCTCACATTGCACAAATTAAGCTGTGAATTTGAGCAGTTTATTAATGCACATGTATCATGAAGTTTTAGATTACTTTGTGGATTTACCCTCATATAATAACTTGCTTCTTGTAGAAGACTGCTAACTAGTATTTGGATTATGTTAACCACATTATAAAGTTAACCACATTATAAACCTTCTCTTTGTGACCAGCACCCTATTACAGCTCGCACTGTCAGTCCCATTTCAACATAAAAATGGTTTGATATCGCGATTTATTAGGGCCAGCTCTCATATTTTACTCAGCCCCTTTGGTGGTATAATAGAGGGACTGCATTGTATAACTGCTGCTGCTGTTTGGAGTGAGTCCGTTTTTTCTTTTTTTTTTTTTTTTTTTTTTACAGAAGAAAAATGGATCTAAAGATAACCTTTCAGAAGGCACTGAGCTGGATGTAAAATGCAGCACGAAGGTTGTGAAAACAGTTCAGACAGCAAGGCTGAAAGCAGAAACGTGACCTCCACCCACATCCTACCTGAGGAGTATTTAAAACACATCTGATATTGCTTGAAACCTGAAAATGTGAATATTACCAAGATCCCATCTCTACCACAATCCCAGGGAGGAGTTAAATTAAACATATTGTAAATAGAGGCTGTGACGTTGCCATTTATTACGTTATGGATCATTTTATTTTACTGGTTCTTTACTTCAGCAAACTGAATCAGATATGTACATCTGAGTCTTGCATGTAATAAACTGGAATATACAGAGGACATATATAAGAGCCAGTTATTTCAATATGTTTTTGGCTGCTTCAACATTCCATGGATATTTCCCCATCAAGTTTATTCTAATTTGTTGACAGTGGACACAAGAATAAACAGGACCAATTTAATGTTGCATATGTGCCGTTACCTCCAAGCTACTTGACCTCCATTTTATACAGTATTAAACGTTGTGTGTACCTAGTAACTACGTAAAATAAATGTGTACATTTTGTAATGTGTTTTTTCTTCTGTGTTAAGGATCTAGTTATAAGTTCCCATACTTTTTGTGATGAATTATAAGCATCCCAGTGGAGAGCTTGAATGAGTCTGGAACTCCCTGCTGCCTCCTGACTTCAACTGCTAATATCTCATAAACTGCTTCAGATGTCAAATTTTCAGCTGAAAAATCAAATGGTAGATTTCACGCTGACGTTTGACTTAAGACAACTGCCGTACGTAACCTTTAGCATCTCGAATAATAAAAGACCAACAGGTTTGATAGACTGCTTTCATATTTGGTGCATTTCAATTGCGGGTACAAAATAAAGTAATAAATGACCCTTATGTGCCATTCATTTCAAAGCTGCCATTGTAACAGCCTCATATTTGCAGGGCTATATAATGTGTTGGTGACCATGACATTGACCTACTTGAGATCATGTGATTATGTTTCTGTTCTATAGTGACAGTACACTGAGTTAATATCTTTGTCAGGTAAAGTTGTATCATTTGATTTTCTCAATTGAGTTCAATTACTGTTGTTATCTAGTTAAAAATAACCCACACTGATGTAACCTCTAGCCATATCAATGATACAGACCACATGTTTTTACAGCATCTATTGTTAGTACACAGCTCTAGATCATTATTTTAAATTAAGTTCAATTACAAGTGCCATATTGTTTTATCCTTTGGTCACATCAATGACACGGATCACTCGCTTTCATAGTGTCTACAGTTCTTACACAACGATTCTGTAATTCTCAAGTGGTTTCCACTATAAATGAACCCTGTCACATTGTTTGGACCTCTGGACATATAAATGATCAAGATCTTTTTTACATTTCTATTTGCTCTGAAATTCTTTTTTTTCACTATTACAAAAGGGTATGCTTTGTTTTTGAACTCCCATTTTTAGTTTTGACTTTTTGCAATGATCAATAACATTAACCAGGAATAATTTCCCAAATATGTGATCCAGTTTACACTTATTTCTCTCTTCATACTCCCTCATAGTATGTAAAACCAATGCTGCTTGATACACCACACTTTTAAACTTCATTGTATGTTTCACATTTATATTGCCCCAGTGCAGGTTGTAACAAAATAACCAAAGACAACGTCTCTCAGTGTGCTACTGTGGGACAGAAACCATGGAAGACACAGGATAGAACGGAAACTTGGACAATTGTATGTAAAAACATTTGGGAATAACAGTACAACCTGTTTGCTTTATAAGCTACAACAAAGATTGAAGAGGACATTTAAAATGAGTAATTTAGCTATAGACTGCAGTAACGAGCAATACTGTTAGAAAAAATGACAAGTTACTTTGTATTTAATTTTTTATTGGCAAGAAGAAAGCTTTAATTATGTTGTGCTGCAGCAATCAATGCCCATCCACATAATATCAGATCATTTACAAGGCCTCCACAAAGTTGACTGTCAAACCTGGAAGAAAAAAACAAAAAAGTAAAGTTCACATGACACAATTACTGTTGCCTACTGATGGAATAAAGTGGTATGTCAGATTATGCACTAGAATAAATACATACATAAAACAAATAGCTCTCTGGCCACATACCAAAATCTCATGTTTTAAACATCCAACTCACTCGTACTCAGAATACAGTTATATTAGGCCATGCAGCGTGTGTTTCTTCTGCCATGAATAAAGCAGAGGGTGTATAGTCCCAAAGCAAGATAAACACAGCAAAAGGACTTTCTGTCTGCCTTTTTTGACACTCCATTCATAAAAGGAAACATGAACGGGCAACACAAAGGCAAGTTCTTACATAAGGCTAAGCTCATATTAAAAGGTTACAATAAAAGGCTTAAAAAGCAGTGCAATGAAGACTCAAGCCCCAGTCATGTAGTCAGTTCTGGTAATGTCTTAAAAGCTTAATGCCATTCTTTTAAAACCCTAGCACACAAAAATACTTCGGAACTTAACATGCTTATTTTATATAATTTGGCTTTTGCTGGAAAGCATCATGTAGACATTTCACACTTTGTGAAAGTGTTTAAATGATATACATTTACCAGTAGCTTACCTCCATGTGTGATCCCAGGGACAAGTAGTGCAATTCATCAGAACTACCCATTGAAGAGTACCTGCAAAATGTAATTCCGATCAACACACAGCAAAACTAAAAAGCAGAACCTTTTGATATCTGAAAGACATATGTATTCTTGTCCTTGCTGGGTAACTTAGTACAAGGTACACTGTTGAGTACCTTGAGAAAAGCCTGTGCAAGATTCACTGTATGCCTTGTTTGACACCTCATTCATCTGGAAAATGCAATGAATGGGCAACACAAAGGCAAGCATTACAGGGCTTTGTATTTGTGAGTATCTAAGTCTTTGATAGGAGCAAACAGGCAACAAACTCATGTAATGCCTTTGCATTGTCCTGTTAGTGGAAATAAAATGAAAACATGCATGTACTGCCCTACTGCAAAAGGGCAAGAATTCAAAAGAATGGAGCCTAGCTGTAATAACTGCTATTTCACTTTTTAAACATACGTATTAGCTAAGACTGACCATATTTCAGTTACCATATTTTAGTTAGGATACAAAAACAGGTTAAAAGATGTTATTGTTTTAAATTGTTACATTGCACAGATGTAAATTATGCAATGTGTTCTGCTCGGATTAGCTAGAAGAATATCCTTCCAGAAATGCAACCTATCATTTGACATACCTTCTCGCTAGCAAGAATCACATTTTGAATTCAATCAAATCACTGCATCAACACCATACCTAAGAGGGGAGGAAATAGCCAAAATGTAATTAGCATCAAGAGACTTTTTTTTTTTTTTTTTTAATGGTATTGCTACTTACAATTTGATTTGTATTAAAAAAAAAAGAGAGAACTGTTTAATGTTTATTTTAAAGTCACTGTCTTTGCTAGGTAACTTGGAACAAGAAACACAGTTCAGTTCCTGAAGGAAAGCCTGTGCAAGAATCACTGTATGCCTTGTTTGACACCTCATTCATCTGGAAAATGCAATGAATGGGCAACACAAAGGCAAACCCTAATAAAAACAAATCATTCAAATACTAATCTCACATATCTGAAAAAAAACGGTGCTTGAAAAGAATTGACAAAACAGGTTTGTGTGCCTGAAGAAATGTTTGATTAAAAGAGGTTTCGTAAATCTATTAACTGTAATCATGATCAATATTAAACCATGCTCACATTTGCTGAATAAAAGGAATTCTGCATTCACGTCTGTGGTTCCAGACCAGAGTTCAGCTGACTGTGCCGACAGGACCATTCCTTTGGTGTTGTCCACATAACATGCTGTTCATCAGCATTTACCCTTTCACTGCTCCAGCAGCTGGAACATACATTTTTAAAAAGCTGATTAAGCACAAACATCAATGACAATATTAAAAGGTATCCCTCCTCATTTTAATATATTTTACCTCTCTTTCTGAGAAATCAAAATTAATTCTGGGACAGAACCATACTAGAATATTGTTTTTCTTTAGCACACATATGCGAGTAATATAACAGTACATAACTCCGTTTACTGTAGTTGTTTCTTTACATGTAACAAAAGCGGAGGCAGGTGGGCATAAGTTGTCATTAAGCAAATTACAAAAAATAATAATGTTTAATGTACTTGTTACTTTTTCCATAGATCCTACAAATTGAGAAAATAGCGCATTTGATAATTGATGACGTTAAACATAGCCACATGCCGTCTGCCAATGTTTGCACAAACATCTTTCAACGCTTTCTCACCCCACAGTGCAACACGTGGAATGTGAAAAACACTGGCATCAATACTGCTATAACATTTCTACCTAGTAAACAAATTAAGACTAAATATTTTGGCAATTAATGCTTTAAACCTTGATATTTTGTATTCATAAGTGATATTTCTGCCCCCAAACAAATTCCATACGGTATGGCTTGAGTTTGCTACAGAGCTAGGCCTAAAATTCAAGTTATTCCAGAGTAAGGTGAACGCAGGCCTGCACACGTCACAAAGCTGCTGCGCGTTTCTATAAACTACATCCTCTTATTAACTGTCCCACTGCAACTTCTCTAATCACTGATGTGAAGTAATGTTTGAATGATTCTGACCATACTCACGATACAGCTCTACTTCTTCACGAGGTTACGATGCAACTAACCGTTTCCGTGTAGAATAGAAGACGAAAGGCACTCGACAGGAAGTGACATCAGTATGACAGACAGTCCAATGCAGCACCAAACATCCAATTACAGTCTAAGAAGGCGTATCACTAACACACGTCACGTCTGGACAAACTTTGAGGACAATTTTTGTTGCTCACACTTAAATTAAAAAAGGCTTAGCATAACAAAATAAAAAAAGTACTTAAACAACAAACACCAATACAGACACAATACAAACAGATGACCCCCCTGTCCTTACATTTTGGTAGATAGCGTGCAGATTTAACACTGTGAGACAAAGCATTCCATCAACGGGACGTACAAGTTTGTTTCACTCTCAGTATGCACAATTGTCTTTGCTTGGGGAACAGGTGTACTTGTGGTGGTTCAATACAGTAACAGTTACTAATCACACATGCCAGGTGTTTTATTTCACAGTTTTATTTAACGAAAATCTGTTGGTTTTTTATGTTGTTTTTAAAATGTGGCATTTCGAAATCTAACATGAAGTACTACTGTTATGTCTTCCGGTAGACATTTGCGATATCATTTTGTAGTTTATCTAAAATATGTTCATGGAGTTTTTTTTTTTTTTTTTTTAATTATGTCTCAATCCTAAAATTAGGTGATGCAAAACATGTGGCCATAGCCTGTAGTACTGGTAGTAATATTGTCAAATTCACTACTGCATGTTACAAGGACGAATGCAGCATTTGTGATACTGAAGACTTTCTTCTCATTTAAACAAAGTAATTTACCATTTGGGTTAAGAAAGGTTGGAAAATTGGTCCTATTGTGTTCAATATGATTTCAGAAAGCCATTTTGGGTTGTTCAGCCCACACTGCCCTCTAGCGGATATGTGAACCAAGGTCTTCAAAGGAGGGTTTACAGGAAAATAAAACAAATCTTTCAAATCAGGATTTTTAAAATGGTTTCTTTTTTAATTGATCAATGCAATTGTCCGATTGATTATTAACATATTGTTTTATGCCTTGTTTGAACTCTAGTAGTAGTGTACCCCAAAACATTTTGGACTATTTTGAAAGCTTTTTTTTTTAAGTACACTTTGATAAGTTGATTAATGTTTTTTAATTGACTCATTTAAATGTCTGCGATGTACTGATTCATTGTTTTTTGATAAAAAAATTCCTACTTTAAATTGTATTCAACTGTGTTCATGTAGCCTTTTTTCATTCAGCGTTTATTACACAACGTATCACACTGATAAACAAGAAGTGCCGTATAAGGTTTAAAATAATAATTCATATTTAAGCAGATTACATATCACAGCTTTGTAATTATGTAATTGGTGCACTTGATCGCTTTATTACCTAACTTTTGATGACAGTCTTACTAAGATTATTAAAGTAGATGTGTTTATTATTTTGAAGGGGGCTTTCATTTGCTTCCGGTTACTTTCTGTGTGCCTGTAATATAGGTTGGCCCGTGGCTCACAAAACTTTAGAGAGATGGGCTTGCCCCACATTCTACTAATGTATTACTTATATATATATATATATATATATATATATATATATATATATATATATATATATATATATATATATGACCTATTTTACATTTTGCTGTAAAATGTTTATACAGTTGCTAGCTGTAAATCCTTATAAATTCCAATACAATTATTCTACTGGAATTCTTTATTTTTTATTGCTGTTCCCATTGTTTCTTTACAAAAGAATATGCCTGTTTAGAACCACCAGAAGGCAGCCCTAATACAACAATACAATTCAAGCACCTGCGGGCTCGCCTGTAAGCTGCCCGAGAGCTGCGTTGTCCTCCGACACTGTACAGCTCTTGGTTGGCTGCATGGTGAGTCCGCAGCGTGAGAAAAGCGGTCGGCTGACGGCACACGCTTCGGAGGACAGCGTGTGTTCGTCTTCGCCCTCCCGAGTCACTGCAGGGGTGGTAGCGGTGAGCTGAGCCTAAAAGATAATTGGCCATTCTAAATTGGGAGAAAATAATAAAAAAAATATTTGGCAATGACTAAATTAAGGATATCTTAAGAATTGTAATAACTATCCCTGCCAGTCACAGCATTCGTACATGCAGATGCATGAGCACCTTCAATATATCATCTTCAAATTACTTGAAAAACAACCAAAGTCATATACCATGATTACAACCAACTTGTACTTTCATAACTTAAAGATATTACTAGAAATTATTTATCACGAAGAGACCAACTTTATACAAGAGTATGTCTTTAAATAACTTATTTAGACATGTCCATAAAACAGTACCCTATTTGTCCTCATGTGTGACCCACATTATTTTTTTTCAATTTCGTTTTCTCAGCAATACTTCATAATGTAATCCTCCAGTGATAATGAACATGCATTGAAAAACATTAATACAAATAGTTGACTAATGATATCCTGTCTGGAATAACATAGCCACTTAACCACAGATGGATAAATAAACAGGGAATCAGGAGCTTATCTTGGATACATTTTAAATGTAGCATGTTTGGTTTGAGCTATAGACTGAACTATTCAATTCTCAGGCTTTTTACACGGCCTGTCACATACAGTGGGTTCCATCTAGTTTAAGGGTTGTTTGTGACCTGGCACCATGATAACACATGAACTCACTCAATAAGATGGAATTCAAACACATTATTTCTAGGCTTGCAGCCACTACTTTTAACCACTTAACCACATTGCTTAACCCTTTCAGTCCAAAATTTATTTTCAATCATAAAAAAAAACTAGAAACGAGACTCAAACTAAATTTAGATTTTAGCACAAATTATTATTTCCAAAGTGAAAAGTGATTAAAACAATGAAGCCAGAAAAACTTTGATGTGTTCTGCACTGGGCATTTTACAAAAAGGTCATTAGTAAGGTTAATGGTTCATATTTAGGAGGCTGTGTGGTCCAGTGGTTAAAGAAAAGGGCTTGTAACCAGGAGATCCCAGGTTCAAATCCCACCTCAGCCACTGACTCACTGTGTGACCCTGAGCAAATCATTTAACCTCCTTGTGCTTCGTCTTTCGGGTGAGACGTAATTGTAAGTGACTCTGCAGCTAATGCATAGTTCACACACCCTAGTCTCTGTAAGTCGCCTTGGATAAAGGCGTCTGCTAAATAAACTAATAATAATAATAATATTTTCAAGCTTCTGGATTTGTTGCAAAGCTGACCAAAGAGAAACAAAGCCAGTATAAGAAATGCTTTATTTGGACTGGCTGAGCATGAACAATATTTATCCTGGAAAACAGATATTTTTATCATTAGCAGTACTGCAATGTATGCCAAAAATGCGCCTCATGTCTGTAAAAAGATGTTGCAGCTGTGTGTGATGGGTATTCCTTTATCACGATATGTCTGTATTGTCACTGTTGTGTGACAAATTGTCATAACCCAGTCCTTAAATCTTTGTTGTACACTGTGTGTGGAAGGCGCTTTGCTTTACATCTCTGATATTATCATGCAGACATTTCTATTTCAATTTTTTTTCATGGCAGCTAACCAGCCTTCTGTTGCCAATTGCACTCATTCCCCTCTCTGAATAGTCTGTGGAATAGCTAGGAGGGTGGTGCCAAGTACAGAGCATGCCAAGTTAAACTGGAGAACTGTACTTCAGCATTTTGGCAGAATAATAATTAAAAAAAACAGTTCATACTAGTTTTTAATATCAGCAAAAATACTCTACACCATTTTTCAATATATAGTACAGTAAAGGGTTTTAAAAACAAGAAAAGGGACAAAGGATATCCTATTTGTAGTGATGCTAAGATAGTGTTTTATCTCTATGGCTACACATATTTTTTATATATATACAACTTAGTTTATTCTTAACACTGTGGGTTATTCGAGGACACTGAGCTTTTGGAAGTTTATCAAGGTGTGGCTGGTTTAAAATGTCTGCTGGCTGCTATATATATAAAGTAAGGACTTGTGTGTTGGCAATTCTAATTCTCTACAGAAATAAGGTTATTGTAATACCTAGTAAGTATGAGAACATAAGAACATAAGAAAGTTTACAAACGAGAGGAGGCCATTCGGCCCATCTTGCTTGTTTTGTTGTTAGTAGCTTATTGATCCCAGAATCTCATCAAGCAGCTTCTTGAAGGATCCCAGGGTGTCAGCTTCAACAACATTACTGGGGAGTTGGTTCCGGACTCCCACGATTATAACTGCTACCATAAAATAAGGATTACAAACCATAAAACCTTCAATCTTCACAACTGGCAGTGGTACAGTAACATTTTATATCATGCTCTAAGATCCCACAAAATATTATATATTTTTTATTCTACATTTGTTTTCTGAAAGGAGAAAACATCATTCATGTTCCAAAATTCACTCTCGCTCACTCTATCTATCTATCTATCTATCTATCTATCTATCTATCTATCTATCTATCTACAGTACATATATATATATATATATATATATATATATATATATATATATATATATATATATATATATATATATATATATATATTCTATAAAAAGGAGCTGGAAAGCCAGTTCATTTGTTCTACAAGCAGGGTTACAAACTGTCTGGGCAAGGTGAGTTTAGCTGTAGGAGCCTCACAACCGTGTGTATACCAGGATTGTTAGAACTAGGTTCACTATATGTATTAACAAGATTGCTAGTACAGGAAAGAATATGGAAATAGCATAGGGGACTTTGATCCCGCAATCGTATAGAGAGGAAGTGTCAGGGAGACTGTTCCTGGAGCGGGACCTCCTTTCTAGTGGAGTCGCGCTCAACCACTGTTTGGTCAACTAGTATTTTCTAGTTGTTTTTTTAATCATGTTTTGTTTATTAAAGCCCACACTGGGAATAATAAACACGGATGTCTGTGTTGGTGTGTCAACCACAATCCCTCTGACCCTCTCACAGTCGATTCCCATCCCCCTATTACAGGCATTTAAAATATGAATGCAGCAAAACTGGAAATTAGGACGGAGCCCGGACCTGGGTTTGTATTTGAATTTAATTACCTTAATTACCTTAATTACCTTAATTACCTTAGTAACATCCACATTTGTGGTTTGGATTTTGCAAAACTGTTTTTTTTTGTTCCATGACAAATAAAATACAATGGTGCACTCATAGATTTAAGAATTTAAATGTAAGGGACCCGTTATTACAGTGTAACTGGACAGACAGAGAGGCTGGACTGGGCAACTCAATGGTAAATTGAACAAGCAGATGCAGTACTGTGATAGTCAGACTACATCATTGTTCAAATGTGTATAGCGAAAGATTCCGGCTCCAGTCTTTTCCATTTATTCAGTTGCTGCCAATATGATGCATCTTAACATCTGCTTATGTTGAGGAACAAGCTGTAAAATAACAATTTTATGAGGTTCACCAACCTCGAACAATGCTAAATCTGGAGAACTCACAAACAGCCACTGGGTCATGGGTGAATATTAATGTATGCTGATCTCTGAAGATGAATAATCGCCAGATTGAAAAGTTTGGCAGTAATATATATCAACTTTTAAATAAAGGCTATTTATGTTCTTTTGCCAATTGAATGTGTCCACAGTTCCTGAGTGGGTTTCCTTTGCATTACACGTCCAGTATAACCTTTCTTTGTGCTGAACTGCTTTAACTCATACCAAATGATGTGTAATGATATAATTGGGGCACAATGACAGCTACTATAATATGGGCAATGTAAGATTGAACCACGGTGAGTTTATTCATTTTAACATGCCAGTGGTATCACTGTAATACAGTGACTGGAGTGAAAATGTGAAAGTCCTTTAATCTGCAAAGTATGCAAAATCATGTGTATGAACAATATACAGTATGCTTCAATAAAACATTCAGATAAAAGATGGGAAGATGGATGCATTTAATAATTGTTTATTGAGTCCAATAAAAGGCATCACATCTCCTTCTCTTTGTCATGTATCTCTGGACTGAAACGGCTACCATTTCAGCGATCAGTACATAAAGGAAATTCTTGACACTGACTAAACAATCCTCTGATGCTAAATATCATGTTTGTCAGATTGAGGTAATCATTAAGAATGGTATAGGAGACACAATACGGTTTATCAATACAAATGTTCTCCTGTTGGAGATTTTAAAAGACTATCTGATCTGCATGAAATCAGGCAGCACATGGTAGAAATGGAACACATTTACTGTCCACCTTATTTATTTTAGAATAATATGGATCATGATTTTTCCAATTAAAGAATGTGCAATCAGATACTCTGATCATATTACATATCTTTTTTTAATTATTTTATTGTTTGATACAGTCTGTGCCTATGAATGAGGGGCAGGAGGGATAACTGTCCTACAGCCAGAAAGTTGGGGAAATTCTGATGTCAGAAAAGGCCAAGGCTGTGAATCAGACTTGTTAAGACACTAACATATTGCCATAATTAGAGAAGGAAATCTGGAAGTAGAAACCTAGACTAGACTAGAGCTAAACAATTAAAGACTGGGCTCCAACTGAATATGTTTAAACAATGTTGTGTGACTCACTCACCTTTTACTTCTATACAGAAACAAACTGATTTACATCTGAGATAAAAGCCATAAGATGAAGATCAAACCTGTGGCTTTCTTCATGTAATATCATCTAATTGTAGGCTTAGAGGCATAGTTGCACTGTACAATATATATCACACCTTATATTTGGTGCAATGTACATTCACTGCAACAGTGTAAGGGAGGGGCTGGTCACCTCACAAACAGATGGCTAGTCTGCACTAGCCTTGTATCTCTGCTGAGTCAACTTTACCACAGGCTGAACCCACCACATCTGAATCTTAAGGGGCCTGGGCTAACCACAAGACCATTTCATTATTTAGCTGGCTTAAGAACTAAAGATATTTTTCAATAATAAATATTTCTCCCACGATCCCGATAAACCACAAAGGAAAATACAAATCATCTGTGTTCCAACTGTGTTGTGAAAAGTTTTCTGAAAATCAAAGTACCATCTGTGTTCGTGTAACAGGGTCAAAAATGCCTTTTATCTTTCACTGATTTATTTTGCACAGAACGGTTTTATTGTGATAATTTGACTTTTTGGTTTGTATCTCTTTAAACCACGTAATACCGATCCACAAAAAGGGAGACAAAACCGAACCAGGTAACTACAGACCAATAAGCCTGACTTCTATTATATGTAAACTTATGGAAACTATAATAAGACCCAAAATGGAAAATTACCTATATGGTAACAATATCCTGGGAGACAGCCAGCATGTTTTTATGAAAGGGAGGTCGTGTCTAACTAACCTACTTGACTTTTTTGAGGATGCAACATTGAAAATGGATAACTGCAAAGCATACGACATGGTCTATTTAGATTTCCAGAAAGCTTTTGACAAAGTCCCGCATAAAAGATTAATTCTCAAACTGAACGCAGTAGGGGTTCAAGGAAATGCATGCACATGGATTAGGGAGTGGTTAACAGGTAGAAAACAGAAAGTACTGATTAGAGGAGAAACCTCAAAATGGAGCGAGGTAACCAGTGGAGTACCACCGGGATCAGTATTAGGTCCTCTGCTATTCCTAATCTACATTAATGATTTAGATTCTGGTATAGTAAGTAAACTTGTTAAATTTGCAGATGACACAAAAATAGGAGGAGTGGCAAACACTGTTGAAGCAGCAAAGGTCATTCAAAATGATCTAGACAGCATTCAGAATTGGGCAGACACATGGCAAATGAAATTTAATAGAGAAAAGTGTAAAGTATTGTATGTGGGCAATAAAAATGTGCATTATAAATATCATATGGGAGACAGTGAAATTGAAGAAGGGAACTATGAAAAAGACCTAGGAGTTTATGTTGACTCAGAAATGTCTTCATCTAGACAATGTGGGGAAGCTATAAAAAAGGCTAACAAGATGCTCGGATATATTGTGAGAAGTGTAGAATTTAAATCAAGGGAAGTAATGTTAAAACTCTACAATGCATTAGTAAGACCTCACCTAGAATATTGTGTTCAGTTCTGGTCACCTCGTTACAAAAAGGATATTGCTGCTCTAGAAAGAGTGCAAAGAAGAGCAACCAGAATTATCCCTGGTTTAAAAGGCATGTCGTATGCAGACAGGCTAAAAGAATTGAATCTATTCAGTCTTGAACAAAGAAGACTACGCAGCGATCTGATTCAAACATTCAAAATCCTAAAAGGTATAGACAATGTCAACCCAGGGGACTACTTTGACCTGAAAAAAGAAACAAGGACCAGGGGTCACAAATGGAGATTAGATAAAGGGGCATTTAGAACAGAAAATAGGAGGCACTTTTTTACACAGAGAATTGCGAGGGTCTGGAACCAACTCCCCAGTAATGTTGTTGAAGCTGACACCCTGGGATCCTTCAAGAAGCTGCTTGATGAGATTCTGGGATCAATAAGCTACTAACAACCAAACGAGCAAGATGGGCTGAATGGCCTCCTCTCGTTTGTAAACTTTCTTATGTTCTTATGTTCTTATGTTCTTAAATCAGCTTCCTCACTCAGCTCCCATTGGAATGCACCTTTCTGAGTATAGCCCTTATTGAATAATTGCATATTTGTAATTTAATTTCATTTTTTTTTATATAAAAAAGATAATAATCTATATCAGCAGCCTCGTGTGAGCTAGAAACAAAGGGGGCATATATCATCAGATCTCCGCTTTTTTGATCCCCTTTTTCTAAACAGCAAGATAAGGGACTTGTTGCTTATGAGTTTCAAAATGCTGATGGTGTTGTTGATTTAAATAAATGTTTTTTTCAGCAGCTGTTTAAACACATGTAATCGATGTAATGTAACAAACATGCCCCTAAACTGGTCTGGTATGTATTTATAGTTTTACAGTATATAAAAGAAACTGCATAATACCCTAACCCTAATTCTAACCCTAACCCTAAACATTAAAATATTACATATTGGCAAAGCACAAAATTCCAGCTTTAACATTGATTGGTATGTGTAGATGGATTTTTTAAAACTTTTACAAAACGTTTACATCCTGTAACATATTGATGTTCAGAAATTCCTGATCCAGTGCAAAAATGATGTTAATACATTATGAATGGTCATTGCTCAGTCCCTGAACACTGAAAACTGGGAAAAATTCAACTGATAATAACATAGACGCTCATTGGCATTGCATTGCTGTGTCTGGAGTTATCTAAACCGTGCCTGATTACTCAGTCTCCAAAATGTTAAAGCATGGTGCATTAAGCAAAGAAACAGCGTGTGGTCAGGAATAACAACCATAATGAGCAACCAGTGAATTATCTGCTTGTATCAAAATAAGAATGCCTTAAAAAAAAAACATTTATAAGATGGCAAGAATAGAGGAGGCAAGCTCAACAAGTGTTTCAACCTGTCCAAATATGTCCCCATTCCAGCACGGCTTGGAACTTGCAGAACCTGTCTGTCTGATTCACTTGGCAAGCAACCAACATTGGTAGGGTATGGGGGGGGGGGGGGGGGTGCAATTTTGTATGCGCAATAACACATTTCAGGGTGTTCAAATATGGTCCACAATCTACATTTGATATTGGACCATATTTGAACATGCTCTCATATTTGTATTGCTTTCTTATAAGCCTATAGTGCTATTCTTTTACACTGCCGTACAATAACATCAGTACCCACAGCAATATATTTACTACAACAACCCTGCCTGTTGAGAAATATTGCAGAGGGGTATGTACAGTATTTATCTTTTTAGCACTCTGTGAAAAAAATAAAGCAGATTATTATATTATTGTACAGTTAAAGCAGCACAAGTATCAGATTATGCATGGTATACAATTGCATATGAAGGACTATTTTGCCCATTTCAGGTAGAATTGATTGGAACAAAGCCAAATACTTCATTAGTTATAAAGACCTTGACAAACTGAAAAACATATGAAGTAATTTGTGTTTAATTATTGTTTAATTCATGGAAACTGGCCTGATTAGTTTCACAGATATTGTTTACCCAGTTACAGAGAACTACAATGAGATAAAGCCACATTTCTCTGAACTGGTAAACTCTGAATTCAGTAGCAGATACTGTTTATAGTGCAGCAGAGAGAGTGTGTGTGTGTGGGGGGGGCTTTCATTCTCATCCATGAATCTTTTCACCACGGGATATTCAATGACATACTAAACATATGACTCTTTTCCACAACCGAGTCACGCCAGGGCTGTACCGAGCCCTCAAGGTGCGGGTAAGGGGAACCTGGGTTGTTTTTCCACTGCAGAGCTGAGCCGTGCTACTGACGCAACAAGACAGTTGTTATTAATTATTGTTATTAATTAACACCGTTGCTGTTCAAAAATCAATAGACCAAAATCAATAAAAATCATCTCTATATTTTGTAAATATATTTAGAAATTCCTTTATAATCCACAAATTTTACTCATTATATCGACTTACTAAAGTTCAATTTGTTCTGTTGAAGGGGAAGGATAGTTGTTGTTTTTTCTAGTTTATTAATATAGTAAAGGTCAAGGATGAGAAATTTGGTAGAATTTTTTGTTTTTGAGTGTGCGAGTTCCATACCTGTGGTTTATGTCCATTTGTTTGAAATCGTCAGAAATTTGGGCATAAACTTTCTCATTTCTGATGCATCACTCCAGGTCTTCATGAACACTTCTATCTGCCCGCAGAGAAACTAGAGCCTGCACTTCCTCAGCGTCCCATGGCTGTACTTTTCTCTCATCACACTCGCTGCCCGCCATGTTTGCTGTTTTTCTTTCTGGAGTGTACTCATGCAACGTAAGAAAACCTTTAACCCTGCCCCTCGCTCAGCTTGGCTCCGAGCCAGATTCAGATGTCTTGTGAGGCCGAAGTTTCACTGTTTCGTTCTCGTTCGGCTTGACAAATAGCCCAAGGAGAACCACCCGTACCTGTACCGTACCGAGCCCTCACTGGTCAGATGTGCCAGTGGAGAAGGGGTAATACAGGCCTATACTGCTCTTACAAGTGGAACCTGCAAACATTGACTCAACTGAAAAAACTACAATCGATAATTGTTCAGTCATTTATATCAGAGAGTTAGACTGGTTAATACATACATGAATAACATGAAAAAAATCCAACCCTTTATTCCATTTTCAAGACATTTAAGTACAGCAAAATGTGTAATTGGTACTTTTATCCTTTATTGCAGGGGTCTCCAACTCTGGTCCTGGAGAGCCCCTATCCAGCAGGTTTTATAGGTGTCTTTACATCATCAGTGGCTAAAGATCTGGAACACCTGTTAATCTTGATTAATTAAGCCAAATAATTGGTACAATTAAGTAACAGAGGAATTGGTTGAAATGAAAACCAGCAGCCACAGTAGCTCTCCAGTGCAGGAGAAGAAGAAGAAAAAAAACATAAATCAGAAGCCCTGCACATGTAAATAGTGTGTGCTTGTTGTCTCATTAAATAAAGATTGATAATTTTGAATTTAACTTTGGCAGGGATGGAGTTAATACCATCTCTGCCAGATACATGTGTGGAATGTGGCTCGGGCCTTGATTGAATAATTGATGGTCAATCAAGCCCTAGCCACATGCTATATAAAGGGAGCCAGAAGCTTGTTTGTTGGAGGTGACCTGCTGGAGAGGTGAATGCGCAGCTTGAACAGTGGGGGTGTGAGTCTGGAGTGGTTGTGGTTAAACCTTTCATTTCTTCCTGTGTTTTGTTTGTTCCTGCTTGTTTTGTCAATAAATGTGTGCAACCAGTGCAGTCACTGCAGCTTTCCAGCCTCTGAGTCTCATTCCTGATGCTACCCTGTCACAATCAGCAACACGATTATTATTTATTTTAAAATCTGTACATATTCCACAAGGCCTGAATGTTTGCAGCATATGTTAAAAGTCTATGAAATTAAGCAAATACTATGCACAAGAAATTATAAAGTCAACAGTTTAGACTTGTTGGTAATGTACAGCTAAATATTAATGCTTGGATTCATTTAAGCAGTGTTTCGGAGTCTTTTGAGTAATAATCAGTTGTAGATATTTCAATCATTTGCAGCTTGATTGAATTTGTATAGTACCATATAATCAATCAGACATGGTATCGAAAAGATTAAAGCATGGCTTCTGTGGCTTGTGAGGTATTTGACACACACTGTCCCTTTCATGCAGAAGCAAAGGACCTTTCCAGACAGCACATATGCATTCTTGCAACCAAGATAGTCTGGTATGCATAGATGTGTGACCTTTTTTTGGTGACAGTAAAAGACAAATTGTAAGAAAATCTGCTTGCTAAGTAATTTCGTTATACAAACGTTCTGGGCACTTCACTGAAATATTCCACATGCCTAAATCATGTACTGCACCTAATCATACAGTTTAGTAGAAAACAAATTCCTCCGTGCTCATCTCAGCAAATGGTAAGGTCTTTATTAAATCTATGTTTATATTGAATGTGTCCCTGGAATTTAAAAAAAAAAATCAAAAATATAACTAATTCAATTAAGTCATTCTGATTTCAACTAATTAGCAAAGAGTTTGTAGTTTTATTTTTCAGATAGCCCTTTAAAACACTAACTGGAAGATGACACAGATGTAATTGGCTTAGCATCAAACATGTTTAGTGTAGGACCCAACAGCCTTACCATATATCCACCAATTTGGGAGGAAAAAAATATGGAAATGGGAAACTGAAGTTATATTTTAACAATGTAAAAATGCATTTGCAGCTTACAAAGGAAGTACAGCTTCAGAAACTTGTTTTTACCTTCAGTGAATGTCATCAATCAGAGTCCCAAATCTGGATGACTGACAATGATTTCTTTAAAAGCCAAAAAGGGGAATATTTGTCTCCACATAAGAGGGGCTGGAAAGTGCCACAACTACTAAAGAGAAAGTGTAACAACATATTTGTATGGAGCAAGGATGTCATTACAAACCTCATTATTTTCTGTACCTTCAGAACTGCTGTTTTGAATAAGTGTTATACAAACTAAAGAATTCAGTGCTTTTACCTTCCCTCCACAGTCGTACCAGGGAACAATGCTGAAACCTGTCAGACTTGACTTTCTCTTATAGTTTTCTCTCCGAGTATATGATGGGATGTTTAAAGTCATGGATGAAGAACCATGGCATTGAGAGCTTGGTGATACCCAGGAAGAAACATACCATAACACTGAAGAAGCATTAAACAAAATTTTCTTATATTTTTAAATACAAAACTACCCAAACTAAAAGCAAGTATCAATCACCTGCAGCACACACCCATCTGTTTCATCTGAACTGGCGATTAAAATGTTGTTCAATTTTACACTAAAATATAATGGCGCTTGTTTATTACAGTACATTTTGCCTGGTTGTCTTATGTAGTCAACATAAAACAGACCTGTTTCTAGCCCAGCTCAATAAACGTGTTTTTTTTCTGTAGAGACTGGACAGAAATAGCTGCCTCCTCCTTGAAAGCTGCCACAATGCCAGTCAATCAGGCATGCTACTGCTACTAGAAATACAACTTTATACAGTCAATTACATATATTTAAAGCACATTTTTACACAAACCATGTAGATTCTTTAGTGTAAACAACGTTTTTTTAAAAAAGAAACAAGAGGTTCAACACATTCAATGAAAGGACAGAAGGTGTATTCAGTACTTTACAGGCTGTTGCTTTGCCACATCATTCCAAGGGAGCAATTCTGGGAATGCCATTAAAGGGCAATTTCAATCCAAATCCAAATGAAGGTTGGAAACTGAATCTATGATGGATGAAATGGTGGCTGTATCAGTCCAGAGATGATAGACAAAGAGAAGAAGATGTCATACCTTTTATTGGACTAGCTAAACAATAATTAAACACAATCTATTTCCTACTTTCACCTGAAGAAGAGACATCTGATGTCTTGAAAGCTTAATTATTGTTTATTAGTCCAATAAAATGTATCACGTCTCCTTCTTTGTCTAAACTGAATCTAGTACACACATGAATCTAGTACACACATCATCCCACTATTCTCTTAATTACAGTACATGACCCTTAAATTACATACTGAAAACAATATATTATGTACCTTTAACAATATATATAGTTATATATATATATATATATATATAACTATATATATATATAGTTATATATATATATATATATATATATATATATATATATATATATATATATATATATATATAACTATATATATATATATATATATATATATATATATGTATTGTTATAGGTACATACTATTGTTTTTTGGTATGTAATTTAAGGGTCATGTACTGTAATTAATAGAGAGAGACAGAGAGAGAGAGAGAGAGAGAGAGAGAGAGAGAGAGAGAGAGAGAGAGAGAGAGAGAGAGAGAGAGAGAGAGAGAGTCAATTAATTGAACATTATCTATAAATTGCTTGCCAATTACATTATCTGAGTAGTTTTCCTACTGATGACGCTGGCGCTGTTCTTGGATTCTTGTAATATTTTCCGCAGAAAAGAGGGGGGGTGTTGTTTCTGGTCTATTTGCGTGTGCTAGTGTGTAAATGTGCCTCAAATCAATGAAATTCGAAGTTGATATACATGTATTGTACATTTTGTCCTCAAACGCCTTCTACACAGCGCGTACAGAATGTGACTGCTCTGACAAACTACTGGCAAGCGCTCAAAATTCTGCACCACTTCGGCTCGAGTTCACGTCTGTCTCAGATAACCAGGATAAAAACGATTGACTGGCAGTAGATTTGACCAATCAACGGTGAAAGGAGCTCCCAGTGCCGTTCTTTATTGGACCGGTAAAGTAAAGGACTGTCCAATCGGATTATAAAGTGGGCAGAGCTGTGTTAGCAAGCGAGGTTGATGTGCGTGCTTGTGTCCTGATTGGTGCAGGCTGGCTGCTCCTTCAGACATTGGAGGGACCTTGAGTTGCTGACTACTGCAGAGTTAGCAGTCTGGCTCTGCCGCAGGAGTTCTTGGCATGAAGCCAACACGCATCAGAATTAGCTCATTGTTAAGAATATACAGCATACAGTCTATTAGAATCCCAGCCTTGGAAAGGAATGCACTTTCCAAGGCTGGGCTCCTTTTCTAGGAGAGCAGTGATTTTTTAAATGACTTCTACTTGTTCCTTTTTACACCAACCGTATTGTATTGCACGTGTAGAGAGGCAAGCAATTGGAAGGGAGCAGAGCCTTTTTGTCTGCAAGTGTAAGTATAACATTAAAATTCAACAAGAGTTTGTTTGGTTAGTTTTCTGTCTGGGTACTCTGCTGCAGTCTGAAAACGGTTTGCAATATATAGGCGCATAGTTTTTTTGTAGTCTCTGCAGTTCACATAGAATGTGTGTGTATTAGATATAATTTCAAATGAACAGAATGCTTTGCAAAAGGAACTGCACGGGTTATGAATAAAATGGAGTAGAACAGGATTTTGGTGTATGCCCTTTTGGCTGCAGCTTTTTGGAAACTGAACTGACTACAAATGTACTATGCTTAAAATACGTGCACTTTGCTTTTTATATTTCGATTTTTATTTATTTATTTATTTATTTATTTATTTATTTATTTTGCACTACATTGCCTAGGCACTGAAACTATTTATATATATATATATATATATATATATATATATATATATATATATATATATATATATATATATATTACACAAAATATACAGGCGTTTTATGTAGCCTTAAATTATTTAAGTTTGCATATTACTTTGTTTAGTGTTCTATATAAAAAAAGTTTAAAAAATAAGTGTTTCGCACAGCTTGTTACAGTTCCTTTGTCTGTTGATTTACTTTGAATATATTTGTTTGCATTCGTCCATAAAAAAAAAAAAAGATACAGTAGATAATTAACCTTTCGTCTTTGTTTTGCACGGTGTCCTTAAATCGGGTTCACTCTTTAAACAAATTAGTCTAGTGTATGGACTTGACGCTTAAAAATAATGTTGCTGCTGCAAAGTATATTTTATTGTACGCAGTTTTTTTATGCCAGAGTGGCAAATAAAAATCTATTTCACGGGTATTAGAAACTGCTAAATCCAGAACATCACAGACAGGAACCGTGGTTCAAGGGATTCCTTTGTCCTAAATTTAGACGAGACGAATGGAGTCATGCAGACCCTTTCAGTACCGAAGCATTTATTTTTTATGTTCCCTTTTTCGCTTTATTCTGAATTCACGGACTGGAAGTTATGACTGCGATTAACTCATACGTGTTAACATGTCTCTGTAGTTTATTAAATATAATACCTTGTGGTTTTAATACGTGTCTGAAAATATTTTGTGCCTCCATTTGTCTTGTAGTGTGCTGCTTTCGGTGGCTGGAGGGACTGCAGTTCCAGCACCGCTGCAGAAAAATCAAATAATGGTAAGAGCTAAAAATTATGGTAACGAAGAAATACTTTTGCTCCCTGAACAAAGACAAATCCTGGAAAATCCAGCATGTGTATAAATTATGTATATTTGTGTTTTTTGGAATGTAACAATTCTTTATGCTGAAAAAGGTCAGTCAGATTTCCTGCAAGTTTTACATTTTGTAAAAAAAAATAAAATACAAAATGAATAAATAAATAAATAATCTTCAGTGGCTTTCAGACTTCCACTCGTACGACATGAATATGATTACTTGAGATTCTCTCAATATGGGCACCCTTGCCTTAATTGTTGTATTGTACCAAGCTCACTGTTTTTGTTTGATTTATTTGATCCTTTTGGTGTTAAATTAAAGTGTTCTTTTTCTCAAACACTGGCCAAATGGTGTCATCTGTCATTGTACCCTCATGTCCCTAATTTAAAACTGTATAGGAAACTGCAGTGTGTTAGGAAGTTAATTTATACTGGAGAACACCGGATCAATGTTATAAATAGTTCTATTAATGTGTGTGCCTTTTTTAATTGGAGATTCAGCTAATGCAGATTCCTAATTTAGTTGGGCATAAAGACCGTTTTATTCTCTGTCAGCAGATACTTGGGGAAGTGAAGCCAGAACAGGTATAGAGTTTCTATCTTCACTAGCTACTGGCAACCCCATACAGTATTTGGATAGTTTTGGCTTGGGTAAGTGATGCGTTTGCCAAAAAAGGGATGACTAGAAGTATTCAAGAAATGGTTTAACAGGAAAGTATTTTGGTAAGACTTTGGTATTTATTTATTTTTTTGAAACGAAAATATTAGATAACCCTTTGATTTTACACCAGTATCATTACTGAAAGATGATACATTGTAAAGTTTGTCTGTCTTGCTCTACCAAAAGAAATCAATTGGATTGCCATATGGCACAGATATCTGGATTGTGGGTCTGTATGTGAGCAGGATAAAGAGTGTATTTTTCCCCAACATTTTTGCAGAGTTCACCTTATGTGAACCATCAGCTCTTGTTAGTTTCTTGGTCTCATCCCAAAAGACTTGGCACACCATGACTTTGGGTATGTAAGTGAGCTGCGGGTGGATAAAATACAGTTCATGCATGTGTTAGTAATAGACCTAAGATGTATGTGTTTTAAATGATTAAATACTTCATCATGAAATGTAAAAACATAAACACTTCTTACTACAGTACACTATACAGAAGTAGGCAGACAAAGTATATTTTAGTGCTAGTTTGTTTCAGTTTTATCCGTTTAATTTGCTACCTAATTTAATACGTGCTAGAAAATAAAAAAATAAGGAAACAGTCAAGCAATCAGTAATAAAAGCTTAATTCCATTTGCGGTGCTATTTTATTTGATCAACTCTTTTGTAAAATCTTTTTTTTATTCAGTATAGCAGAGTGTTTCTCTCAAATGAAATAGTGGCGCCGTACAGCTCAATACAAGTCCTATCGCATCCACCTGTAGGCTAGCAATTCAAAAGTTGTTAAACTTGAATCTGTAAAGCCTACCTTGGCCTGATGTTTTCTGTGGCGCCTATTCAAATGTGTTGTGGAACTGTGGGGTCTGTGTGCCTGGAAAGCAGCAGCCTTACAAATTAAAGGGATTTTGCCAGACACCTGGAAGCTGGGCAGGTGTTTGTCTTTAACTTTTGTCAAAAGTTAGGATTATTATTTGTAGTGAAACATATCTCAGTGACTCATGAATTATTACTTTTAAAGTCATAAGTGCATTGGGCATCTGTCCTGCAGGCCTTTAAGCATTAATCTCTGACACAGCAGTCATTACCTGAAAGATAATTGACTGTGGTGATAGGTGTCATGAGTCAACACGAGGCTTACTTAACAAAACACAAAAACCTTCCAAGTTGTAATAGCTTTGAGATGCACAAGTGGGTGTACATTTTCCTTCTATAAACTACACACATGTTTCTGTGTATGGGGATATTTTTAAGTGGGTGGGTTTCAAGATTCTGAAGTCCTGGTAACTTAACAGGATTGATTGGTTTATCATCTACGGTGCCATTGAAAACTGGCATGGAACTCCAATGGAATTCCCTTTACTGTAGCTTGTTTGCGCACTTTACTCTTTGAAGCACCCATGACCACGCCTGCAAGAGAAGATAGACTGATCCAGCTGGCTCGGCAATGCTGATATGAGTCAAGAGACTTCAGCTGTTTTTCTACTGGACTGCAATATTAAGTAGCAGATTGAATGTAATAAAAGAGAACATTAAAAGGCTGATATATTTCTTTGAGTTAATTCTAAAGAAAACCTATACTTTTATTTTGGTATTTTTTTTACTAATTCAATCTTGCACAACTTGATTGAACATTCTTGATTAGTGTAACACAAGATTTGTTTAGCTGTTTCAGTCAAATTATCCTTTATTCAGTCGACTGTAAGTCTTTCCAAAATCAAACTGGGGTTGCTGCCAGCTCCATCTGCAGTCAACAATTCAAACGGCAACTGGACAAAGACAGTAATATTGTATGCCTTTTGTGTCGCTCGCCATACTTTTTTTATCAGAGGATAAGGTTTTGTTCCATTCTGATTATATACAAAACAGAATGCAGTCTGAATGCAGCTTCTTTAGAATGATGCAATACACCACAATTAATGTAGCTCATCGTCGCTCACTGTAATTCAAACGAAAGAACAGCCTCGGCAGCAAGAGATCTGGGGAGGGGATATCTGGGTTGCAGAGAGTTATTCCTTGACATTAGTAGTCCACTAAGACACTTAATTCCTTGAACCTTGTTTAAAAGAAAAAAAAGCATGCAGCTGCTAAGGAGAAGATGAAAGGAGTAGGTGAGCCGAATGGCAGAGCTGTCACAGGGCTAGCAAAGGAGTTTGGAACAGAGACAGACACAAGACTGAGGTGGCAAGAGAGGACGGCAAGACACTGTCAATCCCAGACACCAGAGAGAGAGGCAACAGCAGAGAACCTAGAAGGCTGAGCCCAGGGGAGAATGCCCTCTGGAGCGGAACAATGTGTTGTGAAGAACTGACACTCGGCAAGACGAATTCCCCAAAAGACCTTGGAGCAATCATGGTCCAAGTGGAGGCAGATGTACCCACATGGGTAAAGAGGTTGTTGCATGACATGATGTCTGTTTGGTAGGAAAGCATTCTGCGCAGAACTCAGGCTCTTCACCTGTTTGTTTCGCAGAGTGCACTGACGTTAATCCTTTAAGGAAAGGATGTTCCATCGTGACCATTTCTAGATGACTGAACAATCAGAATAAATTGTAATATTTGACAGTAATATTTATCAGTTGATGGCAGAAAGATTTCCTCAATCCGGTGCTTCAAGATTAAAGCTGCATCCACACTGGAAGTGAGCGAATAATTTAGACGTCACTGCAGTCAGATGGGAGTATCCACACCAGCAGCGAGCGACGTCGCTTTGAGAAAATTTCTCGTCGCTAAAATGGAACCTGTTTGTATTTTTTTTTTTTTCTTCGCGCGACTGGAATGAAACTGACCAGTCAGAAGCAAGGTTAACACCCTTGACACACATCAAACACACGCCTCAAAACAATGGACGACGAAAAGTGAATTTATGAGGTGCAGCAGTATGCATTATTATATGATTGCAAATTGAACGACTACAAAGACATCCAGAAGAAAGGCAATGCCTGGGTGGCTTGCAGGTGGTGCATTTAGCAGCACAGAGACATTTTCTTTCCTATTGTGCAAGTTACATAAAAATAGGTTTATTAATAAGCAAAAATAAACAGGACCATACATGCAGTCTGCATATCCAGCATTGAAATGAAAAATGTGCACTTTTGCTGGCTTTTAATAATGACACAAAAAAGGTCCCGCATTCACACAACTTGAACATGTGACCTGATTTTAAACTATGGCTTTTTTTTGGTTTGTTTGTTTTTATTATTATTAGTTTATTTAGCAGACGCCTTTATCCAGGACGACTTACAGAGACTAGGGTGTGTGAACTATGCATCAGCTGCAGAGTCACTTACAATTACATCTCACCCGAAAAAAGGAACGTTTGCTCAGAGTCACACAATGAGTCAGTGGCTGAGGTGGGATTTGAACCGGGGACCTCCTGGTTACAAGCCCTTTTCTTTAACCTCTGGACCACACAACCTCCTCCTTTTATGATACATAACGTTTTGTTCTATACATACGCATAAAGCAAAGTTTTGTGAAGATTCACCAAACAAATATCGAGGTCCTACTATTCTATACGTTTTAAAACAAAACCAGCAACACGTTTGTATTCTATGTGACACATCCCAACATTACCAAGGTCTGTCAAGTTCACCGGACTGTTTTAAAAGGAATAAATAAATAAAAGTAAATAATACAAGGTAAGTGGTGACCTGTACATAATAACACAGATTTTAATAATAATAATAACAATAATAATAACGAAGATGGTGATTATGTAGTGCTTAACAACAACAACATCATCATAATAATAATAAGAGTAAAGTTACTAAACAAAAAGGATCAAAGAAAGAATTTGTAAAGAAACACAATTGAAACTGCAGTGAGTTGTATATGTAAATGTATAACAATAAAATAATTTTGTTGAAAATATCAGTTCAGCTGGAGATGTACTGGGCTTCAAATCAGACTACTGCTACTACTGGTACCACGGAAAAAAAAAAAAAAAAAAAAAAACTACGACTACAACTGTACAATTACCACTACTATATGATTACAACAAAACTGTTGGATATATAGGGATGTTCAATAACTCTGATCTATAGATTTTACAAGTCCAACCTTTATTTTACAACGGAGTTGCCGGAGGTCAGGGTGGTAACCTTTTATCAAAACAAGAACTGTTTTGTAATGGGACAGCCCATCTCTAGTATGTCCAATAGGAATGCGTGGGCGGAGTCATGTATTTATTTTCAGTCTTTTGGATCGTTTCCCAGTCTGGTGTGGATTGACATTCGGCGACTTCGCTCGCTCGTGTCCAGTGTGGATGCAGCTTAAATCGGTTTGTTTATTCAGATAAATGTGTCTATGTTAGGATGAACAGCTCAGTAAAAAATAAAACAAAAAACAGAATAGTGTTTATGTACATGGTTTCAGTGAGAAAGAAGCCGTCAAGGTCAGTTAGGCCCAGCCTAGCAAAATAAGGGGCTCTTCTTTCTTAGTCCTCGCTGTGAACCTCAACATTAGCCTTAACTGGTCATTCTGCCAGTCTGATTTCATACAGCTGAATTAAGATGCATTTAGTGGTGGTGTTTTCCTGGACCCTTTAAGACTACTCTTTTTTTCAAAGGCTTGGAATGGTAGTCTTAAAAAATGACCTTTACGCAATCTCTTCTTGGATCCAATTCAAACTTCCGTCCCAAAAGGTGAAACAGACTGGTTCGTGGCAGGTGGCTGGTCTATTGTATTGGACATATGCATTTCAGTGCAAGAATATCCCAAAGAGCAACTTGAGTACTTTATCAAGGGAGGCATCTAATCTGAGTCTAATAAAGTAGTTGGCAAATGCTACACATTGAGGGTTACTTAAGACCCTAATTCTTATAGAACTAGTAAACTAGTCTCGGGTTAACAAGTTTAAAGTCAGTAAAACCCAGCCATTGTAAAACACAAACTCCATAAACCCCAGACTGATGTCTCTGTTACAAAATGTCTGTGAAGGTGTGTATACCAGTAATGTTATCATTTGGCACAAGCATGAACAGTGCAACATGTTTTACTTTTAATATGATACATTTTGTGTACTAGAGTATGCAAAGCTGTAGCTGCTGCAACTGGCTAATCTTATTTGGCTTCACTGCTAATGAGCCGTGTTACTCAGAACTGGCCCAGAACTTAAACTGTACACATAAAACTGTTTATTAATGATTGTGGTGGTTTACAACTACGTTCCCAGATTATTACTTCTAGGTAGAACTCATTTTAATTGGTTCTTAGGGCCTCATTAAAAAGCTACTTTAAAAACAAGCATACTGAAACAGCCATGGTGGTTCATGATAATACTATTACAAGGCCCTCATACATGTCCTGAGCCTCTGCTTTTGTGATAAATAGTAAGTAGGCAAGTAAAAGCTGACTGTTGAGACAACTGTCAACCGTGTTCCCTGTCAAAATTCAGTGTCCCAGAACAAATGAGTAAAAGTGGCTTTGCGTGTGACAGTTCTGCTTTTACAAAGTGTTTCCTGTTTTAAATATGATGCTTTGTTTATCATTTTAGCACATGATAATACAGGTCTACATCCCAACAAGTCATTTATTTATTAGCAACATTATTTGCCTCTTCTAACAGTACATGTAAAACCGCGCACGTGGTCATCGTGTTCGCTGCATGCTGTTCTGGAGTTCCTCCAACTGTGTCCATGGCAGATTGCCCTCGCCTTAACTCATAACACTCCTCACAGAATCACTGACAAATACCTTGCAGCAGTACCTTCTTGGTTGGCATACTTTATTCTATGTGCAGACTGGTACTCAACTTTGTACTTTTTCAAAGGTGTTTCTTCAGCATTATGTAAAAATTGTGCACTATAATTACCGTATGCAACAGTTTATTAGATTATAATAGTTCCTTACAAAATTAACCAAACAAATGAACAAAAAAAAAATCCTTTTGATCGTTGGGTCTGTAAACAATTATTTCAATGGCTTGTTTAGCTTTCGAAAAAAAAAAAAATGCTTCTATAATTTACAAGCTGTTTAACAAAGCAACAGATGATAACACAACATCATGATTAAAAGAAATGTGGTGCCAATGATAAGAATGAATATTATAAGAAAGTTACCCTATAAATCCTATCGAAAAGCAGTGTCTTGTTAAATTATAATTGCAGATGATTACACAACTTGCAAATGTAAGTTTTTGTAGTGTCCTAATGCCAAATATATAGGAGTGTTTTAACTTGGTATGCAAGTTAAAACACTATTTAAATAGTTCAAATTCCGGCTCACTCACTCACTCATTGTGTCACCCTGAGTCACTTAACCTCCTTGTGGTCTGTCTTTTGGGTGAGACTTTGTAAGTGACTCTGCAGTTGATGCGTAGTTCACATACCCTAGACTCTGTAAGTCGCCTTGGATAAGCATCTGCTAAATAAACACATAATAATATTAATGTATTTTAAGAAGAAACTGTTTGAACAACAAATGCTCAGTTAATTGTGTACCTTAGGGGTTAAAGTGCATTTCTTCTTTAAGAAATAAAAATAATGCAAAACACACATCTTTTGCTTATGAACTGGCTGTTTTTTTAGGAAGATTATCCAAATCTAGTTGTAGCAAATGTTTTCCAAGTAGCTTGCCAAGTTAGTCAGCTAAAATGTCAGGGTTACTTGCCAAATGTTGTCTTTTTTTTTTTGTTTTGTTTTTTTTAAATCATGTTTTCTTTTGAATCTGATCTATTCTACAGTACCTACCTGTACACTGCTTCTATCTTAACCGACTCATTGACAACAGATGTTATATATTAAACTGAACAGAAAAAAACAAGTCTTAAACACGCTGCAGTTATACTTGATCCCTCAGCAAACACATCTTTTCATATGGTACTGCACAACACTAGGTTAAAGAAATCTATTTGCAAGCCAAGTTTTGAGGCTGCTTTGCACTTCCTGTGTTATTTCACCTCAAGGATGAAATTGTCCCCACCCCTTCACTGGCTTCTTTCCTGTCAATAACCAATAAGCTGCTTCTCCTGTTGACTGACATGCATTCAGCCAGTAACATGCTTTGACACAGAAGATACTGCTGGGGTGAAATGTCCAAGGAAGTAAAGCAGTAACAGACTGCCTGGAAGGCAAGGGTAGTGCCCACATTTGAGACCTGTGGAGCTAATGGAAGTGTAAATGGGTATTTATGGAAATATTTTGTTTTCAACAATTACTTAAATAGCTAGTGGGTGTTTTTTTTTTTTTTTTGAGGGAGTGGTTTGTTATAGAAATCTGTAACTGTTCTATAAGCATTACAAGCTGTCATAGAAACAAACAAACATCCAATCAAGAAAATGTATTTTTAAAAAAAACTAACATTAGCGCTGCACATGCAGCTCCTGCACATAATTGCAGACTTGTATACCTGGTGCATTACTATAACTTTATTTTGATTACATGTTATAACATTGGAAACATTTTCTTACTTAAGGTGACCATATGGCTTTGTGTTTAGCGGGACAGTTTGGGATAGTTCAGGCTTTTCAACTCGCAACCCAATGCATTCTGGTATGTTTTACCTGTCTCAGGTACCATTCTTACCTTTAAGAGAAGCAGGACTACACTTACCAGAATGCACTGGGTTGTGAGTTGAAAAGCCTGAACTATCCCAAACTGTCCTGCTGAACATGGAGCCATATGATCACCTTATTCTTCCTCCATAGCCCAGACTATTTCAAGCTTTAAATCAGATTAAGAATGTCTAGATTTAATTAAAAAGAGATCTAGTTCAGAATTAAAACAACCTGTTTTAATAGGCCAGTGGTTCTCAATCTGTGGTCCGCCAGTCCCTTCAGGTGGTCTGTGGAAAGGTTACATAATTACGGAAAGGAAGCGACAGCATAGTTTATAGATCCCATTGCAAACTCAAAATCTGAGACCTTAAAAACTCAGCTACAGAAGCAGGAAGAAAATGCATACATGGAGAATGTCTCCAAGTTAAAAAAAGGTATGAACTCTCCGTCATATATAGTTTTGGAGTGTCTAAAATGTATTCTTTACTAGGGAGTTTTTGTGTATTGCGCTCACGTGCACTCAACATAGCAGCTTGTAAAGTAAGGGATAACACATGACAGGGTGTGCATTGTGTTGCATAAGCATACAGCTGTAGTTGGGTTCAACCAACAAAGCTGTATGTTAATACAACACAACACACAAGCGCTGGAGTGTTATCCTGCTTATTAAACAGATACAATAAAAATAGTAGTTTTTTTGTTTTTTTTTAAACAAACAATTTTATTTATATATCATTCCGCTTTGGAGAAAAAACTAGTCACTCAAACAAGGTTGTAATTAATTCAAATGAATGAAGCCTCCATGCTGGTCTCAGTCGCTCCGTAAACAGAGCTGACATAACCCGCAATGTTAGCCTTGTTAGTGACCAAGCATTTAAAAATTGTAATCATGCATTTTTGTTGATAATGAAAAGATACAGAAAAGGAGGCAAAGACAAAGTTCACCATCCACGCATTACTACCGCTGACCTGGAGAAGCCAATACAAAAATACATGATTGACATTTTTAAATGCTTGGTCACTAACAAGGCTATCATTGCGGTTCATGTCAGCACTGTTTACAGAGTGATTTTATATATATATATATATATATACAGTGTGTATAATATATATATATATATATATATTTGTTCCACAGAATAACCTATTGCAGATACAATCTTCAGCCTGAGCCTGAAACCAGAAACAGTGATGGAAATTCCCCTGAGGTAAATGGTGTTTACATGGCTATCATTTGTTTGTGTTGACACAGATAAGATAATAAGGTCTACGAGGGGTCAGTGACACAGTTATAAGCCAACATAAATAATTGCACTATATCAATCAATAATCCAGTATATGCTCACAGCATGCAGTAAGTATATAGTTTTGGAAGTTGTATTTACAAAAAACAACAATAATTATTTTTAAAATACTATAGTAGTGTCAGTTTTTTATAATGTTATAGATCCGTTCATGGGATCTGAACCTTAGGTGAGGGTGAGTGGTTTCTTCGAAGTGCAGTTTGAGCCAAATGTTCACTGCTGTTGGAAAGGTATTTGTAGTTAAATGGTGTTAAATGGTGTATGTATATATTCTTGCTCAGTTCTTTGTTCAATGCTCCCGTGTTGATGAGAGATCCATCAGCGCTCTGAGGTGTCCCAACACATCAAGGCACTCTGTCCATAATTCATTGATCAGTGTGGCGGAGTGTCCCACCCCTATTTATTATTATTTGTATTTTTGTTTGCGGCGCGGATAAAAGCGCCGCGTCTTTTATTATATTTAAAAACCCTGTGAGGATGCATGGCTGATCAGCTACTGATTATTTAACTAGCTGACAGTCATGCATCCCAAACGCGTGCAGACTCTGGCCGAGGGATAATAAGATAATTAACTACTAGTTAATCCCTCGGCCAGAGTATATAAACCTGCAGCTCTCTGCACTCGTGGTTGAGTGTAGAGGAGAGTACGGGAGAGCGCGAGGAGAATAAGACAGTTAAAAACAATTGCTAAAACGTGCTGGAGTATCCAGCACGACACTTACTTGTTTGTTTGTTTATTCGTTTGGCCCTCGTGCCCTTTTGTTTTGTGTTTCGTTAAAATCATTTGTTTATTAAATACACTGAGTGCAATAGCATTCAGTTTCACCCGCCCATCCACTGTTTTGGTGTCAGTTACTTCCTGGTCCGTGACGTCATCCACGTCACCACTGTGAGCCAGACTGCCACATATGGTGTCCTGCGTGGGACAAAACAACGCCTCCAACAGCCAGACCAGGAAAGTAAAGGACGTTTTTTTTTGTTTTTCGAAGTGTTTTTTTTGTGTTTGAAAAAAAAAAAAAAAAAAAAAAAAAACATGTGAAGAAGCGGCCGAAGAAAGCAGCAACAGCAGCAGGAGGCGCATCGAGAGCAGCGCAGGCCCGGTCACAGGTCCCGTCGCGTCTCTACTACGCCGGATGTTTGCCTTGCCTGTCTGGATGAGGAAGGGTGGTGCTTCCTGTGTGGCGAGGTCAGGTATCTTCCACTCAGCCAGAGCCACGCATGGGAGGAGATGGAGGAGCCTGAGCGTCTGGCGTCAGGGGGAGAGGGCCCGCTGGCTAAGACGAGTTCACTCTGCTCTGAGGGAATCTGGGGCTGGCTGGTGGAGCCTGGGAGGAATGCTGAAGAGGCCCTCCCTGAGGGAGAGGAGCCATTGCTGCCGTCTCCAGCGCCAGAGGGAGAGGAGCCATCGCTGCCTTCTCCAGCGCCAGAGGGAGAAGAGTCATCGCTGCCTTCTCCAGCACCAGAGGGAGAGGAGCCATTGCTGCCGTCTCCAGCACCCGAGGGAGAGGAGCCATTGCTGCCGTCTCCAGCGCCAGAGGGAGAGGAGCCATTGCTGCCGTCTCCAGCGCCAGAGGGAGAGGAGCCAGTGCTGCCGTCTCCAGCGCCAGAGGGAGAGGAGCCATTGCTGCCGTCTCCAGCGCCAGAGGGAGAGGAGCCATTGCTGCCGTCTCCAGCGCCAGAGGGAGAGGAGCCAGTGCTGCTGTCTCCAGCGCCAGAGGGAGAGGAGTCATCGCTGCCGTCTCCAACGCCAAAGGGAGAGGAGCCATTGCTGTCATCTCCAACGCCCGAGGGAGAGGAGCCGTTGCTGCCATCTCCAGTGCCAGAGGGAGAGGAGCCGTTGCTGCCGTCTCCAGCGCCAGAGGGAGAGGAGCCGTTGCTGCCGTCTCCAGCGTTAGAGGGTGAGGAGCCCTCGCCACTGTCTCCAGCACTAGGAGCAGAGCAGCAGGAGCTGCCTCTGTCTCCATCACCACCAAGAGCAGAGCAGCAGGAGCTGCCTCTGTCTCCACCACCGTCAGGAGCAGAGCAGCAGGAGCTGCCTCTGCCTCCGCCACCTCCACCAGCAGAGGGTGAATGCCTGCTGGTTCTGCCTCAACCGCCGTGGGAGGACTGCTTACCCCTCCCACCTCCACCAGTAGAGGGTGAATGCCTGCTGGTTCCGCCTCAGCCGCCGTGGGAGGACTGCTTGCCGCTCCCAGCTCCACCAGCAGGGGGTGAATGCCTGCTGGTTCCGCCTCAACCGCCGTGGGAGGATTGCTTGCCCCTCCCACCTCCACCAGCAGAGGGTGAATGCCTGCTGGTTCCACCTCGACCGCCGTGGGATGACTGCTTGCCGCTCCCAGCTCCACCAGCAGAGGGTGAATACCTGCTGGTTCCACGTCCACCGTCATGGGAAGGACTGCTCCTGCCCTGCCTCGCACCGCCCAGGGATGCCTGCCTCGCTTCGCCCAAGGATGCCTGCCTCGCTTCGCCCAAGGATGCCTGCTCCGCATCGCCTGGGGCTGCCTGTTGCTCCGCATCGCCTGGAGAGCCACCAGCTACAGGGAACGAGGGAGAAGTGGAGCTCCCGCTGCCGCCTCCATGGCCAGGGGCTCCCCTCCCGAGTTCACCTCCTGAGGGTCCTGTTTTGCCTGGGGTCGCTACCAGTCCTGCCATGCGGCAGGAAATACTATGGCCGGAGCCCCATGAAGGGGAGCTGCCGGCCACGGAAAAGGGGGGGGGAGGTCAGGAGACCAGCTCCCCCAGCCGCACTTTCGCGGCAGGAAATACTGTGGCTGGAGCCTCGTGAAGGGCAGCTGCCAGCCATGAAGAAGGGGGGGCAGGTCTGGAGACCACCCCCAAAAATTTTTTGGCCAGAGGAGCCGGCCCGTGCGCGGGCCATTGGAACGCTACGGCTGTTTGGGTGGGAGGAGGACATCCCACCGTGGCCGCCACCTTTGGCCCGTTGCTGCCCCTGTTCCTGCGCCGGGACTGCTAACCGGGACTTTAGGGAATAAGGGGGGAGGTGGCCGAAAAGGCCATGTGTGCTGCGCACAAGGGGGGGCATGTGTGGCGGAGTGTCCCGCCCCTATTTATTATTATTTGTATTTTTGTTTGGGGCGCGGATAAAAGCGCTGCGTCTTTTATTATATTTAAAAACTCCGTGAGGATGCATGGCTGATCAGCTACTGATTATTTAACTAGCTGACAGTCATGCATCCTTACCAAACGCGTGCAGACTCTGGCCGAGGGATAATAAGATAATTAACTACTAGTTAATCCCTCGGCCAGAGTATATAAACCTGCAGCTCTCTGCACTCGTGGTTAAGTGTAGAGGAGAGTACGGGAGAGCGGAGAGAGAAAGAGCGCGAGGAGAATAAGACAGTTAAAAACAATTGCTAAAACGTGATGGAGTATCCAGCACGACACTTACTTGTTTGTTTGTTTATTCGTTTGGCCCTCGTGCCCTTTTGTTTTGTGTTTCGTTAAAATCATTTGTTTGTTTATTAAATACGCTGAGTGCAATAGCATTCAGCTTCACCCGCCCATCCACTGTTTTCGTGTCAGTGAGGCTGTGAACTAGAATCCCCAGCAGACTCCCTCTGCAGGAGTAAGACTAATATCTCTATCACGGGAGGCTATCAATCTTTTTATTGCAAGGACACAATTCCAGAAGAATATTGTTTTTGCAGCTGGAAACTACACAGTATAATTGCACTTGGATGATCTCCCAGGCCCTGACTGGACTCTCAAAACATACTGCAATCAGGCATTCATCACAAATTAGCTTTAGACATCACGTTGTCTTGATGTTGAATAGTATCTTTATTAATTCAGACAAGAGCTACTGTATTCTCTGTAACGTATTTCTTCTTTCCTGGTCATAGGATGGTCTGAAGTGAACTGCTTTAACAGTTGAACGTCCGTTGATTTTTTTACAATTTAACTTTTTTTATTAGGGGGTTGGTATGGGTGTGGATCTGTTCAACTTTTAGCCGTTACTTTTCTATTTATTTAATTGTGTTTTTATTTTAAACCCTTAGTTTACTTATGGTGCCCCTATCCTTTTATAGTGGCTATTAAAAGTGCCAAATAAACAAAACAAACAACTGTGATAAAGATGGTTGTTGTCATTTTATGAAGTGACACAATTAAATAAATACACACAGCTATCATAGTTTAATTTAAAGGATATCTGCACCATTCTTAAAATGGATTCCTGGAGATTCTGAGTGGAATCCCCCTTGTTGACTGGCCGTTGTATTTGCCAGAAAAGTCAGTTGAGACTGAAAATGTTTAACCCCACCTTTTCTGTGGTGTAGAATAGAAGCAGGTGGAGCTAACAGAGGTGAAAGGTCAGGTGATGGCAAACGTCATAAATTTGCAAGGAAAACAACAAAAAAGCGAATTTAAGTGACATCTGAAGCAACCCCATGGTCCTCATGTGCAAAATAGTTTGCTGCTGTTTTTGCTTAAAACATGTGTAATGTTTTATGCATGTGGTATACAATGTTAAACTTCCCACTTAAAATGATGTATATGTATTAAACATATTTGTTCAGTAAGTGTACCTGTTAAATTACAAAAGGGAAGGATTTAGAAACACTATCATCATTGACTCTACATCAATACTGTATATAAGCTGCCTGACTCCTGTCTGATTTACCAAAATATACATCAGTTTCCCGACTGGAATTGATACGCCTGGTCAAGAATTCTGATAATACTTTGCAGCTAACATGATTAGCAACTTGCTCAGATTGAAGGGGTTATTGTAGGACAAGTCTTTGCTTAGTAAAATGTAACTTACTGTATACCTGTATATTCTAATATTATATGGTTCTTTATTTTGATCTTGTGTTTTATATACCTTTACAATAATAGTAACATGTTCAGGAGCATACCTGTTTATTTTCACCTTTGTGTTTTTTCTTGACAGGATGATTTCAAGCTCCCCTCCCAAGCAGGGAAAGAAGGGGAGCAAAAAGACAAAAAGCTTCATTCCTGTCTCCTGGTGAAGGCCATCTACCAGAAAACAAAAATGATGACCTCTGAATTATTCCTGAATCATGTATCTTCCATTTGTATTGATTTGGTCTGTGGGTGTAGATGAGTTAGTAAAAAATATGGATTTTTTTTGTTTGTTTTTTTTTAAATTGTAAGTTAGGCATATTTGGGACTCTGAGCCTTTGTGATGTCTATTTTGCAATGGTCAGGTGAAACAAAAAGCAAATCAAAACCTTTGAGACAAACTTGAGCTACAATATCCACATTGTGAGTCCATGTTTACAAACACTACAGGTGGGCTGAGAGGCCTTTTTATGCTGGAGCAGCATGTCTTCCATTTCTACACCACAAACACCCGTACAGTTTAACTATTTCACTGAGGCAGAGAGTCCCCTGTTTTCATTTAGACATTAATAAGCTCATTAGTTTAGTAGTTCTCATTAATTTGCCTATATAACTCCATATGTTAACCACGTACATGTTGATGTTTAAAAGTAGTTGTAGAAATGCATTGTTTCCTTGTGGTAAGTGATTGAGGTGCTGCCATGGGAATGCGACACTGATGAATGGTGCTATTTTGGACTTTCACTATGCTCCTTGGTAAGGTAGCTCTGATTGTTTATTTTATTTTAAATTTTTAAAATGTTATTTCCATGTTTTAAGAAGGTGTTAGTGCTTTGTTGCTTGGTTGTTGTTCCTTGATCTGGATTGACTAGTTCTTCCTGTCTGTGTGACTTTCTTATTGAGTACAGACAAAGATTTTAAAAATAAGAAACAAGTCAGACGGAAGACTGGCCTATGATTTACTGGGAGGGAGCAACTATAAAACTGCATTGTTAACTAAGTTCCCCCATTTTTTAAATCTCTTAAGAGTTGAGACGTCATTATTAGATGCTCTCCTTTAAATCCAAGCACTCCTCACTGGGTTTTTTTGTCTTTAATGTAATGAAAGATCATGTATAACACAAAAATATGAATGTCCAACCACACCAAATGTGGCACTTTTTTACAAGATACCATGCAGTGCTAAGTTAGTGAAATAAAGAATTTAATAAAATGTTTTTAAAAACCCTGATCTCACTTAAGACAATGTCATAAAAAACAGCTTGAAGAAATTGTATTTTTTACACACTTGTTGTCCTTAAAGTTATACTAATGAAACAAATATAATAGATTTATTGATATTTTTGGTGTTTTTAAAACTTTTTGGAAATAAGGAGTTAAGGGCATATTTCATTTGTGCTGGGCTTCCACGGGTGACAACATGGTCAATTTAGCATTTTCTGTTTTGTTTTGAAAATACAGAAACCCGCTTAAGATGGCTGTGTCTTTCCTCTCCCCACACTTAAGTGACACCAGCCATAGTTACCTACCAGTTTAGAAATATTTCAGTTCAAAGCACATACTGTATTGTACAGTATGCAGCTTAAAATGTGACAGTTTTAAGTATAAATAGTTAATGCTAACCAGTTGTAACGTCTGTTGGGTGACCATATTGCTCCAAGTTTACCAGGACAGTTTTTTTTTTTTTTGACTGACATTCCAAAGCAGTCAGTACTTTTTACCTACAGGACCAGAATGCATTGGGATATCCCAAACTGTTCCTGTGAACTTGGAGTCGCTTAGTAACACAAAGCCTGTTATCATTGTCAACATTATCAGTGATCCCTTTATTTCTTTACTGAAGATATTTTTGTTCTTTGCTGAATTTTAACCTGTGCTTCCTGCTACCTTGTGTTGAAGGTCAGCTCAATGGTCCCAGTCTCACCCTTGTAAAAGAGGCTGTGAAGCTAACACAGGACAAACAAACAAACACAGGACAAACAAACAAAAAAATAAATGAATAAAAATAACCTTTAGCTTAAAAAGGTGGGTCAGCCATAATGTTAATAATTCTAATTCATGGTAAGAAACTAGAATTTCAAAGCCTTGGATGCCAGTCATTAATTTTGGCCAGTTTATTTTGGGAACTCACAGACATACAATAAAGAATTTGTAAATGTTTAGTCATACTTATTTGCAGTTTTGTATTTGCTTGCTTTTAGTTCATTCCATCTACAATGCTAATGTGGTTACAGTCTGAAAGCCCTTATACCTTTTTACTTCTGCTGTTCTAGGTTATTCCTTTACAGTGCAGGCCTTGAGATGTATTCTAACCTGGCTAAGCTTCTGAATTTCAATCTGGTGCATGGACTTTTCTTTTTTCTTAGTAATTATTATTATTTTTTTAAAATATTCTGTTTTTTGTGTTTTTATGTGCAGTTGTCTTTTTATGTTAGACTAGGAATTCCAGCTGTGTTGTATATAGCCAGTGACAGTATTAGGCAGTTCTGGCATTTGTATGCTGAGGTATATCTGGAACTGTGCGGTTGATAATGACAGCTTTTGTAATAATGTGATCTTCAATAATGCATTACAAGTATCCTGTGTATTTTTGGCTTTTTTAGTAGTACTTAAATAAATATGCAAGCTGTTAAAAAAGGGTTGTTTCAAGTTTATTCTTTGTCATTATTTAATGTGTTAAATGATTGACTGAACATTGCTGTTTTCTACCACAGTATACTGCTGTTGGAGTTAAAAATGTAAATACATTTGACACCCAATCAATTCAGTTTCTGCTTTTCATTTTTGTTTGTAATAAAAGAAAAACACTTTTACCAACAACTACTGGAAAAGTAGTGGAAAGGTAATTAGAATTATTATTGGTACTTTTAGTACAATTACTTTTTAAAGTCACAATTAAAAGTACAACTTGTAATTAGATTGGAATACATTTCTGGATCCTCATAACCAGCGGTCCAGATAAGCATGTGTATCTGCCGTTTTTACACATTAAAAAATCTGAAATACGCACTAAATTTAAATTCAATGCTTGTCTGTCTCCCTTAAAACTTCCACTAACAATTATATCTCCCAGAATACTTTATCTTCAGTTACTACGAAACTACACAAGAAAAGCCAACTCAACAAACATTATCCAATCTTTGGCTAGCCCTGTTGTCTTTGCAGCCAATCACAGTAAGAATAAGAAACATTTGAAGCTACACAGTGTTTCCAACTTAGCAAATATGTCACTAAATCTAGTGACTTTAAGGGATAACTTGGCAACAATTGTTATCAAAAGCGACTAGCTACAAATCTAGCGATTTCCAGGACAGTCATCAGAGAATTTCAGAGATATAAAATCAACAAAACGTTTAGATTATCCTGTATTAGCAACATCCTTTTAGAATAATTGTCGGGGTAATTAAAATAAAATTCAATATTGCCCCACCCCATATAATATGCAAGGATATGCATTAATTATATGCACCCCATATAATATGCTTAGCAACAGGCTTAACAACCATGAACCTGGTTCTAAACAAACCAGCAATATTTGCGTCGCCAGTGGTAAAGTTAGTTTGAAGTTTGATATTCACAACCATATCACCTTGGGTGGGAGTATTCCATCTATAGATGATTTTCCGTCTTATTAAAAATATTTTGGGAACTGTGAAAAATGTGTGTGTGTTTGGAATGTGTACTGTAGCAATGGCGGGCGTTAGCGAGCCGAGAGCTGATTCTGTAAGCAAAAACGAAAAGTTGTTTTCAGCTTCTTGCAATTTACCATGAAAAATATGCATTTTATTTTCCTTACAGTATTACCGTCTCTGAGATGAACCAACATACAAAGAGGCCCGCAAACTAGAAATAAAAACATGAAGTTAGTAGATATTAGAACATATAGAGCGGGGTGTTCCGCTTCTTCAAAATGCCCAACATAATAGAAGGGAGGTTCTGTCGCTGAGGAGACCCGACAAACAGGAGAGGGGTCACCGTCTTTGAGGAGACCCAAAAAACAAAAGGGGTTCCACCGTTTGGGGACCCTCACATAAATGGAGGCATCAGAACCTGAAAGAGAAGAAGACAAAGAATCATGCATGCTAAAGGAGGGGTTTGGGGTCTGACTCATGGTGAACCCTCCTCTACGAGGTAAATGAAGTGAAGCTTAACAAAGAGTTGGAGAACGTGGAATCACTAACCCCCCAGAGAACGGACCCCCGGCTCTCCGCCCCCCCCAAAAAACGCAGAACCGCCAATGCATAAAGAAAAGGAGAAAAGAGAAAACAACACAAAAAGGGGACGAAGACACTTAACATGACAAAGGGGTTAGTAAGCTGTACCCTACTGGCTATGTGAAGACCCTCCACACGGTGGAAAGAAAAAAAACCTTTCTTTTTAGGAGGAAATCTTTAGTGGCCCTGGCGGAAAGGTCGTCCCCACTCCAGACATACTAGCAATGGACTGATGGGCTGAGGATATTTCTGATGATGAAGAATGAATATAAGTTTCAACTGCTGATGAGGTCCAGCGTCCCATATTTTTTATTAAATGCTGGTTAATATTTGCTTTTGCAGCTTTTGTAGCTGCCCTTCTGAATGAATGAATGAGGAGTGTAGAATTGTGGGGGAAGACCTGCTCTGGACACCACAGTGGAGAGATGTGAAGAAAACTAATGCCTTGAAACAATGGACCGGTTTGAATTGATGAACAAAGGTTCAGAGGATGAAATGGCCCTGCGTTCTGTGATGTACTTCAGCATGGAAGTGTAGGGGCATAGAGGAGAGTTGATTTTTAGAAGCTGAATACATTGTCCTTCCGCAGCTGATCTGTTTTTGAAATGCGGAGGAATAGGATGAAATGGGAATCTGGAATGAGCTTGAGGTCACTGCAGCGGATACCTAGAGTAGTAAAGCTGGAAATAGAAGGAACTGTATATTCAGAGCAAAACTGGTTCTGCTGAAATGGAACTGCAATAGAGAAGAAAAAGAGATTCTCGTTCACTCCCTGCTGGAATCACACTGCCATTTTTAAGGAGGGTTTTTATTAGTTTGTTCATAGTCCAGTCCTTCCAAAACAGTTGCTCGGGAGGAGCATCCTGAGGCCGAAGTTGCTTGGATCTGTGAAGATTAGGACCTTGGGTGGCAGGTAGACATGGAGAAACTTGAATGGGAGGCTGATCAGATCTAACTGAAATGCTGGAGGGAGAGAAAAATCAGGAGCTGGAGGGACCCTGAAGCTGGAGGAGAATGGTCTGGTATAGTGAAAATCCTCAGAATCAGAAGACAGATGCTGTAAGTACTCCATTATGCTTGATTAATAGAAATTGAGAGTCTTGAAATCTGCTTAGGTTTATACCATAAAACGAAAAAACACAAGACAGCTGGACAGGGGTGACTGATGGTAGATTTAAGGTAGATAAGGTAGATTTAATTGATGAAAGAAGTTGATAGGATGCAGGGAGGCCTAGCTCCACCACCCAAACCACACTTTTAGGTTAACATCTAAAGGGATGAGAGCAAAGTTGCGACAGCAGTGTGGAGTAATGGTTAGGGCTCTGGACTCTTGCCGGAGGGTCGTGGGTTCAATCCCATGTGGGGGACACTGCTGCTGTACCCTTGAGCAAGGTACTTTACCTAGATTGTTCCAGTAAAAACCCAACTGTATAAATAGGTAATTGTATGTAAAAATAATGTGTAAAAAGTAATGTGATATCTTGTAACAATTGTAAGTTGCCCTGGATAAGGGAGTCTGCTAAGAAATAAATAATAATAATAATAATAAAGTTATGGGGTGTTTTGGTTTTCTTGCGACTGTGAAACACACCTGGAAAGAGTGATTGTTACAAATATACATATGGGCTAGTGAGTTTGAGCATATGATTGATCTTTTTTACATACTTTTCAAATACTTTATCTTATTTTTGTAATCCCTATATTCATCTTTCTTACTTTATAATTTTATATTAGATCTAATTTAATCTTTCTACCGTCCCCCAATAAACTTGTATTCATCATTGCATATTTCATATTTCATCATTTTTTTCTTGTTCATTTGATTGCTTTCTTTTCATCTCTTTTCTTTTTTTTTTAAATAACAATATTTTTTAGGATATGTATTTCTTCACCTCTCTCCATTTCTCTCTACGATTTGACAACTATTTTTTTTTTTGTAATACTATAAATGCTTTGTTTTCCCTCTCCTTTCCCCGTCTACTAAAAACGATTGATTGGAGTTGTTGGTTTGGATTTATTTTTCTTTTCTTCCATTAAAAAAAAAACTTCATATTATGTAAAAAATCTATTGTATTGCAATTGTGAAACCAACTTGGCTTTGACATTTCTTTGTGGGTTTAAAAAAAAAAAACATATATAATTGTATTGGATATCATTTTATTATATGTCATTGCATTTATATTGTTGTATTTTTTATTTATAATTTTATTTGTGCTGGGTAGTGGAGGTTTTATTTTGGTCAGTAACATGGCAAGGTGACGGCTCAGTGCAAAGGCTGTTGCTGACCTCCGAATGGAGTCTGACTCAGAGGGTGATTTTGTACCCGATGACTCTGGTAGTGAGTATGTGCCAAGTGACTCTTCCTCCAGTGAGGTATCCAGCAATGGTGAGGAAGAGGAGCCGATGGACATTCAGCCTGAGCCCACACCAGAACAGGGTACAGTAGGTCCTGGACCGGGTGGTAGATTTCAGCCATTCTACTACTGGACTACTGAAATTAACTTTTTCCAGTTGTCCATCACTGATGACCTTTTTGAGTATTTGGTTACCCAAACCAATTTGACAACCTGGGGTCACATTCTAGGGTGAGCAAGTGTCCCCACTAATGTAACAGAAATGAAAAATGTTCTGGGGTTTATCCCTTCTGATGGGACGGGGATAAACCTAGATTAGATTTATATTGGTCCACTAACCCAATCCATGCTTGCCCAATTTTCCCTTCTACCATGAGCAGGGACAGATTCCCATTAATTTTAAAATGTCTACATTACAATGATAATTCTAAGGCTGTCACTCATCGGTTCACAGTGTTCTCAGATTGAGCCGCCTGGCTGCCCCCCATGGTGCCAGACCACTGAGAGAATTGTGTGGGATATGGTTTTTCCCCTCCTAAACCTGGGCTACCATTTGTACGTAGATAACTTCTGCACAGGAATCCCTCTGTTTAGGGCCTTGAACACATCCCAAATAAAGGCGTGGCAAAACCAGCGCTGTGTGGAACTGCTGGCAATGAAATATACAGATAAAAAAAGATCTCTTCACCACCATCCACGATGAGGCAACAATAGCAGTTCCTGTGCGAGGCACGGGCACGCACACAAACAAACCAAAGTGTGTCGTGGACTACAATAAAAACATGGGCGGCGTGGATAAGACGGACCAGATGCTGGAACGGTACAGTGCTGCTAGGAAGACCATGGCATGGTGCAAAAAACTTGGCATGTACATGGTCCAGATTTCTTTGTACAACAGCCATGTAGTGTACAGTACAGCTCCAGAGAATCGGCTCACTTTTCTGGACTTTCAGTCCTCTGTGATCTCAAGCCTCCTGTTAAATGCACAACAAATGCCAGAGACTGAAAGAGTGGAAATAGTAGCAAGACTTAGTGAACAACGTTTTATACGGATACTGCCACAGTCCAAGAAAAAAGCCAAGCCACAAAAAAGGTGCCGTGTGTGTTTCCGCAAGGGCATGCGGAGGGATACATGGTACTACTGTCCCCGCTGTCCCTCTCAGCCTGGCCTCTGTTTGGAGGAGTGTTTTGAAAAATACCACACACTTCATAAGCACTGGAAAGACTAAATAAACCCGAGTCACTTGTTTTATGTCATGAAATTAGGGTGGGTACTATGGACCATGGGCTGTGTTTTTCAAAGGGGAAAGATCAACGTGGCCTAGTCTCAGTCTAGGGCCTGTAAACACCTGAAAAACTAAATAAAGGTGCACATATTTGGTATTTTTGAATTCAGGACACTCGGGGCAATTCAAAACCACTGTCCTTTTAACAGTGGAACAAGAGCTGTCAGATTCACAGGTCCAAATATAAGGAAAAACAAGCGACTTTTGCTATATATAGTGGCATTACCTCAAATTGCAGAAGGATTATGGGTAACACACCATTGACGTGCGAGGTCATGTTACCCATTTCGAAAATTCTTATTTTGTGCAGTTTCAAAAAATGTATACTTATCTTATTCGTTGGTGGTGTACTGGCCACCTGAAATTAGGGTGGGTACTATGGACCATGGGCTGTGTTTTTCGAAGGGGAAAGGTCAACATGGCCTAGTCTCAGTCTAGGGCCTGAAAATGCCTGAAAAACTAAATAAAGGTGCACAAATTTGGTATTTTTTAATTCGGGACACTCAGGGCAATTCAATGTTACTAACCTTTTAACAGTGGAACAAGAGCTGTCAGATTCACAGGTCCAAATATAAGGAAAAACAATTGACACTTGCTATATACAGTGACATTACCTCAAATTGTAGAAGGATTATGGGTAACACATCATTAACATGCAAGGTCATGTTACCCATTTCTAAAATCCTCGTTCTGTGCAGTTTTAAAAAATGTATACTTATGCCAGGGAAAAGATGACCCATGCTTTGTTATGAGTCAAATTGCGATGTATGAATCAAATTGCAATATAAGTGCACTGCCTAGATATTTTGGTTTGCTTTAATGGCTTTTAATAGTTTGCATGTCCTCCATGAACAGTGACTGATGATTAGATGGGAAGCTTCTAATGAGATGGCAGATGGTTTGTGTTTGAATTGGTTGACATTGCTTATTAAGCATGTCGATGACCTTTTCACGTCTGTTGACAAGGGTTTCTGCTGAAGAAAGGACTTTTCGAAACATCTCTGCTACAGTATGTTCAATAAGATGCAAACGTGTTGTCCTGACCGCTCATTCCCCAAATCCAGATACTGACTGACTACCTGCAAATGATCTCATAAGGAAGTGGTCAAACTGCCATTATTGGATATATGTGACTTTAAATGCTTATCTCTAACTATTACAGATGATCCTCAAAACAACCATGTTTTCCTACTTAGCAAACTCTTCTCGTGATACATTTCTCGTGATAATAACACAAAACATTGTAACAACCCCAGTTGTTTTGCTGAGTATATCCCCAGGCCAATAGACTTCCTGTGGTTAAGCTTCTGTTTGAAGTACAGTGAACCCAATGGTCTTGCTTGCTTAATAATTTCCATATGCTACAAAGGCAGCCCAGAAACTAATTAGCCATAAATGATATACATGCTGTATTAAAAAAGTGGATTTGTTTGTACAAATCTTAAAATAATGTTTTCCTTTGTCTAATGATAATATATTTTTCATTCTAAATGCTTATCAAACAACATTTCCAAATGTCTTTACACCACTTTGCTCATTTGAGTTCTGCCTCTTATCTTGTACATGTCTGTATTGTCTGTCTTCTTTCTTGTTTAATACATCCCCCCTCTTTTTCATTTTAACATGGAAAAATTTAACGACCAGGAAAGTCCTGCAGAACAAAACAGAGTTAGCAGACTGGAATGAAAGCTGAATTAGAGCCAGACTTATTTCTAATGTCTCTAGATATGCCGGCGGCTGCAGCAGGACAGCACCATTGCCAAGTTAAAAATGCCAGCCCTTCATTTTTTTAAAAACTTGTGAAAACTTTACTTCCAAACTAAACAATCTTATCCACCCATAGACATTACCCAGTACCATGCTTATCAATGGTCCTGATATAATTAAAACATCAAGATTCAAATATTTACCATATTTATTCATTAATTTAAAATGGAAATAAATATCGATTGCGTATTCATTTATTTAAAATGGAAATAAATATTGACCTCATAGTCATGATGATAAAATAAGCAGTCACTTAAATTATACCTAACTTAATTGATGTGGAACCATGTGAACTACATGTATGTGTTTATAGCATAGCTATAGCTATTGAGTTGCAAGTAGCTTCAAAACTGGGAATAATAAAGTTTAATGCATCAAAGCATTACACCCATGGTAGTATTTGTGGGTCTGTATTTAGCTCATAGCAGAAACAGACATTTGAGAATTTTTTTGTACTCTCTCTATGAGACTTACATACAGTATCTAGTTCACCCAAAGATATGTTTTATTGATTAGGATCATGCAAGTTCAAATGCTCTCAATGAGCAATGAGCAATAACTGAAGACGGCTTATTTTTTTACTTACTTAATCTCCTGATATTATAGAAGAAAATAAGAACCTACACAGTGTCAGTAAATTGTCTGCAAAAATGGTAACAAAAGGTGCGTTTACACTGGCACAAATATTCCTGATCGAGAGGATAAGAGGACGGATTCCAGTCACTTTGCTAGTGTAAAAGCTACAGCATGTTCTGGAATCCATCCACTTATCCTCTCGAATGTTGAGTTTGTATTCCGGACAGAGGACAAGAGGACGGATTCCGGTCATTGTGGTAGTGTAAACGCTACTGAGCACGTTCCGGAATCCATCCTCTTATCCTCTCAAATGTTGAGTTTGTATTCCGGACAGAGGACAAGAGGACGGATTCCGGTCATTGTGGTAGTGTAAACGCTACTGAGCACGTTCCGGAATCCATCCTCTTATCCTCTCAAATGTTGAGTGCGTATTCCGGACCGAGAGGACAAGAGGACGGATTCCGGTCACTTTTTTCAGTGTAAACGCGCTGAGGACGGATTCTGGAAAGATTGCACAACTCCAACTCCAACTCCAACTCAAATCATCTATAAAGTAAGTGTAATGCATTTCTATATTTTTTTTATATTAAGTATTGTAGCATTCTTGCTTGCGTAGGTTCAATGGATCAGACACGCACAGGATTTAAACCAAAAGCTCTTTTATTGGCACTTCCACAACGTATTAACAAACACAGAACTCTACAACAGGCAGAGTTAGGAAGCCAAGACGCACAAATGACTGAACAGGGGAAGGGCACTCTCAGGGCTGACCTGTTCTACACACAAACACGCAGACTGGCACAAAAGGGTAACGGGTAAGGAACAATACACACACAGCTATTTACAACGAGCATCGTCCAATGGGGTCCACTATAACCGGACAATGGCCGGGAAATTACCCAAACGCTATTATTAATGTATTTTTAAAATGTGAACTTTCGGTATTGTAAATGAGATGTACTTTTAAAACATCAAAACACATTTCAAAATAATGAAAAATTTGGCATGACACCGTACTTAACACTTTTAGAGGTGTCGTGAGTCAGCACCTTATATATGAAAATTAACAACCCCGAAGTCTGCGCAGTGAAGTATAAAAATATTTTGGTTTTGAGGTGGCTGATGATGGAATAGTAAACAAATATAACAAGACCGTGTTTTTCTCCATGGATATTGTGAAGCAAACACCACTAAGTTAAAGTAAAAGTTACTGCTTTTCATATGTAAATATCTGTTAACGTCTATATATGTGTTCATATGGTTGCACACCACTACTTCATGGTAGGGGGCCTGCAGTAGGACAGTAGAACTCCCTCTATGCACACTGCCATCTCATCCTAGTGGAGGAGAGTCTTCCAGTATTTTCCACCAGCACAAAATGTGCTCTGCAAACTGACAGAACTAATGTTCACATCAATGGGTATTATTTGTGTCCACTGTACTGTGTATACTTTGAAGGGCAATTCATCCAGTGCTGTCTTTAAAATGATTGGCCTTTATCTTGAATCTTGCCTCCAAAAATACCCTTTGGAGTCATTTAGGTCAATGGTGGTTTTCTGAGATTTAGCAACAAGGAGGATTAGATTATAAAAGCTTTTAACTCCAAATTGTTTTTGACATTTTTGTTTTAGAAAACATATCCAATTAAATTAACAAACCAAAAATAAACATTTCTGACATTTAGGTGCTCGTGCCCTGCACAGGAAAAGTGTTTTTTGTGTGTTTGTGTGAATATTGTAAATAGTATTGTGTTTATTAGGGTAAATAATTGTGGGATTATTTGTATAAATGTTTAATGGAGAGCCTGACGCTCTGTGTGGAGCAGCCTGCCTGTCTGCTGTGTTTGGTTGTGGGGAGAAGCAGTGTGTGATGACCAGCTGCTGATTGTTAGTCAGCAGGTGGCCGTGGTCCAGCCGAGCGTCACAAATAAAAGGGCCCATGTTACACATTTCAGGGCTGCCGAAAAGCCATAGAATCCAGAGTGCTGTGCAGCTAAAGGACTGGGAAGGAAACAAAGCGATCAACTCTGCAGACGACCGTGTTGGTTGGGGTTTGTTCTGGGAGAAGGAAGCCGCAGCTGCCAGCTACTGTGTGTATATCCGGGGCTGGGGTTGGGTGAACTGCCCGAGGAACAGGGAGTAGTTTTGGGATATTAAGCCCCTTTCACACTGGCACTCCTACCTGGGTCCTGAACCGGGTTCTGGCTGTGCGGGTCACAATCCCGTGTAGTGTGAAACCAGGTACCTGGGTCGGACCACCTCTGGATGTGGGTCGACACACTTTGACCCGGGTTGAGCAAAACAAAATGCATGATGGTCGTTCGTAAGCCGACAAAATAACAAACAGGCACACCTGTATGAAGATTTCACCATTTCTGTTTATTCTGTTCAGCCATATTTGTGTTGCTTGAGACACACCATAAGCCAGATTGCAGCAGGAATGATGAAACATTTGTTCTAATCAATATTTGGGCTGACGGTTCAATCCAGAGAAACTTGGACAGAAGCGTCAGTAACAAGCTGTTTCCGGGGCATTGATACGCACATTGTGTACTTGCGTCTGTCACCCAGGTCAACCCTGCTTTATCAAAAGCAGTGTGAAATCGCATAGCCAACCCGGGTAGGTTCTGACCCTGGTATGCCAGTGTGAAAGGGATTTAGATTCCCCCAGTATAGCAGAGTCAGGTATAGGCAGGACCTTTACTTTTTAACAGAATAGCACTCGTCATATTCACTGCAACTTTTGTTTGTAGTTTTTGTACTGTGTTTTATTTAGCGTTTTGTATGCGTTTTGTATGTAAATAAAACCTGTGAGACCTGATCACCCACAACAGTAACAAACCCCCTGTTACAGGTACTGTAAGTTGCCTACAGTTGCTTCTTATTACAGTAGGTTTAGAATACTTAAAACACAGTTGAGAACATGGCCCTGATAACCATATCCCAAGACACAGGGGCCCTGTCTGTAGTACCGTTCAAATAATTATTTTAGTCTTAGAAGATTTGCTTCAGACTTGCTCCTAAATAGGGCTCCTGGACTGTAATCCCATTTTGAGTGCAGCACCCCATATTTCACTGCACTTCTTCCAGCTCACAGATTTTGATGCTGTTTTCCAATAAACGGTGCTTGTGGAATGTGAAACGAATTATGGTATTTGCAGAAATGTATGTAACCCTTTCAATCAAGAGCAAAATGGTGTGGGAAGGAAGTCCAGGAACTAAACTTTAATGTCTGTTGGGATCTGACTGTGCCAGACATATAAATACTTGAGAACCATAAAGCAATCATTTGAATATACAAGGCAGAATTTGAAAGGCTGTTTTTTTTAATTATTATTTTATATTCTTTTAGCTTGAGGCTTGTTCTATAATTGTGTTTTTATGCTGGGTATTTGTGGGGGGTTGGCGACTCAAGGCTCAAGGATCAAGGATGAATATTCCTCTGTTTCCTTAACCATGGCACACTGCAGTGGTTTTAGATGGGACCAACCCATAAAAGATGAGCGGTTGGCTATCTTGGAGCATTTTATCATTATAATGCCATAAAGTATTACAAGCAGCCAGCACTGACAAGGTAAGGTACCAAAACCAAAAATAAAACAATACAACCTGTGTTGCTTCAAAAGTAACCCGCTTAAGTGTACTACCTATTTTTCACGAATAATTATTCACATGTAGGGGTTGGTTATCTGTGATCCCAATTGTTATTATAAAATAAATATTATAAAATATTATTGTATGGGTAACACTACAGTCTTATTTACCATTTCTTACAATTAAATACTTTACTTGAGTAAGAAAACTGTCACAGGACCATCAGTTTATACCGTATTTTACTTAAATGTACAGTAAATGGTAAACAATGGACAATGATGCACATTCACAAAATGTCCCTTTATCTTTCAAGAATTAAATGGAAGCAATACTTTAAATGCTGTCTGTACGTTGCAGACAATGTGCCCTTGTGAAAACTGGATTCATTCATACAGGTGGTCCTTCACACATGTCATTTTAGTCTACTTGAAAATTGAACAGAAATCATTATCAACGTACCTTTAACAAATGCTGTTTTCATTTTAGCACATCATAGTCCTTTACAGTCTCTTAATGAAAAGTCTGTTTCCTTTTCTGCAACAATTTCAGTGTGGGAATGTATTAAAAGCGTTCACGTTCCTGACACTGCCTGTTTTTAGTTCACAATGCATGTGCTCAGTTAACTGTAGATACGATAGTAGCACCGCTATACAGTAAAACAGGAATATACACTTAAATATTACACTTAAACATAGATAAAGTAATGATGCAGCATTAGTAATAGTTTGGGATCTTAGGCAGGATATACACTTAAGTGGGGTACCAGTAGACTGTATTGTCTGAGGTAGCTGATAACAATATTATTTTTAAGCTATCTTTAATTGTTTCAAGACAAGCTTCACCAGTACTGTATGCACCAATAACAGGACGAGTTATGGGGAATATGGCATAACCAGATGCTGAGGACCCATACAGCTTATACAAGTATTTAGAGGATTTTATTATCAGAACACTTAGTACACATTCAGTATATTTTATTGAATACATATCATTACAAATATTTACTCCAAGAAAACCACACACCTCAAAATGTATTGTTCCTGGAGCTGGATCCAGAGTGACCTGGACCAAATCCACTTCTGTAAACAGATGTGTTACACATTATAAGTGATTTTACATAGATTCTTTTGGTAATGCCCAGTTTTACCTTAAATGAAGTTTAAAATTTGGTAAGGAAGGACTACCCCCTACACACATTACGTCAACCAATTCTGGCCTATCAGAGCAATTGCCGCCCTTTTAAAGTAGCCACCCCTTGGTACTATATGTTATGGGGGATGTACTGCCTCATCTATCCAGTAGGCCAGATGGACCCTCAAGTCAAGCTGATCTTAGGTCATTGTCCTGATCTACTGAATTATGGTTTTAATTTTTTTTAATTTTTTTTTTTAAGAACAGATCAGAAACTTTATGTACCTACCAGGCTGTCAGCTAAATTACAAACTAAATAATATTTTACACTTATCTGGTTTTATTGGAACACTTAGCAAGAGGGTTTTCTATTAAAAAAAAAAGGTATATTGAGATCATGATACTAAAAAAGGCTATCAAAATTCAAAGATTATTTTCATTGAAGAAGAAGAGTTAGAAATGCAATGGTCGTATTATGTTTATATATATATATATATATATATATATATATATATATATATATATATATATATATCATGCTGTTTATAATTTTTAGAGCAGGTTCACACAATTTCTAAATGTGGTTAGAAAATAATTGTAACCTTTTTACTCACATGTAAAAAGTAAAAAGTTACAGGTGGCTGCAAAAAACTAGAATTAGGTTCTAATTGTGTATGTAATAAGAATGATTGTATTCTTTTTTTAAATGGTGCAGGTGCTGTGCCATTTGAAGACAAGGTTTTGGAGTGTTGCCCTTACTGTTCGGATGATTCCATGACCACTCAACAGATTTCCAGATGGCACAGTATTTTTCCGCAGCATGCTGTTATAATGTTCTATCCTGCTCTGTGATGATGCTCTTTTTCACACTGTCAGGCATAGAGAAATGTGTCACTGTGTGGGGAGGTTTTAGTAGGCGGTAGGGCAGAGGATCTCCACTGGATTGAGGGTGAAGTATTATTTGTTAAAACCGTAGCATTCTGCTGTTATTGTAGCCCTATTACTGCAGTTAGAAATAGCGGTGTGGTCTTGTGCAGTTGCAAAGGCCCTCCACGTGATAAATACTGGATATGCTGTCTTTTGTGGATTTGGCATGGATCGGGTTAAAAACACACCCCTGAATCCTTGTCAACTTCCCCTCTAACAGAGCAGCCAAACCAGCATGTGAAAAAATGTTGAATTTAAATCAAGGGAAGTAATGTTAAAACTTTACAATGCAATAGTGAGACCTCATCTAGAATATTGTGTTCAGTTCTGGTCACCTCGCTACAGAAAGGATATTGCTGCTTTAGAAAGAGTGCAAAGAGGAGCGACCAGAATTATTCCGGGTTTAAAAGGCATGTCATATGCAGACAGGCTAAAAGAATTGAATCTATTCAGTCTTAAAGAAAGACTACGTGGCGATCTGATTCAAGCATTCAAAATTCTAAAAGTCGACCCAAGGAACTTTTTCAACCTGAAAAAAGAAACAAGGACCAGGGGTCACAAATGGAGATTAGATAAAGGGGCATTCAGGACATAAAATAGGAGGCACTTTTTTACACAGAGAATTGTGAGGGTCTGGAACCAACTCCCCAGTAATGTTGTTGAAGCACCCTGGGATCCTTCAAAAAGTTGCTTGATGAGATTCTGGGATCAATAAGCTACTAACAACCAAACGAGCAAGATGGGCCAAATAGCCTCCCCTTGTTTGTAAACTTTCTTATGTTCTTATTAGACCTGACCTTATTGGAGGGAAATGGAAAACGCATGTGCGGAATGTGGTCGGGTAAATTGGTTGTCATATGAACCTGGCCACATACATAAAAGCACACTGGAAAGCTCAGTTACTACATATACAATCACTGAGTGTTTTAGAGTAACTGAATGAACCCCCATTGTCATCTGGAACCTTCTGAACAGAGATGCTGAGAGCTGGGTCTCCTGGGTGCGTAAGTGCGGCCTGCAAGAGGAAGAGCTCCCTGTCGACCCGCGAAGAAAACCATAAAGTAAATAAATCAAATAAAAAGGAGTATCCTGTGCCTTTTTATTCCTTTAGTTTTGATTTAATGTCATCCTCACATAATAACAATGTATTAATGAAATCATAAATGATGACTTAACATTCTGCAACCAGGCAATATTATTTCAGATGAACAATTCATTTGATTGCTCAAGCAATTCACAACAACTGGAAGATTCAAACCTTTACTGTATCCGTAACTGGAGACCTAGTTTTGAGTGAATGTGTGATCTCTTCTCAGAAAGCAGCAGGGAGTAACAGGGAATTCTCTTGTTTATACAGTATATACAACCAGTTGCTGCTGACTGTACACTTTTGCAGTATGGCAAGAGTAAACAGGAAATGTTGGAGTACACTTGGATTTTCGTTGTCAAGGTGCTTTAAGAACATGAAAAGTGTCCTACCATGTTAGGGTACATATGCACTCTGGTTTCTCAAAAAAATACAACACCTTTCCTGTGAGTTGAGAGTAAGACCTCAATGTACTGCATTAGGCTTGTTTCATATCTGCTTACCCTGTTTAACACTTAAAAGAAAAAGAAGCACATGCTGGTTATGACATTTTCCTCTTTTTTAATATTAATCATATATTGTTTTCACAAAATAACATAAACACATTATCGGTTTATCTGCTAGTGTACAATAAACATCACAAATATCAGGCAATAGATGCATAGAGAATCTGTTTAATAAAGTTTAATAAATGGATATGAAACAAAAATACATTTGGGTAGCTCATGTAAAATATTTTAATCAAAATCCATATCCCTAAAATCAGAGGAGTCTCTGATTCCATACTGTAAAAGTATCTAAGTAATCATAAGAAATAATGTGTGTTTATTGTAGTTTAGTAGCTTTGAGTGCACAATGGAAATGTATTTGTAAAATATTTGACATATGACTAAATATTTAAATATTGTAGTTTCCTACAACTTCTACATAACACGTGTAAAAGATTTGATTTATCAGATTCACAACTCCAGCACCTGTCACCTGGTTTCAATCTACATTTCAGTAATCTGTCAGGGGTACGAGAACCATATATAGAACACTATTACTTTTATTTAGTAAGGCTAAGTCTATTTACAAGAATGAAAATAGTTTCAAAACTAGCAGACAATCTAATGTTGTGCTGAGAACCTGTTGAATTGCTTATTTGTTCCACCTGGACCTTATCAATGTGCATCATAAGTCTAGCCAAATAAGTCATTTTGCAAAAGAAAAATGATAGGGGAGGAAAACTGGAATGAGATATCATGTGTTAAAAAGGGCACACTACTGAATCTATAGTAGGCATTTACTAACAACAGCAAAGAGTAAGCCTTCAACTTGTGCTAGTCCTAAAGGAGTACTAGCCCAGCATCCACAATCAGTTTACACTGATCTGAATAGCAAACTGACTGTTACTACTTACAAACCCTCAGCTGTTATATCTCAGCTACCTTCCTAAAGCAAATACTATAGTCACTGCCAACTTTCTGTGGGGGTAGAGGCTTTGAAGCACTGCTTCTGATGCATTTTTGTACCAGTTCTGGATTTTGCAACAGAACCATTCACTTGATTGAGGATTGACATAGCAGCACTTATATCACTGATTGTAGCAGGGAGCATTTGATAAGTGCTGTCTAAAATGTGCATCTGGAAGCATGTTCATGATTGGTTGGCACTATGCTGCATCAATATTTGATTGACTGAACAGACAATTGAAATATGATGGTAACATTTGTTTGGCACAGGGGGTGACAATAAGTGAGTGGCCTAATACTGCCTTGCAAGTTCAGTAGCATTAGCAGTTTGTTTTTTCCTTTTATAAAACAAACTGTAGAAATAGCACTGGGACAAAAGGCTCTCTCTCTCTCTCTCTCTCTCTCTCTCTCTCTCTCTCTCTCTCTCTCTCTCTCTCTCTCTCTCTCTCTCTCTCTCTCTCGCTCGCCAACATCCCAACATTTTGGTATGTTTAACATACCTTTCTTAAGGGAAAATGTCTTTGAATAAACACACACACACGCACACACACATACACACACACACACACACACACACATATTCAGTACTGTACCAATTACACATTGCACATTGAACACAAATTGTAAGCGCTATCTGAGGGAGGACAGGCTCTTCTGGCACCATTTCTCTGCAGCTTTCCAAAGGCAATCCAGCTGGAACTGTACTAGTTCTGGCTCGAAAACTTGTTATACTCATGTACTGTTTATGCACACAACAAACATACCCTCCCCCCTTTATTGTTCACTAAAGAAAAAACAATTGTCACAGCTGTGTGAGTTGTCAATAACAAGGCAATTCTCCCACAGTAACTGCAGCATTGTACTGTTGATTAACAGTGAGCTATGAAACAAACCCTACAGGCTTCAGATGGCTATCACTTTAGGAGAAATTCATTCTGTACCGATGTTGCAAAAAATAAAGCAAACACTAGTATATACAGTACAGTATACAATACAGCACTCAATGTGCCAGTCCATTAATCTGCTTTAAAATACAAATACAATTGTTGTTGTTGTTATTTTTAATCAACACAATAGTCAAGTTTTGTTGTTGTTCTTAGCTGTACGTTTATTTTAATAATCCATATTTTCAGGTGGTGTAGTAGCACTTTAGATTTAGATGAAATTAATTGTAATTACATTGTAATAACTGGGCAACTACTACCACGTGTTCCTGCTTTTACACGGTAACTACTGGCCTTGTGAACATTTTGTTACCCAATGTAATTACATAGAACACCATTTTCTAGTCCATTTCTATGTAATTACACACTTGTTACACCATGTAATAGCAGGACCAAGTGATCATGTGAAACGTGGAGGCACCAAATGATGGACAACAAAATTCTAGATATAGCAGCGTGGGTCACAAAGTTATCCAATAACTGTGTAAGATTCTCTTCTCATGTGTTAATCAAGTATTCTGAACACAGAGTCTATATTATAAAAACAGCACATAGCAAGACAGCCCAAACACAGTTATAACAGTAAGTCACCGGGTCTCATCTACATGTTGTTCTGAGCCCTCCTGTCTCAGTTTGGTGTTAATCCGAGCTGCAGAGGAGCATTTCCTTAATGGCGTCAGCAGATGTTCTTGTCTCAGCTTATATTGCTTCCTAGATTTCGCTAGGATGATACACGATGTAATACAAATTTCAAGCATACTGAGTTAACATCTGCTTTCCCTCAAGGTCAGCAGAAATTAAATAACAAGAAGTTGCACTAAGCACAGGATAAATCACAGAAGGTTCCGGACACCAAGAAAAACTCCTGCACATCCACCATTACATGAACCTAGATAATCTTCTTCTGTAACTTTCCACTGAGGCCCAGCACAGAGAAGGGAGTGCTGCTAATCTTATCTGTCTGAAATCCTGAGGATCAGGCACAGAGAGAGTTTCAATGATTTCTCACTTTTTACATTTTTAATGGTGCATATAACTGTAAATAAAACCTTACAACTGTATTCATGTAAAAAGTTTAAAATGGTAAATTTGCACCGTCATTTTGCAGATTACCAGGTTTTCCACCTGCTTTTAATTGCATTTATTGTTCTTTACTGTTGTTTGCTTTGGGCATCATCAGTACTGAAGTCACAGATTAAAACGAATGTGACTTTTTTTCTGTGTAGATGCAGTTTTACAGGTTTAACAAGGTATTTAAACATGAAGCACATTGTTAGTAATACTGCAATAAAGAAGGCTCCTTAAAATGAAGTGTAACCTTATGTGTAGGAAGGACATAGCCTGCTTCTGCTTAGGTTCTGCAGAGGCCAGGGCGCCCAATGCAATGCGTTCTGTGAAACTCTTGAGCTGTTTTGACATTTATTTTCATTAAAAGTGATCTTTAAAGGAATTCAGTCTCTTATTTGTTGCTTCATTTGTAAGATTAACTACACAGCCCTCAGATAAAGGGAGAACTCAGAAGTGAATGCAGGCTTATACTATTCTTGGAGATTTTGATGAACATTCTACTTGATCATAAATCAGTCATTCTATTACCCACATTTTGTATCTTATCTTATGCCATGGTGAACGTTGAGAGCCAGCAAGATGCTATATTTGACAAGACTCCATAAAGGCTCCATATTTATGACAATCACCACACAACTAAGTATCTTCTGTTGTATATAGGTCCCTTTGTGGCTTTATAGTGTTTAATAACTGTAAGAATTAGCCCATAAGTTACACCTGTATACCTCGCACCCTCTGGGTCCTTTTGCTATCATGTTAATTTCTCTAAATCTGCCTACAATTGATTGAGCAAGGGAACCCTTTTTACATGGTGGATTGCCAAATATAGTCCAGAAAAAAAATCACGTATGGGCAGGGTCTGATTTCAAGGGGGGCTTGATGTACTTTAGGGGATGCTCTGAAGGTTAAGCTTCTGATTACTTTTTGTATTCTTAGGATATTAAATGTAAGCTCGAAGACCTTCTAGGTACTTGCTTTGTTAGGATTTTTTAATTTGCTTCATTTGGTTTAATGATTCATGTACAGTAAGATGGTCTAAGACTACACAATAGGACCAGAGATTCTTGATCATTCTTTTTAGTTAGGGTTTCAAGTTCTGTCTTTTGTTCAGTTGCCATGTGTACCATACTCTGCTATAGTGCCCACATTACCCACTTCCACAAACGTGCACAATGTAGAAATGGTCAAATTAAATTACTTTAATTGTGCCACCTACAGTACAGTTAAATTGCAGTTTATTCACAGTCTGCTTTGGTCTTTACTGATTTACTGCATTTTCTGTACCGTTAACCTGATCAGTATTAAACGGCAAACATTAAAAAATCATTTGAACTCATTCCAAAAAAATATAAACAAATGAAATAGACACATTTGCTGAGAATATTTTAGTCTTTTATGATTTAGCTGGATGATTTTAATACGGTTTCAGTGTTACTATTGCTGCCACCTTGTGGTATGAATATAAAACACATTAAGGACAGAAGGATAGTAAATGTCTTTATTGTTGAAATGCAGGTACTGCTGGTTCTTAAACTCTAGTCGATGAAGCTAACAATTTAAAATAAAGCTCAAAAATCTTGACAGTTCAAGACTATGGTGTATAATTTTGAGATGAGGGTACATATGATTTATTATTTTAAACAGTTTTTAAGGTGCAGGAGATGCTCATGTATTTAAATAACATTCTGTGAATGGAATAAGTAAGTCTGTTCAATGCCTGGCTGTGTTCCAGTCGTGTAGAACACAAAGAGATTTACAATATCTCAATATTGGAGGACCAAAACGATTGCAAATATCATAAAAAAATAAACGAAATGTAAACAAATCTATTCAAATGTTTTTTTTTTTTTTCAGAAATAGAATAGTGATGCCTTTATTTCAAATTCATTTGTGTCATTTTAAACTTTTAGTATCAAAACCAACACAGATGTTCCAGTATGTGTATGTTTTTTTTGTTTTGTTTTTTTTAAACCCAAGACGGTGTATATTGAATCCCAAGGGAAGACAGCCAGAACAGTTTCAGGAGTTCTATTTAATCCTTTAATACTGATCTTCCAGACCCATGGCTCACTCCCAGAACATATACATAAATAAATGACTCCTCCAGCATATCTCAGAATCCAGAATGCTTGAATTTACCATCCTGTGCTGTTCCCAGTTGGCACACTCGGTAAAAGCGCAACCGCGGGGCGAGTCATACAGCTTAGGTTCACACCCTGGCTGTGCGAAGTCGGCAGTCTTCACTGGGGATTCAGAAGGTAATGTGACATTGGCTCTGGTGCCCAGTGAGCTCAGAGCAGACACCTGCAGGCAAGCCTTTGTCCCCCAGAGGCCGGTAGCTCGCTGAAATCCGCTCTCGAGTTCCTAGGTGTGAAAGAGGAAGCTGGTTCAGTCGTCGATTGGAGGATGCCCACTGAACCTTCGGGTCTCCTGAGCTGTGTGGGGAATTGCTGCGGTGACGGTGAAATGAAATATTGGACATTCCAAATTAGGGAGAAAATCAGGGGTAAAATAATTGGCCACACTAAATAAAAAATAAATAAAAATGTTGATGCTTATTATTATACTTTAAAGCAGCAAATATTGTTATACTGTTACTTTCTGGTACTGAGTCACTTCCTGTGCTGTAGGTCACGTTGTTCATTTGCAGCTAGACAGAAATTGAAAGTATTAAAAAAAATAATAAAAATAAGATCATCAAAAGAAAAGGTGATAATGAATCAGTGCTAATAAGAATAGAAGAACATGTGTTGTAAAAGATTATTACAATTTTAATTTAGGGGCACTAGTCCATGTGAGAATCTCCCTTGGAATTAAAACAACAATATGTGCAACATTAAACGTGCACAATGCTAATTGCATAGGGACATTTTTTCTTTACGATGAGAAGGAAAAAAAATAGGAAGCAGCTGCAGAACCTTCGCCGGGAATTGTGTTCCATGTTATTACAGAAGAGCAGGCACTGCCACTGTGCTATTCATGGACCCCTCTTCCACTGTGGTTTGAATCTGAAAGTCTGGCAGAGACACTATCCTTACACATTCTACAATCTTGAAAATCACATCTAGTTTGAAGCAATCATTATCGTTTGTTTTTAAGTACCTGGTCTTCCGCTGTGATTTAAAAAAAAAAAATGATAAAGCCATTTACTGTGTAGATTTTAGAACACACTCATTACCTGTTAAGAATATATTTTTCTAACAAAAATTACAATTGTTTTGATGATGAATCTTAATCAACCCTTGCAGAAAATTCCAGCATTGACTAGTTTTAATGTTAGTTATGTTTTTATAATCTGGTTGCGCTGGTTTTCAACTGGTCATGCTGGTTAAAGAGACTGGAATAATCATATTCATTTATTCAGAGAACTTTGTCTAATATCTAATATTGAATCTTTACAACACTTATTTTATGCCTTCTAGTTCAGGAATGGAATTCACTCTTGGTTGTCTGTAAAAATATCAGAACTACCAAATTTGATGTGTGATGACATTATGTGGTATTTTATTATAACCTGTAATAGTGACCTTTTATTTACTGTAAATCTTATTATTTTGTTAGCAAATGTGTTTATTCACAAACGTAAATGGTGAGGCTTGACGCCTTCGGCCATAGCCTTTACTCATGAGATCAAACTTGATGTAAAATCTCATAAAATGGTAAATTCTAAACTAGCATGTAAATCACATGATTTGCTAACCCAACGCCTCTTTGTTTAATGAGGTTAAGCGGTTTATAATTCCTACATGGTATGCCTCTCCCTAACATGTCATCAATGCAATCTGAATGTAATGGAGTAACATCCTATAATTCTTCTTTGTTCCACGATGTACCTCGTTTATATTGTAATTTATGCACTGACAAAACTAAATCATTTTAACATGTAAAAAAAAGAGAGGCTGGAATAATGGTTCAAGAAAAAGAAAAAATCAGCGATGGCAAACGCATACAACACATAAAACAAACGTGTTTGATAGCGTGGTTCACAATTATCCCGTATGCAGACAGAACATCCGAGCCCTTTGTACAGTTAGCTCTGTGACACCATCGACCTCATTTCCGAAATCTGGCCCTGTCATCTGTGATCACGGAATATTTACAGCGCCATGAGCCGGACCCTGATTGCTTTACCAATCCTGTTCTAGTGATCGGGTTAAGATCAGACTACTATTGCCACTACACCAATCAACAACGGCAGGGGTTTTGCAATTGTTATACAATTCCTTATTGCAAACAGAGGGGGCGTGTCTTTGCTACTGGTTGGTTGTTTCTGAAGTCCATCACATCTGGTGACATGAGGACGTTGCTTGCTGTCATGTCAAAAAAAGAGGAAAAAAATTACAAACGGCAAAACAGCAGCATAGGACCCGGCGTGTATTGATCAAAGGTATGTACAAGACATACATCGACTTCATATTTTCAGCATCGTGTGGTTGTATTGCATAGTTATTTTCTTTTTATTTATTAAATGATGTATTTGTTTTGTGTTATTCTATTATTAATAACGAGTTATTTTACTAGTTACCGGCACGTGTACTCTCTCCGGAAGGTCTTTTGGAAGATCAATGGTTAGAAATGTAAAATGTATGTCTCAGTTATGTAAAACCATGTAAGATTGTATTTTGGGAGACAGACTTACAGCTGTGGCCAGAAGTTTTGCATTACCTATAGAATTAACACATTGCTTCATAAAGTTGAATGAAACCTGCGGAATAATGTTATTTTAACATATTGAATTACATACCGCTTTGTAGTTTTCCACATACCTAACGAAAAACTGACAAAAATAGAAAAATATGATATTTCAAAATCTAACGTGACATACTGTAGTACTACTATAATGGCTTCCGGTAGACTTTTGCGATATAGTAGTGTAGTTCATTTCTTTGATTGCATGATGTTAAATAAAAGGTCTAAATTATGTTCATATCGGGTTTTTTTTTGTTTGGTTTTTAATTATGTCTCAGTCCTAAAATTCTAGGTGATGCAAAACTTGTGGCCATAGCTGTACACTACACCTGTCTAGGTGTGCCATGGCCATATAAGCACGAATACTAGTTGCTGTATCATTGTTTGCCTCTTGTCTAAAAATAGTGCTGTTTTTACAAAAAATCCCCGGCGCATCACCCAGCACGGGGATATTCCTCGTTAGACAACGGTGTTTTTTGTAAACCGAAAGAGGCAGTACATATCAAAGCAAATACAGACGTCTAATTGCAGCTGTCTGTGTAGAATGTTGTTCCAAGTTATTCATAAGTATATTGTATTTAATTCTCCCTCTATTCCTTTTTCCAATCTTCCTAGTGTAAATGTTATTAAAACTATTTCACCAGTCAAGTTACTGTATATAGATTCTGAGTCATACTCAAACACTTACTGTAGTTCTGAACTGTTAAATTCCCTTGAGGGGGGGGGACTAGTCTTCTGTGTGCTGACTTGCATGAGCTGGGCTTTTACAATTTCCTGTTTTCTTAGCAGCTTTATTTAGATTCAGTTCATCTTTAATCAGAGATAAAGGAGGTAGTTCTATAACTGTTGCATACCGATGATTTATTTACAGTGCCTTGCGAAAGTATTCGGCCCCCTTGAACTTTGTGACCTTTTGCCACATTTCAGGCTTCAAACATAAAGATATGAAACTGTAATTTTTTGTGAAGAATCAACAACAAGTGGGACACAATCATGAAGTGGAACGAAATTTATTGGATATTTCAAACTTTTTTAACAAATAAAAAACTGAAAAATTGGGCGTGCAAAATTATTCAGCCCCCTTAAGTTAATACTTTGTAGCGCCACCTTTTGCTGCGATTACAGCTGTAAGTCGCTTGGGGTATGTCTCTATCAGTTTTGCACATCGAGAGACTGACATTTTTGCCCATTCCTCCTTGCAAAACAGCTCGAGCTCAGTGAGGTTGGATGGAGAGCATTTGTGAACAGCAGTTTTCAGTTCTTTCCACAGATTCTCGATTGGATTCAGGTCTGGACTTTGACTTGGCCATTCTAACACCTGGATATGTTTATTTGTGAACCATTCCATTGTAGATTTTGCTTTATGTTTTGGATCATTGTCTTGTTGGAAGACAAATCTCCGTCCCAGTCTCAGGTCTTTTGCAGACTCCATCAGGTTTTCTTCCAGAATGGTCCTGTATTTGGCTCCATCCATCTTCCCATCAATTTTAACCATCTTCCCTGTCCCTGCTGAAGAAAAGCAGGCCCAAACCATGATGCTGCCACCACCATGTTTGACAGTGGGGATGGTGTGTTCAGGGTGATGAGCTGTGTTGCTTTTACGCCAAACATAACGTTTTGCATTGTTGCCAAAAAGTTCGATTTTGGTTTCATCTGACCAGAGCACCTTCTTCCACATGTTTGGTGTGTCTCCCAGGTGGCTTGTGGCAAACTGTAAACGACACTTTTTATGGATATCTTTAAGAAATGGCTTTCTTCTTGCCACTCTTCCATAAAGGCCAGATTTGTGCAGTATACGACTGATTGTTGTCCTATGGACAGAGTCTCCCACCTCAGCTGTAGATCTCTGCAGTTCATCCAGAGTGATCATGGGCCTCTTGGCTGCATCTCTGATCAGTCTTCTCCTTGTATGAGCTGAAAGTTTAGAGGGACGGCCAGGTCTTGGTAGATTTGCAGTGGTCTGATACTCCTTCCATTTCAATATTATCACTTGCACAGTGCTCCTTGGGATGTTTAAAGCTTGGGAAATCTTTTTGTATCCAAATCCGGCTTTAAACTTCTCCACAACAGTATCTCGGACCTGCCTGGTGTGTTCCTTGTTCTTCATGATGCTCTCTGCGCTTTAAACGGACCTCTGAGACTATCACAGTGCAGGTGCATTTATATGGAGACTTGATTACACACAGGTGGATTCTATTTATCATCATTAGTCATTTAGGTCAACATTGGATCATTCAGAGATCCTCACTGAACTTCTGGAGAGAGTTTGCTGCACTGAAAGTAAAGGGGCTGAATAATTTTGCACGCCCAATTTTTCAGTTTTTTATTTGTTAAAAAAGTTTGAAATATCCAATAAATTTCGTTCCACTTCATGATTGTGTCCCACTTGTTGTTGATTCTTCACAAAAAATTACAGTTTCATATCTTTATGTTTGAAGCCTGAAATGTGGCAAAAGGTCACAAAGTTCAAGGGGGCCGAATACTTTCGCAAGGCACTGTATGAGTTTATTTTTTATGTTAATTACATTTCGCAATGTTTATTAGCAGGAATCCTGGAACTGTTTCGCTCAAAATAACAGGACAAACACATACATCCCAATACAAAATAACGTTTTTGGATATGCCCCATTAATAAAGGAATTTTACCTATAAGTTTGTAAGAGTGCCTTGGTTTTTGGTGATTTGCCTGATGGATTCATTTGAATCTACACAAAAACAATGAACTTACAGGTATTTTTTCACCTATATTTCTTACAAAATAAGTAGTCCCAGTCAACCGACTCTTCTTTAAGTGTTTCAGTTTAGAATGATGGATATGTCAGTCAGCATGCAACATTAAATAACTTGTTGCCTATATATTGTTTAGTTTAGTTTATTCATTTGGTGTCTTTCCAGGGCAACACCATTATAAACTGTGTCATAATGTGATGTCAGTAATGAAGCCTTTGAACAAGGAAAAATAACCAAACATGAATGACTGCTTATCGTGTTGTGCTGTCTCTTTTATATGCAGGTCAAAGGGTAAACATGGGAAGTTTACCTGATGCTAGCGTTCTTTCTACACAGATTCATAATACCCTCGTTAGCTACCACAGCATTGGAGAGGAGGAGTGGAGAATCGCAAAGAAAACAGTAAGTATCTCTGCTACAATGAAGAAAAGTACTGAGACAGGTTCCAATTAATAAAGAGTTCAATGGCAACATTTATTACAGTGGCAGTGTGTCTCTGGCAGGACTTTAGTGGGCCTGGTTTATCCATGTCAATATTTTGATTTTTTGCTGCTCCTTTACTGTGGGAGATGACATTTCATAACTGATTAGGACCTAGATGGGCTTTCTCATGTGCCCCATTCCAGGGCATGAAGTCAAGTTCATGAAGGGCAAGGCAATGTTGCCTTCGTTGAGCGTGAAGATTCAGGGGCACCAAGGCAGTTCTAGGGGGCAAAAAGAGCACCAAGGCAATTTCATACTCATTCATAAAACAACACAAAATTGGTTATTGATTGTTGATTGCCTATTGGTTGTTGATTTTTGTCTGTGCCTGTACTCATTTCAGATTTTGCTCAGTAATGGTTCCATTTAAAGTTGCTTTGCATTTCAAAAACAAATATCTAGCCCTATCAATGCAGTTTGCATAGCACCTCCACTCCTCTGTTTGTATTAGTGTTCACAAAACAAATGGTTTTTCAATAATCCTGCTAGATAATGTGCTTGGCAGAAATGCCCATGAGTATATACACACAACAAAACCTTGCATCTCCACATTAAAAGAAGGCATGTTAGAATTACAGTAACCAAAATGAATGCTTTAAACAGTGAATTGTGAAGCCTGCCTTTATAATGTATCCAAATAGGGATTAATAGAAAGCATGTGGCACTCTCTTTATCCTTGTTGGCAAAGGCAGGCATATTTCCAGCCAGGTTTTAAATTACTTACAGTTGCTTTTCTCTGAAATTGAATTGAGTTCACTAGTTCGAATGAGGACAAAGTCATAACTCTAAAGACACCTGACTCTCCAATGCACATACAGTGTTTAATAAGCAGCTTCTTAGTGCTAATACAGAACTGTACAGTATGCTGCAGACAGGATTGCAGTGTTAGTACCAGTCATTTAATTGTTCAGTGGCAACCAGCAATCGCTACAGCTTCAAGAGAGGTTCACAGCCAAGAAAGTCTTGCAGCGACTGTGCAGTATCAGTGTTCCTAAATGAGTGGCTTGAACTAACAGTTGTGTTTTTGTTTAAAAGTGATATGGTACCACTGCCAGTGACAGATTTAGAGGTTTAGTGTTTCTTGGCAAATAAGGTTTAAACGGATCAGTGGGATATATTACTACACCTGAGCTGCCTCTTTTAAAAGAAAACCATCTAAATAGGGACATTTAATCACATTAAATGGGCTATGTTTCCAATCCTCCCTCATTAGGGTGGGTGAAGCATGCGTCTGGCGATTCTGTGGAGAGCGCTCTGTGCTGCTCATTAACTTTGCTGTTTTCAACTTGTTGGATAATTATTATTAATATTATTTAGTCATTTCGCAGAACCTCCTGGTAACAACAAGCCTCTTTCTTTAACCTCTGGAGTCTGGACCACCAAGCCTCCTAATCAATGAAGCACAATCTTTCTGCATTTTTTAGAAGTACAGTATAAATGCTCCAGTAAATATAAATAATAATCTCAATACTCATACTTTAATGTTTTTTGTTTTATTGATTAGGCGTGGCTGCATTTTAGTAACAGTGATAGCAGCTGGTGGAATTTGTTTTCGGTGTTTGACGAAATGGATACATTTCTTACTTGCAAAATAAAAACAAAGGAAGAAAACACAAGAGTCTACAGAAAGTGCAAAGCGACAGAAAGTTATACAGAGTCCCTTTGGATCACTTGTATGTTGGCTTTAATAAAAACATGTATCATTGTTAGTAGTTATTATAGTTTTATCTTGAGGTTAATGTTTTTGATATTGTAAACATTTTAAATGGCACATCATTTTGCAGAGATGGGAAGTAAATGGTAACGTGATAAACATTTACAGTGCAGACTATAACTTTGCCGAATAGAAACTGAATACGACTGTTTCCAAAGAGATTCCCAAATACTGGTCTTTTAATTCTGTGCATCCAAATACTTGTAATTAAAAGTTTTAATAAGTAAGCCTACTGCTTGTTATTTTGTCCTAACCCAGCAGTTTGTCACCCAAACTGTTGTGACATAAATTATTTATTAAATAAACAGATTATTCTCCATTTTATTGCAACTGTTGTGCCATTCAGTAGAACGGAAATTGTAAAGAGGTACTTGAGCTGAAACCTCCAGACAGAAGGGGTACAGTTTCAAAAAAAGGTTGAAAACCCCTGCACTGAAGCATTGCCTGTAGTGTACCATGGAATGGTTATGAAAATCAAAATCTTAACAGAGGTGTGCTGGATTTTTCTCAGGGGGTGGGTGTGCTATTTTACCTGTTTAAATTATCTGCCAAACAGGGCCCCGTTGTATAAAAATAAACCATTCTAGACTTTTTGGGGTTTCATTTTCAAAGGTGACTAAGGGGTTTAATGGAGTGTACTGTAAATCAGGATATCCCACGGATCTCGTGATTACTCAGTCCCTGACCACCTTCTGGCACCTCCTCAAGACACACCTGTTCAGACAGAGTCTGTAAACCTCACAACTCTCAACTATACTGGACTATATGGCACCCAATTGTACCAGTACTTGCATCAGATTGTACTTGCACTGAACTGATCCATACCTTGCCATATTCTACTACTGTTCTTAATTATAACTACTTCCTGTATCTTGTATTTGACTTTACTCTTACAGGTATCCGTATTCACGTTTTTTGTAATTGCTCTTATTGAAATCATTCTCTTCCATTCATCGCAAATATTTCTAATATAAGTTAACTGCTCTTAGGTGAAACCCACTCTTACATGTAATTATTTACTGTATTCTCTATTTTATTTGATTTCTTTGCTCTTATTTGAATTTGATCTTTTGCTATGGACTTTACTGTACTTTACAACTGCTCTTGTCTCTAATGTGATATTCTGAAATGTGCTAATTTAGAATGTGATATTTTGTAATGTGATACTTTGCACTGTGATATTTTGTAACAACTGTAAGTCGCCCTTGATAAGGGTGTCTGTTAATGAATACATAATTCTTAATTGTTTATTTAGCAGACGCCTTTATCCAAGGCGACTTACAGAGAGACTAGGCTGTGTGAACTATGCATCAGCTGCAGAATCACTTACAATTACGTCTCACCCGAAAGACGGAGCACAAGGAGGTCAAGTGACTTGCTCAGGGTCACACAATGAGTCAGGGGCCGAGCCCGGATATGAACCGGGGACCTCCTGGTTACAAGCCCTTTTCTTTAACCACACAGCCTCCTCATAATATTGTAACTCATGCTTTCATGAGGGGTCTAGTGTAAAAAAAAAACATCAAATAAATGTGCCTTAAACTCTTGTGTGTTTTTACCTTTTCCTGATGGATTTTTTTGGAGTTAATAAGAAGATCCAGCAGGTTCACATTGAAATTTCAACCTCAGTAAAACTACAATATATGGAAGTTTTTAGGAAACATTTAACCTGTATGAGCACTTACTGTACTTTTGTTTCTTATTTAATATAATTTAATGGATCATTCTGCGTAAGAGAATTTATAACAAAGTATTGTAATTTAGCATGATGGTAACAGGGACTAAAGTAATCGTATACCTGTACTACAGTTACATCTGAGGTAATCAAAAGTGTTGATCGTATTCTAGCTGGTAGAATAATGTTTGAAAGATTATTGTAATTTACATAACAATATTTAAAATAAATAAATAAAATAAATGTAAACTTTTTTTTCCAGAAAGATGTAACAGTATGGAGGAAGCCATCTGAAGAATTCAATGGATTTCTGTACGTTTTTTAAAATGTACAAATCAATGTTATGTTTCTTTGTTATTTGTACGGTTGGCAATTACAATTGGCTTCCTTGTTTAAAAAGAGTGTAGATTTACAATTTTGCTGTTGTGAAAACTGTTTAAGCTACTGATAGAACATCCTACTGGTGCATGCATAAGCATTGTATTATATGATAAAGGCAATAGTACATTAGGGTCACGTCTAGTCCTGCTTCCTTGTCCTCCTGTACAAATCCACTATTTTGTATGCTGAATTATATTGTATAAAATAGTTATTTGTTGCTACATCACAAAAAGGGAATAATAGTTTTCACTCTCAATATTGAAACATGTTTTTCTTTTCTTAGTTATAAAACTGAAGGCATTGTGGAAGAGACTCCCAACAGGATCGTGGATTACATTCGCCCTGGTCCTTACCGGTTAGACTGGGACAGTTTGATGACCTCTATGGACATTGTTGAAAAGTTTGACCAGGTCAGATTGTATAATAGGAACAATAAATAAAATACTGCTAAATTTCTACGGGGAAGGTAAAATTATTGTCAGTTACTGGCTGAAAGTTCCCAGATTAGCTCTTTTGCTGGCATTCATTTCTAATGTTAATAGTAATGGCTACCTGTCATGCTTAACAGTTATGTATAGTGCCCTACCAAATTCACGGTACGTTTTTATAAATTTCACGGTCATAACATTTTAAAAATCATAAATTTCATAATTTCAGTTATTTAAATCTTATATTTCACGGTGGTGTAACAAAGTATGAACATGTAGTTAAAAACGGCAAAATATAAACATTTAAAGCAGTGAAGTTAACAAATGCATGTGCCTAACAAAGCAGATACGCTAAAAGAAAATAAAACTGAAATCCAGAGGATCGCTCTGATTGTTGCGTTTCTGTTATTGTTATTATTTTTTTTAAAAACTGTTCTGGTTTTAAACGTCATTGTATGCAACAGTAACTCATACTATTCTGAAATGCTGTTTTTCTTCATTCCCTGTCTCTGCGGTGTAAATACCTGTCCATATTTAGACACAGCACTCTCTGCATCCACAGAGTTTGTTGGAATTGACAGACAGCGGGGGGCGGGGCGGGTCTGTAACTGGACAATATATCCAAAGACAAAAAATTATAAACGTGAAGTCTTTGAAATGACTTATTTATTTATTTTATTTATTTTTTGTCCTGCAATGTTTTTTTAATGTATTTTTCTGCTCATACTACTACTTGGTATATATTTGGCTTCCAAATTATTTTACATGATCCGCTGCAGTAATGATTGTAGCACTCTTTGATTTATTTTGGACACCCATTTAAAAATGTAGGTCGTCTGACGGTACTACCAGTTGAGATCCATAGGTCTTACTAAACCTGCCCCAGATGCCTGTGTCTACCAATCAGTGAGTAGACCCCAGTTATTGGCTGTTGCCAAGTGTCAATCAATAAACCCTGAGTAATGGGTCACTCTTTCATTATAAACCTTAGCCATTTGTTCTGTTGTGCACAAAATGACCTGGAGGGGGAAGGGAGCAGTGCTAGTCTATTCTGACAAGTCAGGCAAAGTTAATTTGTTTTCCCATTACGGGAAAACAAATTCAGAAAATTCAGAAACATTTCGCATTAAGGGAAAAAAAAATTCAGAAACATTTCGCAATGTATTTGCTGTCTTATGTTTAAATGATTCACCTGGCTCATAACTCTGTACATGTAAGAGCCACCCATCTAACTGAAATGCTCTTTCTGCATCAGGGATGTTGTATGATGCGCTACACCACAGCAGGGCAGCTCTGGAACATCATTGCTCCAAGAGAGTTCATTGACTTCTCCAGCACCACAGAGTATCAGGATGGACTCCTGTCTTGTGGTGAGTGTTGCAGCCAACAGTTATTTGCCTACTGAGATACAATAAACAATCATGTTGTTTTTGTGCAAGTAAAACAAAGGGAAAAAATGTCTTAATGTGATTAATTGCAATACCTGGCAACAATCCCATTTGACTGAAGTAAAAAAGCGAAGGAACAGTAATATAGTACTTGACGAATTTCTCATTTCAAGCACTGCCAGTGACCAATAGCAAAGAGGAATGAATAATTTGGCTAGATTTTATGTTTATTTTAAATAATCCTCTGTATTTTCTAAAAGGAGTGCTTTGTATCTAAATCAGGAACATGTCCTGCATCATTTTTTGTTTCATCTAAAGGGGTGGCACGGTGGCATAGTGGTTAGCGCTGCTGCATCACAGCGCTAGGGTACTGGGTTCGAATCCGGCCTAGGGTACTATCTGTGTGGAGTTTGCATGTTCTCCCCATGTTTGCGTGGGTTTTCTCCGGGTACTCCGGTTCCTCCCACAGTCCAAAAACATGCTGTCCAGGTTGATTGGTCACTCTAAATTGCCCTGTGTGTGTGGTGCCCTGCGATGGACTGGCGTCCCGTCCAGGGTGTAGTCTCGCCTTGCACCCTGTGTATGCCGGGTTAGGCTCCGGCTCACCGCAACCCTGTAAAGGAGTAAGCGGTTAATGATAATGGATGGATGTTTCATCCAATGTAACTTAATATTTCTGTTGTACACTGTTTGACAATAATGCAGCTATATCATCTTTATCTGACCTGCCATGTTGTTTGTTGAATGAACCCTTCATACTGGGGTTGCAATGTGTAACGTGAAATGTGCTTGTTCTTTTTATGAAGGTGTGAGCATCGAATATGGCGAGGCGGGGCAGAGCTGTGTCCGCGGGTTCAATCACCCATGTGGCTGGTTCTGTGTTCCACAGAAAGACAATCCAGACCACAGCCTCCTGACGGGCTACATACAGACTGATCTCCGGGGGATGCTGCCACAGTCTGCAGTGGACTCTGCCATGGCCAGCACTCTGACTCATTTCTATACAGACTTAAGGAAGGCTTTGAAAATATAGTTTGTAATGTTCTACACTCTTTAAAGGAGCATAACCCATGGCAATGCAAAACAGCTCAGGGTAGGTCATACAAACCTAGTAGATGTTTTTCAGTGTTTGATATACTGGTTTATGGATATCATGTCATGTGTGCATGTATCCTGTTTGATAGAAGCCTTTGGTTTAGACAGGTTTCTAGTAAGATTTTAATTGATGATTGTAATTGAAAATTGAAATGTGATCCATATATTCTTTCTGTGAAGATAAGTCAGCATGAAGACATAATATACATCTATCGATCTATCTATCTATCTATCTATATGTAAGTTCCATCAGACAACGCCTCCTGGGTCGAGGCCAAAGTCTGGAGAAAGATTTCCACGTCTGCCATTTACAAAGTTCAGCACTTCTTGATTAGTCATCAGAATGTATGACGTTGTTCTAATACTGCAGATAGAGGATAAGTGATGGTTCAAAGTATACATTTTTTCTAGATGTTGCATATAGAACAGGAACCAGTCATACTAATCTCATACATAGTCACTGTGGGTAGGGACCATGGTTTTTACTGTTGTAGATTCTTAGACATTCTCATATAAGGACATTATATATATATATATATATATATATATATATATATATATAACAATTAAAATAGGAAATATTCTCCTGAAGTTTAAAATACTTACCAAGAACAGTGAGTCCAAAAACATTTTAAACCCCCGAGTACCATTCACAGGTAATAAAGGGATGTGAGGTAAGGAGACTACAACAAAGACTGCAAAAGATTTAATGGTGCTGGCTCAGGAAATAAAAGTAGTAATTTGCTTTGGTGTATTTAGAAAAAGGTTTGACAGATTACTGAATCTAATATTTATGGTATGCAGGCTTGTGAGTTCAGTAGTGTTTTGTTTTGTTTTCTACACCAACATAGTTCAGGTGTTAAAGTGCAAGTATGATTGTAGCACAGATCGCAACCAAAGTGACAGAGACAATATTGACTTCCAATATTACGCACTGATTTAACACTCCTATTTTTCAGGTAATGATGAAGTGTATGTTATGTTGTACATAAAAGTTTGTCCTAATAGAATAACTAACTAAGTAAAACATGCAAGTACCTATGATAACCCTCGCTCACTCCATTTCTGCTGTTTTGATGCTGGAAATACAGGTTTTATATTATTTTTGGGACAAAAGGCACATTCTTAGTAAAAAAAAAGCAGCAGAGGGGTCAGGGAAGGGTTATTTTACTCAAGGGAGAGTAGTGATGAGTGGTGTTAAGTCTACAGAAGCTGTGATCACAGATCAACACAAGGGACCAGTGCATTTACAGTATATTCCAGCATATCAAAGGGCATTAAATGGTAATTACTCAAAAATGCAGAAAGGTTGAATGTAAAGTTCAGTTTCTGCTTCCAGAGCATGAATGCAATAGTCATACAGTGCTAAAATAATTCAAATATGTTATTGTGGAAAATAATGATACTAATATACTGAAGGATAACAGATGAAACCCTTTGTTCCAGTTTGTCGTTTGCACCACTTTTTCTTCTTTCTAAAACCAGCAATAAAGACAGCATTTTCAATTTAGGGCATTTGTGGTACGCACACATAATGACTCATAAGTTTGGTGCTAACTTTGTACTGGAGAAAGGCAGTTAATCTGGTCCATACATGTAATGCTGATGAGCATTTCTTGTATTTAATATATGTATGTACTGTAAAGAACCATTTCTGTATATTTACCTAAGCCTTGGACTTTCTAACCAGGAAAATGTCATTTTCAGTGTGAAATTGTATTGAATTTGAAGTTTGAGTGTATGTATGTATACCCTGAAACTTTTTTTTCTCTTAAGTAGGTTGGTGTCTCCATGTATTCCATCAGTCGTTTTCAAGTTTAAATGCATGAAAAAAACTGAAGTCTCTATTTTGAAGCAAGTGCAAATGCAAATTACTGTAACTTTAATAGGATATGCAACACTAACAAAAGATTATCCTTGCTGTACTGCTGTCTTTTTACATTTTTATAATTGCTAGGCTTTTTTTCCCCCAATATTATTTCAATAATTGCCCAAATGTTTTGCAATATTTCATTTTTGCTACCCGTTTGTTTAGCCCACCCAGTTTACACATGCTGACCACTTAATAAAGTGATATGCCACTAAACACAAACAAAACAAACCAGTTTTTATATTGCAAACTTGAACCGTTAAAGCACGACATCTCAGGGTTAAAATTTTATTTTTTTAAAAGCACGCTTAATATTACTTCTCTGCTATGGCTGCTAAAATGGTGTTCTTGAGCGCACATTTTTTACAGCATTGTGGTAAAAATAATTTATTATTATTATTATTATTATTATTATTATTATTATTTTATTATTTTATTATTTTATTATTTTATTATTATTATACAAGCTTTTTTTTTTTTAACATAACACTGGTCTGACCTGGTCATGCACAATTGTTTATAGGCCAAAAAAGATGTACTGATAGCTTCAATAGGACATTTTACGTATAATACCCATGTTGATTCAATGAAAAAGAAATGTTCATTTTCTGGAAAAAAACTGACTGTGGCAGGGATGGGGTTAAATCCTATCCCAGCCAACGATCACAGGTGTGGCCATTCCCCAATTAGGTAATTGATGCTAATTGGGGGGGGGGGGGGGGGGGGCACCTGTATGAAAGGGAGCAGAAATCCTTTGTTTGGAGAGGAAGTGAGTTTTTTTTTTTTTTAATCTTTGTGTAGATGTTAATGAACCGTAAAGTGAATGCGAATGCCCTGCCTATGTTGTATTGTTTTTGTAAACCTTTTGTTTTGGCCCTCGTTCCGTGTTTATTTTGTTGCCGTTTTTATGTTTAATAAATGTGTGCTTTGCACTTTAGACTGGAGCTTCTGTCTCTGAGTTTCTAATCCCTGCCGGTAACAGCTTGGGCCACAGCGCTATCCTGTCACACTGACACTCTGCTGTCAACCAGCATGTTTACACATTTTATACATTTCATTTGTTACCCATTAATCTTACTGTGAATCCATATATAAAGTCAGGTGTAATTTAAAACTCTATTGCATAGTAATTTGAACCATTACAACTTTTTCGAGAGCAGTTTGAGCTACGTGGACTTTTCTGTACAGCTCAGGCTTTACAAAACCTGGAATTGCTAAATGCAATCTTTCCAGTATAATACTTGCTTTTGAAAGTTTCGACTGTTAAAACATACCTTTTATTTTATATAAATAATTAAAATACAGTACATTATATAAAGACAATCTCAGGGTTTTGTTGTATAATTGTTCCCCATGCAAAACAGTGCCCCCCGCATCAAAGACATGCACAGAGTCTTGTTTGAGTCGCTTTATGGAAATCAAAGTGGTCAGTCAAAGACGAGAAAATGCAATTACACCCCGACCACAGCATTACCTGAAGACTATAGGAATAAAGAACAAACAAACACACTGGCAAATAAGTTGCGTAGAACACAAGGCTAGCTCTTCATCCATTTACCAGGTTGGCTGTTAATATTATACATTAAAAAAAGCTGCCTGATTTCTGTGACATTCAGCCCATTAGCCATAATAAATACAGGTATATCACAAAATATATATTTACAAGTTTAGGAACAGCAGAGTGGTATATTTTTAAAACGACCCAAAATAAAAGCAGTGCAGTCCATTGAAGCAAATGTATTTGCCATGATTGCTAAACATTCAAATTCTATTTTACTGGACCTGCAGTGCCTTGCAACTCGTTAGTGCTGCAGTAAAACAAATGGGGAGGGAGCTTGTTAAAAATGTAAAATTGGACATCTTTGAGGTTTTCATACAAAAGCCAACGGTTTTAAATGCCTTAACAAGCTCTGTAAATATCTTGCAGTAGAACATAATGACAACTCAATTTTATCTCTCTGAATCTGCTAAATACAATGCTGTAGATCAGAGCTAGTATTTTTTTGTGCACACCATGTTTTTCACACGCAGCTCTTTACAGTATCAGTGTAATAATTACAAGGTATGAACTATTATTTGTTGTCACTAATAAAATGTACAAACCAGTGAAGGTACAATAAGGCATTCTCTTTACAAGATCAAAAATTGGTACAATTGCATGGCCATTCGGAATAATAATTCATTTTCCATCTTCTGTAATTAATGGAATGTATTTTGCATATAAATCTAACACACTACAGTTCTGTAAACATTTTGAAATATTAAACTACCCAAAGCAATTTCCCATACCTTACAAAGCATCAGCAACAATCATTGAATGCTTACTATATAGAGATACAATGCTGTCTACAAAAAATATATATATACTGATGCACAATGAAAACGCAGCAGTCTTAAGTTTTACATCAATAGCTCATTGGGCACATATATAATGTTATTTACATTTTAAATAGTGAACAGATAGGTTTGTTGATTGTTTGAGTAGTATTGTTCCTTGGGATAACAAAATACTGAGCTCAAGATTTCATAAAAACGCCAGGTGCTCTGTATTTGAGTTGAGTTAAAATAGCCAAAATGAGTTGATTAAGAATCTGTATAAACAGCCATTCGAAAAGACATTATTTTAATGAACGCAAGAACAGCAAAAGATACGACCATTCCCTGCTTGAGTAATGAAGATCGCCTGGTTGCTATCAGCATGATTGAATGCGGCCTGTCTGTGACAGAAGTTGCCCTGGAGAATGAGATGTTCTGCTTCAACAATCAGCAGACAGGAAACTGGCTCTGAGAGGGACAGGCCACGTCCTGGAAGGCAGAGGTCTATGCGTCAACGCTGCCAGGATTGTTTTAATGCTCAGGGAGGTCATACCCGATACTAACGTTGTAATGTTTTAATTTTGACAGCGTGTCACGTTTCATACTGAAAACTTACCATGACTCTTTGATCTGTATTTTTGTTCACATTTTTTGTGATTTTGTTTGATGTCTATGTTTAAAATATTTGATTAAATCCATTAGACCTGAGTGTTGCGTTTCTTTTGTGCATCAGTATATTAATGGTAAACATAGTATTAAACTACAACCATTCTAATAAGCACAAATTAAAGACCCATCACCCGTTGAAACCCAGAAGCAGCCTACAAATAGACAAATGCAAGGAATATCTGGTTCATGTGTGTTTTTAAACACTTGGCATTTCATAACATTGTGCCCATTCACATGTCACATAGGCAGTCTCATGCTTTTGTTATTTTTCTTTGTTGACAAAGCATTCACATGCATTAAAAATGAAGTGTCACAATTGTGAATTGTCACAATTCCAAACCTGTTCATTGCTGTGACCATCAGTGTGTGATCTCAAAAAAAAAACAATGCCACTTTTCCAGAACTTTCCAAAACTTTCAAAGCAGTTATCATGACAGGTTCCAGAGGCCTTTCTGAGGCAGGGCTTGGCAGGGGGACCTATAAGCCCTCCTTCTCTGTCTGTGCTGGTTCCTGTGGCTGCTGGGCCTCGGCTTCGTTCCCTTGAACAGGCGAGTGATTGCGGCTGTTCCTGGTGCTGTCATGGCTGCCGTGACTTCCTGCGCTTCCAAGGCGGGTTGATGCTACGACAGCTTTTACCGCAGCCTGAAGAGAATCACAGACACAAGACGTATAAGAAAAAGGTATCAACGTTTCTGAAATGTTTTCAGGTGTTGGAAATGTAAGAAATGGCCAGCCCTGGTTGAGTTAGTACGACACTATTTCTTTTAGCTGGTTAAGCTGGTTCAGCTCTTGGTTGTAAAATTCAAGCAAGTACTGTCTGCACTTCTCATTGATTACATGCCAGCTTCTTCAAGGTAACCTCTTCACTGGACACAAGTTACAAGTATCCAAGTATAACTGATTACCTGTATCCATTTACCATTGCCTTGATTTGTAATAGATAGACCTAAGATTGTGCAGATACTTATGACCTGGTTTTTAGGATCAAACATACAAAAAAGTAAAATTGCAATGGGCCAAATGAAGTCTTTCCTGTATGAAGGATGTATGGATGCCTATACAGTAAATGCTCATTTTAGCAACAGGATTGATCCTTCTATTTTTAAATGCTTGCAATAGCTTTCATTTGAAGTGAAACTGCATTCATATTTTATCCAACTGCCAGCTCATTAAGTTTTTTCTGTACCTTTAGCTTGCGACGGGCATTGAACTCCTGGAGTTTCTTCTGTGCATTGTCCATATGTGCAAAGTTAACTGCCGTCCCTGTCACCCAGGGGTGCTGCAGGGTCTGGAAAGTGCTGAGCCGCTTTTTCGGGTCCTGGACGATCAGTTTCCTCACCTGCAGTAAAGGAAATATATACATAGAAAATCCTCAAACCATTTAAAAAAATGATTTATATAGTGGGTTCTTCAAACTGCAAGTAGATTATATATAACAATTAGGCAGGATCAGTACACTTCACTGCAGTGTGATCTTATTGTTTCACTTTAACCTAACGTTCTGGTCTCCTACCCGCTCTCCTCACCTCGCAATGCCAGGGGACTGACCACAGTAATGCTCACATTTCTACATATGAAAAGTTGTATTAACAGAGGTTTCCATCCATTTTCCAGTGTTGAGATATGTATTCTACTTTTTCTACAGTTGAATTTGCAATGTGGAGATATTTCAAAGACAACGTTCAAGATAGAATATTGTTTCTGCTTCCTGGTATCTAATCACTTCATGTGCTGTGTTGTAGATCAAACTCGCAAGGATGCAGCAGTTATCTAAAGCATTGTATTTGAAATATTAGTATACGCTGAATTAAAAAACAAAAAACCAAGAACCAAAATAAAAATGGTTTAAATGATCTACAGCCATCACAGCTCAGTTGAAATCAGCACAGCTCAGATCACTGACTACATACAACAACTAAAGAACCTCCTCAATAAACTGAGGGCTGGAACAGCGATAGTGTACAAGAAAGCACTGCAGGCAACACAAGGAACACAATAGCAGGCTTAAAAAAATATTACATTAACATAATACTGTTGGGTGATAATGTAACAGTGATATGGAGTAACGAGGAACGCTTGAACGCTTGCATAATGTCCCATGCAGATAATCAAGTGGATGACATTAATGGAGTGACTAATAGCACCTTTCACTAGAGGGGATTTTACAAGCAAGTTATCACGTGCCACAAACAGAACACTTATGACAAGAAGGGAGAACAATGACCAGGGGAAATGGCCACCTACTGTATAGTAAAAAATAAATAAATAAATAAATGTCATCGCTGTGTTACAGTTGAATACAAACCATTTGGGTTGCTAGGCTTATTTTAACTTTACAATACTGTAATTATAAATACATACCGCAGCTCTGCAACAACTACCATCAAGTACAGTTTAAGACTAGGAAGGGTTATTTTGTTTTGGTGGAAGACAGACGCAGAAGTCTCTTTTTAAAGTGACCTATGTACCTGCAGTGTCAAAATAAACCCTAGGAACCTAAGAAACAGTCCTGCAAAAGAATATATTAAGTAGTAAGACAGGGGGTGAATGGGCATGACTGTATATACTAGAACAGCATTTTTTTTTTTTTTTTAATGAATGAAGAGATCAAGCATACAGTGCATATGTTCCGACTCACCAGATCTTTGGCGTTTAGGGACACATCATCCCACCAGGGGGAGACAAAGTCATATTCACAGTTTAAAATCTTCTTGAACATGTACTGATCTCCTCTTTCATCATAGAACGGTTCAAACCCGCAAAGCCTTGCAAAGTGAAAGAAAACAAATGTTATGTGTGTTTCTCTGTAGCTGACGACAACAGGAACTTACACTTCCCGTTAATCTGTCATCGAGGGTTGCAAACCAGATGCACTGCAGCTGCACATTCTCTGTGACATTTGACATTGTATATTGTACTAAATTAGACATAAGCTGAATCAAAGACAGTCAACTTGCTATAAAAACCACTCATGCCCTATAACACAGGTCTAACTAGTTCCAGGCTAAATGCTTTGTCTGTAGGAATCCTATGGTACGTATTCACGGAGAGAGTCAGGAAATGGTTTGAATTTACACATTAGAAGGATTTGACGGTCCTGGTTAAATAGCACACAGTATGGCAGCTTCATTGTTTATCATTAAGAAACAAATGTTCCTGGATTAAATCAAATATATGTAGTAAAAAAGAAATCTAAATGTTAAAATATCTGTATACATTTACTAACCTGAAAAAGGAAAAAGTCTCGTTTCATGTTGAGCAACTGCTATAGTCTATAGTGTTCACTTTAATTTGGAGTAAATTCAGAGTTTGTTTTTTTTAGAAACAATTTCTACAGTACAGCTATAACAATGTCATCAAAGCGCCACTTGAGTTCCTATCAATGGATGCTCAATGAGCATCAGCCCACAAGCAAGGCAGGTTAGCAAATTTGGCAGCAAGCATTTATGTAAAATGACTTCTACTGTAAACTGCAATTACTGTTCATTAAGCTTCCTGTTTAAAAAAAAACTATTTAAAAGCTTTTTTACATTTGCATTCTTGTTTCAATCGCAATCCATTTTCTACCTCTTATTAGCATTAGCAGCATTTCTACTGGCTCCTCTTAACAACATATTGTTTCAGTGGCTCCCCTTTTTCTTGTTTTAAATATATGTTGTTTCTTCATTGGAGTGAAACAGTGCTACAGCACATGAAGTGATCTCACAGCGGAATGTTGCAGTTACTTTGTTGTCTTTGAAACATCTGCACATTTCAAATGACGTATAAAGTATAGAAGCATATTTATATAAAACAATATAAATTGCAAGCAGAATTTTACAATTGCATTTATGCCCCCAATGAGCCCGCAACCCTCTTTTAATACAGAACAGAACCAAGAATAACAATCCATATTTAATGACCTAAAACAGGCTTACAGTGAGAGGTTTTTTTTGTATTGGCTGCATTGAGACCACTGTTATGAATTGGGTCACTTTATTAACAGAAGTCACTATTTATAAAATCAAGCTGCTTTTCTCGAGCAAAACCAGCCGAAAACCCAATTTAGGCTACATAGTGCAATCTGCTCTACAGTAAATGAATCTGTTACAACAGTGAGCTAAATGAACAACAATGTAATTAGGTTTAATGTGTCAGAAAGAAAAATAAAGTTGACAAATAATAAACACGCACAGAACTGATTATCTCCCTGCAGTATGTTTATCAATGTAGCAAAATTATTTATTGAGTATGTAACTGTAAAAAATTGTGCAATAATTGTTAGCGCCTGTATACATTTTCTGGTATACAGTATGTTTTTAATATGATGTTGAAAACGAATGCACTTAGATTGTACTTACTGTTATAAACCTAAATGTGCAGAATTCGTCAAAAGCATTTATTTTTGTATTTTCATTATTTCTTCACCTTGTGGAGTTACTTACTGTAGTTAAAGTCTACCACTAGAGGTCACTAATGAGTTGTTAAAATCTAACATGCTTTAGAAGATCATTCAATATATAATACACAATACTGTCACTTCTTATATAAACTGTATTTACCACCATACAGGTTTATTTATGGCTTTCTGTCAAGGTACTTCAATTTTGGTAAAATGTTGTACAGTACATTGAATTAATAATAGTTCTACTGTCTTCAATGGTGTACCATTTAAAATGTAAAATAAAGACAATGATTTTTAAAAACAAAAAGACTGAAAATCCAACACAACCAAATGGTTACTTCCTGCCACATACATGTCTGGATTACATCAATAGCAACAGTAGATGAATCTCTTTAAAGTAAAACACAACCTGCCATGACCATCGCATTGCTCTACGGAAAAAAATTAATAGTTTCTCATTTGAATGTGGTAGCCCTGAGAATTATTGAGCACGGCACTATGGGAAACTACCTTTTTTGTGAAGCGAATGGAGGGCAGGTAAATGACAGAAGCAATGCTCCAGCTGATGAATAGTTCAGAGCAAAAAAAGCACAAAAATGTAACTTTCTATTCTAACAGAACAGAATTGTCTACTTGCTATATACAACTGTGCTATTATTTTCTGTGATTTTTTTATTATTTTTTTTAAGTGGATTTATCTCCCCCCCGCAAATCTCTAACAGCTAGTAAGGCTTCACCATAGATTTTAAACTGTGTTTGCTGTTTTTGTTTAAAACAGTCCAGATGGACCGAGTCTGTGGGTCTATTGTTGAGCCCAATTGCTACCTAATGAAAACAGGCATTCTCATTTAAATCCCTCTTTAATTTCATGCTTTGCCAAGAACTGACCTTGGCATCCCTGCAGCTATTGGAAAAACAGCACTTTAGATGCGTCACACATACAGCATATGGAGCTAGCAACAGTACTGTGTTTCTCACCATACAGAAGCTGCTCACAGATTCTGAACGTCACTCACAAACAGTATACACTAGATGTAACTATGAACAAGGAAAGGTAGATCTGTGTGTTTGGTTATTTATACACTAGTCATTCCTAGATATTAAAGGGAAGAAGTATGTACCAAAGAGGAAAAAAAACTAACTTGGCAGTATTCCTGGATACTGGGAAGTGGGAGGTATGGGGGTGCTCTGTGTGGTGACACAGTGTCTATAGACATGGTATGACAAGCACTGCATACTATCTAATCAGCACATCCCTGGCATATTCATAAACCCGTCCTTGTAGCCTTTCCACATAAAGCTTAGACATGTATAGCAACACATCAACTAGATTATATTAACATTAGATTTAGGCATAGACACTTGATTGACTATATGTCATTTTACAGGGAACAGCACTTTATTTGTATTTATTTATTCTTAAAAATTGACTTTTTTTTTAACCAGCTAGCTAGACATCTGTAAACTGGCTCTGATCATCTTAAATACACCCGGTGAAGACTGGTATTATAGTTTACAATTATTACTGCTTTACAAAGATAGTAAATTAGTGTGAAAAGTATACAAAAGTATTATTCTGTCCCTGTATGTGTATATACTTCACTCACAGTATATAGGTTATCACTCCTACAGACCACATGTCAACCTCTGGCCCATAAGCAGTGCCTCGCAAAATTTCAGGAGCTGAAAGAACACAAAATACATTGTTTTACAACTGCAGCATTTCTTACCTTTTACATGAATATTACGTTTAAAGCATATTTTCAGAACAAAATAACAGGAATGAAGAGTTAGGGATTATAATGACACACAGGGCTATATTTTCAAAGCTATATACTCCAAATTGTATTTCTCAAAATTTGTTTCTGAAAGGGAATAATAAAAAAAAATAAAAAAAACATATATTAATGGTCACCTGCTCTTCCGAGCCACAAAATCACAGAACTGATTGAACTTCAGGCAGAAGCAGATAGGCTGCCATCTGAACACCCACACATACCCAGTCCCCTTGGTGCCTGGTAAACTCAGGTTTCTTACTTTGAACTCATTTTACTATGTATTGTATTTATGTATGACACACGTTGGATATGAGGCATAAACTGCATGTTGATAAACTAACAGATTTTGAAGGGTTTTCCTGCTGAAGCGTAAGACACACCATAGTCCAGGAAACCACTGAAAGGGTTTGCACCCATCAGGAACAGCTAACCTGGCTGGGCAGCCATACACAAAAAACACTAAGAACCCAAATGGAAAATCAAAGAGTTTAATTGATTTTGCCCTCCTAATAAGCAATATTGGGATTATGATGAAGACATTGAGACAGGGAGCAGAAAATAATACAATGTGTTATTTTTTTTCCCATGCAGCACTACTCTTCCTGGTGCTTCATCACTGTCATGTCTCCTTTTGTTTCCATAGTTACAAATAGCCAGGAGTTCACAGTTCTGACAAGCACTTATATCATAATATGCAGCAAACGGCTCTCGTTACCTCCTCCTATCATGCAACAGCTTGTTATCTTCTCAATCCAATTAGGCATCACTTTTTATTCACTGGACTAGTGTCAACACCACTCATCTTGTTTACAAAAATAGTTGCTGTCTACATTAAGGGAACAAATGTGTCCCTAACCCCCAACCAATAAATCCAAAACAAAAATGTGTTCCTTATCAAAATTATTATTATTATTATTATTATTATTATTATTATTATTATTATTATTATTATTATCAGTTGATCTAAATTCATTAGCTGGTAAGAAATCCTTTTTTTCTTATAAAAAGGCAGACACCAGGCCTGAAGGAACTGATTTCTGCAGTGCACTGTCTGAATTGTCTTTTATCTTTTGCTCTCAGAATGTATCTTCTCTGTTAAAATTGTCACCGTCTCCCCAATCAGCAGCATAAAGAAGTCTTGAACCCTTTCCAAAAGGATTGCTGCAACAAAAAGATACCACCCTTGTATAAATGACAGCTGGTAGCTGAAGTGTAGCATGATAGATGTCCGATGTTAGTGTGATTTAATGGGTAAAGCAAAGTAACAAGACTCCAGAGATACTGCTCTTAATGCTTAGTTATACCACCGAACTCACTGGATAGCACAGGGCATGTCACTCCTGGTGGTTCAATTCTCCCATCTACTGTATATACTAGCCATGACAAGAACACCTTCAATATGTAGCACACATTTTGCTGTTAATGGGATCGCATGACTGATTCATGTGTTAATCCTAACTACATTTTTGTAATGCAAGTTGCATTCTGTGTTGTTAGTTAGTTTCATTCACCATTGGTAAGACAGCAGAACTGACAGAACTGTATCAAGACCTTACAGATTCTGATACTCTATTCTATTAATAAATAGGATACTGATACTAATGATAACTGACCTATAATCATTATGTTCAGTCCCATATATTATTATTATTATTATTATTATTATTATTATTATTATTATTATTATTATTATTATTTATTAATTAGCAGACGCCCTTATCCAGGGCGACTTACAGTCGTAAACAAAAATACATTTAAAAAATCACAGTACAAGTAATAATACAATTAAGAGCAAGATAAATACAATGACTGGTTCTAGCAAGTAGATATAAAATGTTATTAAGAGTGTTGATCTTTTTAGTTTCTTAAAAAAAAAAAAAATGTAAATACTGCTCTGACTTGTTTAGGTACAGCAAATACCCAGGAAAAAAAAACAAACACAAAAAAAACATGTTGATTTTAAACAGAAACTGTAGACCTGCTGGAAAGACAGCAGCAAGATTAAACCTACCACAATATCCAGGGGTTCCACAGACAGTCTTCATCGTGACCTGGTCATCCACGATTTTAGATAGGCCAAAATCAGCTGTAAAAATAAACAAAAAAACTGTATCAGTTTTGGACGCAGTCCTTCAGTTTTTCATAATAGAAAAGGCTGCATCATGCAATATATTATAATACATGACAGATTAATTAAGTACAGTTAAAAATCTCCTCTGTTCATTTTATGGTTGAAATTTCATTTTCTACTATATTTAGTGGGTTGAAGTATAACAAATGCCCAGCATCAGTCATATTTCTCAATTTATTCTAGTAGGTACCAGTAAAAACAGAATTTAATAGAACAAGGAAAATACTGGTTCACAGGCATCAATTTCTGAAAACCATTTTGGACAAAACAGACGCATTCGAATAGCCATTGTTACATATGATATATGTGATGTATTTCTAAAGGTAGGAGTCGGACTAAAACTAGAACCACCTGCTGTAACACCATCAATAGGGTGTAGGGCCATCATGGGCGGGCGGAACAGATTCCTCATTAAAAATACAAATAAATACTTCTAGGCCCAGTTCACAAAGATTTAAGATTTGATATTCATTAAAATATGGCTTCTTTAACAAAAGTCTAGAACAGTTTTATGAATATCAAACTCTATTGCATTCGTTTGAAGTCTTTTAACTAATTAATTAAAACTTGACTGAAACTAACTTCGAACAGAAACATGAAGCTTTACAGCAATACATGTCAGGAAGGCCTTTTGTGTAACAAATGAATCAGTCAGGTGAGGGCAAAATCACACACAAAAAGGAGTTCTACGTGTCGCTGGTGTTTCCAATTTTATCAGTTGCCTTCATGAAGACATTGAAAGCCATACCTATCTTGAGTGGTGCATCAGGAGCTGAGGTGGCATATAGAAGGTTCTCAGGCTTGAGGTCGCGATGCACGACTCCGTTTTCATGCAGGTACTGTACAGAGGGAAAAGAACAGGACGCAGACCATAAAATGAATGCATGAATGAACGAAATCACATGTTTATGTTTAGTTAGCTTGTTCCATGAAGTTTTCCTCTTAGCAGCAGTTAATGAAGAACTTTTCAGGTGTGACACGTCTGTGGCAGGATAAAAAAAAGTTTTTATGAGGCTTTGTTAAATAACAATAGAAACTAGGACTGGCATACATCTGTGAACACCAGGTATTTTACTGAGTTACTGCCTCGTACAGTAAATTAGATTAGATCCCTCAACCTCATACCATTAGTAGTACTACTAGGCACTCAGATCACAGCAGCTCAAACATAAAAATAACTTAAGTGCCATTCTCCTCACTCTCAGCTGAGCTTAGTGTTGCTGTATGAAATTCGCAAAAATGGAGTGGAGATGAGGGTTCTCAAATATTATAATGGGATGTACTAAAGCTGCCGGCAATTGCAACACTTACAATTGCATCAATTTGTTAAGAATTTTTGAAAGCATGTTGCTGTCATTTTTCAGTCCGTTTTTCTCGTGCGTTGCCAGTTGTACTCAGTGTATTTTTGAGATGAACACCCAAATACCTATTTTTCCCTAAAAGCAGGGTGTACTTATAAGCCTTGAAAACAAATTGCTATGACATTTCTGGTTTCCCCAACGTGTTGGGAGCAATAGACTGCACACATCTGCCACTAACCCCTCAAGCTCATTCTGAGCATCTGTATAGGAATAGGAAACACACCTATTCTATTAATGGTTTGTTGTAATTGTGCACAGTTTAGCACTGCACCACTGACTAACTTAAATAAAAACTGACAGTAACACGATATATAATACGAATTAGTGGTATCATGCAAAATTTGCTGCTGGTCCCTTGAGATTCGTATTAACAAGAATTGACTGTCCTCCTGTAGGTATCATAACTTTTATTTTGTGTTAATTGTCAATGCTAAATATAATAATAATTAAAAAAAACAGCTAAAATCATTTAGTTTCAATTTAAAATAATCTTTTATTTGCAGCAGCATGGTTTATTTTGTGTTACCGGAAGCCTACAGCAGGCTAAAGTAAAAATAAAGTGTGCTTGGTATTCATTTGATTTTACTACTGTACTGTATACTGTAGTATAGGCTCACTGTACAGATTCATATTTTTTACATAATGTAATGTGTAGCCTACCCAAGACACATTAGTGTTATTTCAGCGCAATGATTTATACATTTAAAATACATTCAGGACTATAAATGTATGTGTGTGCGATTTTATTGTATTGTTTTTAAACCTGACACCTCCTTATGTCGGACAAACATATCCAGTATAGCAAGAGGCTACTGTATGATTATGAAAAACTTTGATGGAAACTCATTTTTTATTTGGGAGTGAAGGTGAGGACCCCACTATAGAAACTGATGGGATTAAACTGCCTTTCATTATTTATTCCAAAAAATGTCGCAAGACTCTCGCAATGCTAGAGATCTCTCGAAGACGACACAAAATATTAACATATTTTCTCTTAATACATACGACAAAATGTATACTTTGTGAATTGTTGCAACAGATATGCAAATTGTGGTATGTTTGCGCTGCGACTGGCCCATCTGAGTACATCTACCCCTGTGTGATTTAAATGGGCAGCATGAGTAATATCGACGATACAGTGTGACGTGTCGCAAGAATATTATGTCCTGAAGGTCTAGTACAGGTCTCTGGATAAATATAGTGTTCTTATTGGTCGCCATTAAATCAAATCAGATAGATACCCAATCCACAGAAGCTTTGCTTGTAGCGTTCTTTCTCCCAAGTCTAATCAAACATTATCTGTTAAAGACAGCACATTTACTACCAATTAGTGTGGTGACGAGGCTTCTGTTGAATTTCACATTTTATTCAAACTTTTAATTAAACAAGGAAAGTCAGTAGAAAGTTAACACACTGTAATGAGCTGCAAGATGTATTTTACTCATGACAATAATAAAAAGTAATTTCAGAGAGCAGTAAACATGAACAATCCTTTGAAAGACTACTTAGCACCTCGTTTCAAAAATAAACCTCATCAGAAGGAAGACTGTTTTCTCTAGTGCCACTATGTAAATGAACAGGCCAATCTATGTATGTGAGAAACCTATCACGGCTTATTCACACACTTAAATAAACAAAATGAAATGACTCTTGGCCACAAAAAACACTATTAAAAGCTTGCTTTGTCAGTAATTATTATTTACTGTTAATTATTATTTACTGTTAACTTTAAATGGGAAAGGGGGTTACAATTAAATTGTTCTCATTACATTCTCGTCTAAAATCTACATTTATGTTTTTCCCCAGACACATTTTTAACTCAACTTATAATAGCGTTTGACATTGCCCTTGACACATTTTGAGTTATTTGAGATAGAGTGACATGATTTTCAAGGTAATTGCTTATTCTTTGATATAATTTTAGATTTTATGGTCTACATAAGAAATGGGTGAAGTCTGGTACTTTTCAGTGAAATCGAAGTCTAAACGGACAACTTTCTGACAGCTATGGCTCCAAACAGTTGCAGTTGTCAATTGCAAAGTTGAAGCAATAACATGTCAACTATTCTGATAGCAACATGTCACCTACAATTAGTTGCTTCAACATTTGCTAGAAAAAAAAGGTCTGTTCAGTGGTCTTGTGTTCAATAGAATAGGACTAGGCTGGTCTACAGTTTGCATCACTTGCGGCTTCAAATGAATTTGCATTGCCTATACTAGCAGGATGTGTTAAAATATATATATATATATATATATATATATATATATATATATATATATATATATATATATATATATATATATATATATCAAATAGTTTAACAAATAGTGGAGTGGTTTAGAATCATTACTGCACCATATTATTTCCCATATTTTCCACTTTGAAATGCCAAGTTACATGTTTATTGATCCCCACACCCACCATTATGATGCAATTGACCCATAGAAACGGCATCCAGCCCATGCACTCTCACCCTTAGTCAAACTGGCCTTACACTAGAATTGATCCGCTTCCATGCTTTGTTACAATGCTGGACCAAATCAGTGTAATCACCCACATTTACATTGGGTATATCTAGAGTGGGATACATCTTTGTTATCCCACTTCAATGGAATAACATGAATGGGATAACATAACTGGAATAACACGCTTACCAGGACTAGTTTTGAATGTGTGTTTGTTTACATTCCAATCCAGTGGTGTGCTGCTGAAATTCAGGATGGAGCTGCGCTTCGGTAGTTCAAACAATACTGCCACCGATGCGTGCTTTATAACTTTAAAATGTTTGAGATAATTTCAAATTTAGTTCAGTCAAGAAATTCCATCGACCTATCTGTCTGGGTCTGACTTATCCGAATAGCCTGTAGCCCCTTCATAAACACAGGTAATGATTGAAAACAACAGACGAGACGAGGTCAAAGTTCTACCTAAAAAGACAGCTGCAAAGAGATCATAAACAGGGTTCGAAATGAATCTGCGTCAAAGCATAGTCTGTTGACAATGAAAGTAAAGATCCACCAGGTAAAATAATTCATGAATTGATTTAATTTATAACATTTACACATTTTTGCTTTGAGTTGTTTTGATAGGGGTATTTTTAGTTTTAATAAATCTTGAATTTCTGAATAAAATATTCTCTTTTGTGGATTGCTGTATGATTAGAATGGGCGCTTGAATCTGGAAGTGCAGTGTGAATAAACTAAATAGGCCTGCTTCTTTCTTGACAGTTCAGAAACCAGATGGTGTGATACTAATGAGCATGTCCATGCTTTCCTCCAAGCTTGAGATTTTCTTTTTTTTAATGCAACATCTGTCTCAGGCTAATCCTGTTGCTGTCGACAGCAGATATAGGGCTTGCACACCTGCACTATGTAGTGTACACTTTTGTGCAAACGGGTGTAACGTTCATGCCTCAGGTATTTGTTATCCAAACGGCATGTAATCTGTAATATATAGTATGTAAAAAAAGCTCCATCATCCTGTTGCAAGTTCTAGTTTAAATTAAAAGCTATTAAACACTTAGCTCAACAAAACAGAGATTAAAAGAAAATGATAATGCCAGAAGGATTACAATAATTTTACATTTTAAATGTACCAAAACTAAGGTACATTTTAGGCTTTTATGATTTACACATTCCCCACCACCATTTCCAGCACACTAGTTGCCTTGAAACAAAATCAATGGGACAAGTAGCAGATAGGCCTGTCAGTTTCATGATGCTTTCAAACTTTAGGGCCAGGGTTACTGGTGTTCGAGTCGAGGTGCTGTAAATGACTCAAACACTGGTCGTGTTTACAACAACTTTTGACACTCAGAGCTGTAGAATTTTGATTCCATCCTTCCGACATCGTACTGTAGTTTTCTAGATTTTGGAAATGAGCCTTCCAAGCATGGAATACCTGGAGGGGATAGGGTGGTGGCAGTTTGGTACAAATAACATCGTTCCATGGGTCAAAAACATGTCAAATTCAAGGGACACTGATGCATCAAGGATCTTATCTCCTGTAATCGCATTGCAAGTCTCCTGTTAAGTAATGCTTATCACTAGTGACGAGCGATTAATCTAAAATAGGGTTAATTTCTGATTATTAAAAACAACACAGAAACCGACTTTGAACAATTGATAAACTGCACAATTTCAATCGATTATACTATAAAACTTCACATCTTCTTTATGGTAATAAAAGTTACTTCCGCATCTCAGCCACTTTCAATTCCAGAGGTTCACGTCAGGCAGTCACTGAAGCTGCTGTCACTCTGGGATCTGTAGTCAAGGGAACCTCGAGACCCGCCCTCCTGTAAAGCACCCATAATGCATACAAAACGGCATCATGAACAAAAACATACAGGGAGCGTAGCGTAGCAGAACTCTTCATTATAAATACTTGTCAGAGAAAGAAGGCGAGCGAGTGTTGAAATACTGTAAGTTCATAAATACAAACTATTTGCATTTTCTTTACACATCAATCAATCAATAACCTCATTAATGGCGTTTCTTTCTGCAAGAGAAAACCAAAGTTATTGTATTGTTTTACTGGGACGTTCACTTGTATGTATCTGTTATTGTTGACTTGGTTTCTCATTTTAGTTTAGTCAGTGGCAGGTTAAGAATTTTATTTTTATTTTTTTAAATAATAAACAAAAATGTTTCAAATTACTATTTCTTGTATTATGTTTCATTTATTAAATGAAATGTAATACAAGAAAGAATAGCAACCTGAAACAATATATTACAAAAACAACACTTTAGTAGTGACTTCAATATAATGCATACTGTATGTTTTGTAGGTTTTAAAGTGCTGTTGAAAAAAGTTATTGAAGTTTTACTGTAGTTTTTAATTAGAAATAAAAAAAGAAATCAGGAGCCTTTGTGACTTTTCCCCCCTAAGAATGATATTAGAATAATCGATAATCGTAATCGGGATTATTTTCAAATATCGAACAGATAATCGAATCGCCTTGTAAAAGTGATGATCGCTCATCACTTATCACACAACTTCAGAACAAATAACACAGAGCCAATGAAACTGGGTATCAACAAAAAAAGGCAACCTGGGAAAGGACACAGAGCTACACCATTCCTTCCCACGACTGCCAAAAGTACATTATTAGAGATTTCACTTCTCTGAATAAACATAAATTACAAATACAGTATAGACAAGATATACACACCTCCAGATTGATTCTGATAAAACCACTGACATGTCAGAAGCATAATAAAAAAAAGGCAGGGCCAGGTGGATTTTTTTCAGGAACAATAAAGCTACAATCATAGCATGCAACCTCTATTTCTGTTGTAGCCAAAGTGTGAATAATTCTAACCGAGCTGCTTTTGATTGTAACGGTTTACACAGCCTGCTACATAAAATGAGAAATAAACCATGCTGATTACTTGTTTTGCAATATCCTCATTGAATGCCTTTATATTTCAACTAAACTCCATGTTTAATGTTCCCAATGATTGATAAACATACACATTTTCTTTTTACTAAAATCTGTCTAGCCTAGTACCAAAATTATGTGATATTTCCATTTAAAAGCACCAACACAAAAAAATAATACCTTTCTGCATGCTGGACCATCTTAATCTACCAGTACAATAGGGTTATCTGTATCTGTTCAACCTCTTATTTTTTCATTCATGTTGCTTGAAAGTAAAAAAAAAAGTGGTTTTAATTAAGTGCAGAGAAGGTCATTTCATTATCAGGCAATTAAAACAGGATTTATTTGATTGAAAAGCAATTATGCTCCCAACTTAAAAGAAAGCAACAATTAAAAAAATTAAAACAACAAACTTGACGGTATTGTGATTATCCCTAAAAGGCAGGCTTTGCTGTTGTCAACGCAGTGAAGGGTTGAATCTGGTCGTAATCAGAAAGGTCATATGTAATTTCCATTAAAAGAAACATCCTATATTTGAAATACATTGATAAGGGCTTTTATAATATACATTTGCAGAACACTTGGATTCATCCATATTCTGTTAGAAACTGAATGGTGCCCAGTAATCAGCACTATTCATTTGATTGAACAGTTTTAGAATATTTAAAGCCTTTGCAGTGAATGCACTTTCAATTATTAGATCTTCAAAGCTTCAGGGCTAATATGTCACTTGCAATAGGTTTGACAGGGTAGTGTGTGCCTTTTTCTATCCTATAAAAAGTTATTTGCATTTTTATCAAATCAATCCAGTTAACTACATGTTAGGCAATGGCTCCGTCTTTTCTTTCTACCCATGGTATAACGACTGAGAAGAAAAATAATGTAATCTCTATTTGGATTTGCATTTTGATAGGATAATTAAAGCATATCTTTATTTTTTTACCATATTTTATAACAACATACATTCCCTGCCACTGCAATAAAAATAAAATTAGACATATCATAAAAAAGTAGATCACTATGACCTCCATCCACTGTAAGTACTGTACATGTAAATTCAACTAACGTATGTGGTGACAGAAGGACACGTTCCTCCACATATCCCAGGATTCTGAATAAAATTAGTAATTGTTTTATATTAAATCAAGGATTGTTTTACCTGGCGGATCTTTACTTTCGTTGTTAGACTACGCTTCGACATGGATTTTTGATCCGTCTATGGCCTCTTCGCAACTGTCTATTTAGATAGAAGCTTGAGCTCAGTCTGTCAATTTGCAGCCTCTCTGTTGTTTCCTGCAGTTACCGGTGTTAATGAAAGAGCTACAGGCTGCTCAGATAAGTCAGAGGCAGACAGATCGGTAGCTGGCATTTCTTGCCTAAACTCGTTCAGAAGGAAATTGGACAATAGAAATTTTAGAGATTTTAAAATTGTTACACGTATCGGTGGCAGTATTGTTTGAACTAGCGAAGCTCCGTCCTGAATTTCAGCAATACAGCTATGGCCAAAGTTTTGCATCACCCTATAGAATCAACTAATTTCACTTCATAAAGTTGAATGAAACCTGCTGAATAATGTTATGTTAACATATCAACTTACATACTGCTTTGTAGTTTTCAATAAGCAAAAATTGAAAATGTGACATTTCGAAATCTAACATGAAATACTGTACTACTACTATGGTTTCCGGTGGACTTTTGCGATATTATTTTGTAGTTTACTTGATTTCATGATGTTAAATAAAATATCTAAATTATGTTCATACAGTTTTTTTGTGTCTCTAATCCCAAAATTCTAGGTGATGCAAAACCTTTGGCCACGGCTGTACACCGCTGGATTGGAATGTAAGCAAAGACCCATTCGAAACTAGTCCCGGTAAGCATGTTATCCCACTTATGTTATTCCACTCATGTTATCCCACTGAAGTGGAATAACAAAAATGTATCTCATGCTAGCTATACAAACGCTTGTTGTATAAACTGTTATTCCCACCAGGGGATGAGAACACATAAATACACTCCCATCATTTGAGTATACTAACGCTATTATGCATGTGGTTAACCTAAAACCAGAAGAAGGTTGAAGGCTATGAAAACTGTCATTACAAAGTTGCCGATATAATGTCTGTAGTTTCTGAGTGTCTGGGAAGTCATGTCAGCAACTCTGTCCCTATCAAGGGACAGGAAATGCATTTTTGAAGAGATTAATAGGAAACATGTTATAGTCCATTGTTTTTTGAAGGGATTTGGTCATTGTCATTCCAATAGCTATTCATTGTGTTTCTATCAATGCTAATTGCTCTCATGTTACTGTCATAGACTGCAGGGCAAAATGTGGTTCTGTCACTGCTGAAATGCTCATTGTCACTCACTACTGACTCAGTAAACAGAAGGGCTGATTTACATGAGAGTAGTCATTATTCAGTGAGCTCTTGAGAGCTCTATATTATGCTTTGATGGGTACGTGCTTTGATGGCTTAAAAAGACCCTATTAAAATAGAAACAGTTCAAAATATCAAGCAACTGCTTGTTTCTCCTTGCATTCCCTAAACACATAATAATTAAATATTTAAAAACTTAAAAGCTCAAGTGCCAGTTTAGAACTGCAATCTTAAATGAAATAATAAAATGAATACATTTAAATCTGCCGATAAAATACATAACCAGTGACACACACGCACACTGCCTGAAAAGTTAAGAATATTTTCAAGTGTTTATCAGATTTCAGCCAAATGCAACCTGAAACGTCTTTAAGAGTCTGTGATTGTATGATAAAAGTGTGGTGAACATTTGTACAAAATCAAGTTACCATGTTCACATTGTAGAGTGTGACAGGCAGGCAGACAGACAGGCAGACAGGCAGGCAGGCAGGCAGGCAGACAGGCAGTCAGACAGACAGGCAGACAGTCAGACAGACAGGCAGACAGGCAGTCAGACAAGCAGACAAGCAGACAGGCAGGCAGGCAGTGCATAACGGTTCCCATTTCTTGAATGACGACCAAAAAAAAAAAAAGAGAGGCTACTGTTCTTACTTGTCTAAACACTTGAGCATAAAACTATTGTCTAGCTGTTTAGTGACAAGTTACTTATTTGTCATCGTGAACCAAGCACTCCTATAACTGACAAACGCGTTGGGGACTTACTGGTAATAAATCAGCTGCTTTTCAATTCAAGCACATGGACCAGAATTGAATTCACATATTTAGTGAACACTAAACAATCCTGTTAAAAAATAACACCCTTGCTCTTCTTTTGGAGGAAGTATATTAAAAAAAAAACGATATCTTTCTCAACAGAAAGAGGTAAATAAATTGAAGCGGCAGATGTTTTCTGCGCCCATGTGACCTTTTTGTGTGGAAAGAAGTGATGAGAAGTGATGCATGCAGGGAATGATGTGTTCCATATTAGTGAGCACCAGCTGAATTCTTTTGGCTGCTAAACGCCTAAGAACAATTCAAATCACACTGAGAGCTAGAATTTGACAGCCTTATATTAAGTTTTTTTTTTTTTTTTTCCCTAGCACTGTTATTGAGGAATCCTTCAGGGAATGAACCGAAGAAAAGCCAAAGAAAGTCTAAGCAGAAGATTCTTTTTTTTTTTTTTTAACCCAAGATGCTATTAAACCTTCACCAGGCTCTCTCAGACAAAATTAACATCTCTTTCTTTTCAACTGGATAATATCATTATCGTAAGATCTCTCAGAATACATTTCGCATAGATTTGCAAAAATATATATTCCTGGATTCCCATGAGACTGTGTACAGCTGTACTTGTGACTGTAATTCATGTGACAGACAGGAGAGATTCAGTGTGCAACAAAGTAAGCAGATTTGAATTTTTTGAGTTTCTCCAATGGTGACTCTCAGGACCCGTTGTCATGCAGGTCGGGTACACGATTTCACACTGCGTTTGATAAAGCAGGGTTGACCTGGGTGACAGACGCAAGTACACAATACGTGTATCAATGCCCTGGAAGCAGCTTGTTACTGACACTTTCACATTGATTAGAGCAAATGTTTCTACATCCCTTGCTGCAGTCTGGCTCATGCGGTGTCTCAATCAACAAAATATGGCTAAAAAGAATAAACAGAAACGTTCCTTGCAGAAGTGAAACCTTCACGCAGGCATGGCTGTTTGTTATTGCGTCGACTGCGCGGGATTGTGACCCGGGTAGCCAGGACCTGGGTCCGGACCCGCATAAAACTGCCAGTGTGAAAGGGGCTTAACAGATTAATGACTTATATGTTTAATTAGTCACTAAAGGTGAGTAAATCTTAAACTCACATAAACAAAAACAAATGAAGAATTTAAATATTGTCTGCACATTAAAAGGCTGTAATGTTATAAAGCTTATATGGCATATATGATGAAAAAAAAAAAAAGATTAGCAACCTTCTGTGTAAATGTAAACATGAGATACATTTTTATTTAAAAAATTCACTTGATTTGTTATTTATCATCATATTTATAGTTTATTCCTGTATTTATTTAAAAAATCAATGCCTTAATGTTAGTGTCATGCGCGGTTATCAATATTGGGCCCACAGTGTTCAATTATAGGGATTAAGCACATTATAAACTACCTCTGTGAAGGCCAGTACTTAAGTACTCAGATTTGAAGGCAAAAAAGACTAATACATTTGTGGGGTTTTTTTTGTTTTTTTTTACTTCAGATTTTGGTCTGACTGTTAATTTGAAATAACCTTGTTATGATCATAAAACAAAATAAATATTAGTATTTCTGAATAGATAAATGCACCCCATCTCACAACAGCTGAGATACCCACAAAATGTTATCATTTTTCGAAATCTGACAATTAGGGTTGAGACATTTCGTTTCACATGGTTTTGATGGCAAACCTGTGCTTGACTGTGCTTTATTGAGCTTTATACTTTTTTACATTACGTGGCTCTATTTGGACATGTGTAGGGAGCAATGATTGTCTCTCTTCAATACTCCAGTGTGGGATGAGCAATATTACCTGTCAAATAAGAACATCCCAGCCGATAAGGTCACTAACAAGCAAATCACTGAAAGACGATTCATCTCATTGATGGCACAAGGGAAAATGTTCGCTATAAGGTGGCAATGTATGTTTTTGGATCATTTAATGACACTAGAGAGCGTGACAGACAGGGCTATATTGTTCTGTGGAAACGCTCAATTAGGTATTGAAGTACTTTGTGAATGTCTATTCACAATGTGCTTCAAGGCTGCCTGAGGGAATGCATTCAGAACTGGGTAGTTGTCACAATTCTTCAAGTGTCACAATAAACAACACTGGAGACAAACCTGTTGCATATGCGTAGGCAGCCAGACAACAAGAACATGGCTACTATTTGTAACTCTCTCCTTTTATCAGTGGCTGGAAAGAGAAATGAGTGGCTTTCAGTTTCCAGAAATGTAAATAATTCAAGGCCATCTAGATGAACTTATTTGTACACTTACTAGTATAAGCACATATTTTTACTATAAGTTAACTGCTCTCAGTTGAACTCGCTCTTAAATGTAATTACTTACTATATTCTTTATTTTGCTCTTATTTGAATTTGATCTTATTTGCTAATGATTTTATTGTACTTTATAACTGCTCTTATCTGTAATGTGATATTTTATAATGTGATATTTTGTACTGTGATATTCAATCAATTGTAAGACACCCTGGATAATGACGTCTGCTAAGAAATACATAATAATAATAATAATAATAATAATAATAATAATAATAATAATAATAATAATAATACCCAACTTCTCTTAAAGGTTACCAAAACAAGCAAACAATGCTTTACAAAGTCACCAACTATCGCCGTTTTTGGACAAATATTATGTTATTTAAGAAGGTTTAGATGCTCCCACGCAATATTCATAAATATTGAGCCTCTTCAGCCTGAACTACCCAGTGACAACAAATTCTACCAGAGGCTGCCGCTTACTCCCATTGAAACCGGTGGTGTTATTTAACCGTTTTTGAAGAGATGAATAAAAAGTATGTTAGCCCTGTTAGCCCTTGTTCTGACTAATGAGCCTCTATATGTCACTGCCTCTCTGGTTGGGTTTCTTCCTGAAGCCGGTTAGGGGCACAAAGTATAAAGCATATCACAGCATTGAAAAAGAGATGTAAAGGCAGTATATGCACGAATAGCAAGGCAAACTGCAATATTACCGCAAATCTATACTTACACTGGCGTGTTTGTTTCTGGTATTTTTTTATTGTATTTACCATTAAAGACAGTGCATAGTAACAAGACATGTTCAAATGCATTTACTGTAATCTGATCTGTGATAAAATATTTAATAAAATAACTGAGAAAACAGTAAATACATTATAGTGAAATCAGATGTTGAATGGTTGCTGAAGAGATGCATTGGGTGAAGGCTGTGATAACAACGATTGCTTTCTTTTCAGTTTATTGGAATGCGATTAGCATCAAAAATTTCACAATATCAAGTCAAGGTCGATAGGTAAGGTTTTGTTTTTAATATGAAAAATAAACATGTCAGCATAGGCTAAAAAAACAATTGGCAATTCCAATTTAAAAAAAATAAAATAAATAAATAAATAAATAAATAAATAATCTTTGCTACAGCTAATTGGCCTAAAATTAGCCGTTCAACGTGTAGTTCTAGTTCATTTTCAATATGCCGATATGAAAAGTGTGATACAGTAGTAATTGATGACACATTTGCATAAGTCCTTGAATTTCATAAAACCATTTGGGGATCCTATTCAAAATGTTTAAAAGGAGTCACTCAAATAACTGGCACAGCAAGAGCTTGTTACCGTTAGATTTGTACAGTCAGGAACAAGATAATGACATGGATTGCACTGATTGACACATTAGATTCTTTTTTTTTTATTTCTTTACTATGAGCTCAAGTACCGCTCTGCTGGGAAAGTATCCGGTGGGGAAGGATAGACTGTCATATTCTAAAAATGGTATAAACATTTTCATCACCTTCGAATACCCATCCTCACAAAATGGTTCAATGAGGTAATAGAAACCCAAATATATACTGTATGTGGAGATGTAGAAGCCTTAATCCTCAGCAATATAGGTTATTTATGTAGGTCAGTATCACCAATTGCAATAGATAGACACATAAAATAACATTATGAAAAAAAATAATAATTACAGGACTATTACCCTACCTTCCGTTCTTTTGGGAATGCAACATATTAATAGAATGCCCCAAAGCAACGTGGTGCAGACTTTCAACTGTATGTTGGCCCTTTTTTTAACTCCAAAGATATATTTACATGTGTGCAGCATTCTGGAAGCTAATTAGAATCTGGGGACTGCCATTTGAATTAAGTCAATTTCAGAACCTATTAGTCTTAATAACTTCTTCTGGCTGGTACATTACTCATTCGATTTAATAGAGGACATTACTAAACCAAGTTAGCTGGACTTACTGTCTGCCTCTGAGGACTCAATACATTTAGCGTATTTCATTTATTTGAGAGAAAGAAAGAAAGACATTTCTCATTTAAATATGTGATTTTGGGCAACAGACTATACCGGTTGAATTGGCTGCTGTTTTTATTTATTTATTTTTTAATATATTATTGGACGAATGTATTAAATGGCTGCCAATTCAACCAATCCAAAGTAAGAAATACCACAGACTGGCCTACCTCTGTGAAGCCACTGTTTCCATGTAAAATCTCAAGTTTTAAAGATCTAAAAATATTGTCCTCATCAGTCTGAACCAATTACCATCAATAACCAAATGACCGTTCTAAGATTCATTACAATTGGATAAAGCATTGTTCAAGATATGGGCAATGCAGAGGCAGATGAATAATTACAGATCACACAGATCTTGAAATGAATACGATTCTATTTAAGAGTACATATTTATTCATATGAAATGGTCTACGCTTGTAAATTATTATCTCAAAATCTTGAGCCAGCAGAATTGAAGGAGTCAGCTGATAAGCAAAAAACAGAATTGCCTGCGACACTACCTGCAGGCTTCATCCAAGTGAGTAAGGACCACTGGTGATTGTATTTCTTGCTTCATATATCATGTTTAAATAGTTGGAGTCCTGATCTTCATTTACTTATTGTCTTCACCTTGACTGTTTTCCTCTCGTACATTCTCTGTGGTTAGATATGTGTGAGCTGCTGGCAAGTTGGTAAACAGGGAAGCTGCAGATACATTTCATTTTTTTAGCACTGCATCATCACCACAGTTGGTGTGGGAGCGGTCTATTTCATATTAACTTAGAAAATGAAAGACACTGCTGCTCCCAGGACTGCTGTGTATTTTTGACTCTGTAGGTAGTCCATAAATCACCTGACCAAAAGTCTGTAGGTCCCAAACTTTCAGGCTTCAGGGTCACATTTGAATTCTAAACTTTTTCTCTTTCTTTCTTTCTTTCTTTCTTTCTTTCTTTCTCTTCTGAAGCTGCATGTATAAAGCATACAGCAGAAGAAAGAGATTAGAGGAAGGCCAGTTAGAAATGTAACGTACAGTGTATTATTGTACACTTTCAATTTCAAATACATTCTATCACTTTGTAAACTCTCCTATTTCCCACGTATTAGAGCCTGTCTGAGAACACAGAAGTAATATATATATATATATATATATATATATATATTTGAAAAATTTAGTAGTCGACAATTACTGTGTATTTTCTCCCAATTTAGAATATCCAGTTACTTTTAGGGTCAGCTCACCGCCACCTCCTCCACGTTGACTCGGCAGAGGTGAAGACACACCTCCAAAGCGTGTGCCATCAGCCGACCGCTTCTTTTCATACTGCAGACTCACCATGCAGCCACTTCAGAGCCACAGCATTGGAGGACAACGCAGCTCTGGGCAGGTTATAGGGAAGCCTGTAGGCACCCGGCCATACTACAGGGGTCACTGGTTCGCGGTGAGCCGAGGACACCCTGGCTGACCTAACCCCCCCCCCCCCCCCCCGGGCAGTGCCCTGGGAGCTCCCGTACATGGTCAGCAATGGAATAGCCTGGACCCAAACCGGCGACATCCGGGCTATAGGAAATAGGGCATCCTGCACTCCACACGGAGCGCCTTTACTGGATGCGCCACTCGGGAGCCCTCCACAGAAGTAATATTGAGCTATATACAATTTATATTGAAAAATTGTATTTTAGTTAATTGAATACTATATACATGACTTTGAAGTTGTTTGAAATAATACACAACAAAAAAGAGTCACAAATTGAGTTACAACATATTTTGGAAGTGGTTTGGTATTTTAAATATCAATCAAGTCCATAGCTTTTGTGAAAGTATATAAGGTTGATGGAATGCCCCCCCCCCCCCCCCCATGTTAAAATGAAGATTGAGCAATCATCTTATCTTCCTAACAACCATAAATAATCCTAATGTACCTTAATGTTACTTAGCAGGTTAAAGACTACAGGGCTATCCGTTACTTCATCAATACATTTATTATTAATCAGATAAAAGGCTCTGAAAAAAATAAAAAAAACTTTGGTGTCAGAGTTGCATTTCTGTTAAGCAACTGGATAAAAGGCTTTTAATCTGTTACTTTTGCAGAATTTTGCCAAGTTAGTTGCTATAGTAACAGCCTTGCTGTTGTTTCCCAGACGGTATTGTCCCCATGTCTAGCAAGAAGCAGTCAGTCAGTCCTTATTTCTTTCATTCCATTCTGGTGAGATTTCACTGTTATTTAACTGCCGCGGCAACCAAAACACATTACAGGTGTCACTCATTAAAAAAGCGTAACCTAAATGCACAGCAAGTAAAATGTAATTCAGCACAGAGAATCCGCAGTGAATGAATGATTGCAATTGCAGATGATTTAATGACTGTGATGGGTGCTCAGGGCCCAATTACTGTGATGGGCACTCAGGATCCGAGTGAAAGATAAATTTGGCCGGAGGCCTCGTCCGTGGGTGACCGACGGCTACCTGCACGAGGCCGGCTGGAAAAACATGAACAGTTACATGCGTCCCAGAGCCACAGATAGGAAGGGGCTATGAGCCACCTCCCCCCAAAAAGACAAGGCCGCCAAACCATAAATGGAAAATAATAATAAATTATTAACGCACCCCACAGTGGCGCACTGTCACCTACCCCCCAAATATTGAAACATTTATGAAACTGAGCAGCTGAGACACGACCCGTCCCTCCAGGCTCTAAGCGGTCGACTCCCGTTTCAGCTTCCCAGTGCTTGACTGAGCGGCCAAAAAAAAGAAGTGACATGGAAGAATAACACACAGAGCTTTTATGCACTTGCTGATGACATGTTGGTTAGGGCCGGATTCTCCTTGCAGAAAAGCAACCAAGTTTACAATTCCAAAATAGATTCCTATGCACAGTTTCAGTGAAACTGGACAATTGGCATCCAAGATGAAGCTTTCATTAGCTCAGCAAATCAGGTATCAGTACCATCAAAAAGAATATTAGGCCACCATATATCTTAGCAGTATGCTGAATATCTTGCAGCGTTTCAAAGATCTACAAATAGTGTCTTCATCAGCCTGAACCAATTACCATCAGTAACAAAATGACCACTCTAAGATTTATTTCAATTGGATATTGTTCAAGATATGTGCAAAGCAGGCAGATGAATAATTACACATGTGTCTTCCACTGAATAATGGATATTAACTCCCCATGGCCGATGGCAAAGATGACACAGATACTGTATGTTTCACTCTAACAGGTGTTAACCCTATAATGAAGGTCACCATCCATTATAATCCAGACTACTTGTTTCACCTGTCTGGATATTGAGCTGACTATCTTCTATCAGTCTCTATTTTGATTTATAATCTATTTATCATAATCCATCTTTATTTAAATACTGTTTTAAGGTAAGTGTGAGCTCCATGTTCTAAGCGGGAATACTTAGATAAAGAATAATACAGTCAGCAGTCCATGGCTTGTATCATTTTGGAATTATTCTTTTATAAAAGTTCCCAACACCAAGGTAATCACTTCATTACACCCAGAAACTCGACAGAAGATGACCGGGATATACCGACCCCCTGGATCACAGAGGCTAGCCGATCTTACCTGTCGACTGGCCAGTAGAGGCCGCTGTATAGCATGGAGAGGAGAAAAAGCAGCAACATTGTTGCAAAGCCAGGACGTGAACCTCACCAAGCAGTTGTGCCTTTACCAATACAAATGTACCCATGCTTACACTATGGATTTGCTGTTCTTTTACATGATAAACCGCTTTTACTAAAGTGTACCACTGTAAACATTTGAAGGTATTACAGCAGGCCTTGTAATGGGGAGGATTCAGGACATTTCATTTAAGCTCTCACAGTATCACAAAAATAGGTCTGATTTAATCTAGAGCGGCTGCAAATTACAAAAAACAAACAAAAAAAACACAAACAAAACAAGAATGGTGTATTTGCTATGTATCACTACCAGGCCCAAATGTGAAAATCTTCTTATCTAGTGAGCCACCATCACACTACGTTGTTCCATATCTACATCTACAGTAGTATTCAATCTAGAGACCTATAATAACCTATAATGCTCTGGATAGGGGTCTAACATTCTCTAGTTATTTATTACTTATGATCTATTGCAACCTATATACTGATGTATTGCAACCTTTTAATCTTAGAAAATGCCAGCCTTTTCAGTGATTAATCTAAGGCAACCATATTAATTATCCATAAAAGGAAATTGCCTTTGCTTTGATAGATTCATCTTCCCTTTAATGTTGGTAATTATGGTCATAAGTTCCCAGTGACACCTGCTACCCCTTCGTCATGCAAGCTTAATTCAGCCACCACCATTCAGGTGTGTCTATACTGAAAGAAATCAAAGACAATTCATCACATGGGTGTGTAGAGAAGAATCTAATCTAATTAGGAAGCATTCAGAGTATATGTCAGGCTCTTCATTTTAACAAAATGGTTCACAGTCCAATGGCCAAACATTTTGCATCACCTAGAATTTTAGGATTGAGACATATATATATATATAATTTAGATCTTATATTTACCATCATGTAATCAAATAAATTACAAAATGATATCGCAAAAGTCTACTGGGAGCCATAATAGCAGTACAGTATTTCATGTTAGATTTCAAAATGTCACATTTTTCAGTTTTTGTCAGTTTTTCAATAAGTATATGGAAACCTACAAAGTGGTAAGTAATTCAATATGTTAACGTAACATTGTTCAGCAGGTTTCATTTGACTTTATGAAGTGAAATGTGTTAATTCTACAGGAGGATGCAATACTTTGTCCACAGCTGTAGGATGGTATCAGAACAGGAAAGAAGATGCAAATAGTTTTCTTGTGAAAATGATCAATGTCAATAAAAGTTAATAAAATGCAGTATTTCCATGGCTTTACTGAACTATTCTACCCAACTTTTACTGTACGTTTTCCAAAGTCAACAACATATTGTTTCATATTCCAGATTAATTCAATTGTTCAGTAGCTCTGTGGCTTCACCCAGTAATAACCGTAATGTTTTGACTCCCAAAGGAAGAAATCTGGTGGCATCAACTAACATGAACAGTATGGTCACTCAATAGGTGCGGAATGGCTAACTCATCGCTACAGTTTTCTGAGCAAAATAATGTATTATTTATGCTTATATTTTTAGTCGTATACGTGCTGGGAAATGTGCTGTGGAGAAACAATGGCGTGCATGTTTTTTACAAGAAAACAAAAAGATTTTTGGCAGATTTTGGGAACTACTTCATTGGTTAACATCCCCACAAAGGGAGGGGAAGACTGAGCCTCGTTGACCCAAAACTGCCTTTAATATGATTGTGAACAAACTGGGAAGCCTAGTGAAGTAAGGGTGAAAGAAGGTTGAAGCTACAGGCTTGGAAGAATGTACTAATTATTCTCCAATGAATTATATTTTACTATAAACTTGAATTGTGGGACACTGCACCTTTAAAAGGTTTCCAGTTTTACCCATTTCTATCTTATTCTCTTGAAGCCCTCTGCAAGCTGGTTCTACAGCCATTACTGTGTAGCAAATGCATGCAGCTCTGCCAACACAATAATAATCAATTACAAAAAAAATAAAAAATCACAGTACCCATTTGTCAATATTGGCAAACTCCTTTTTGAAACTTCTTTTTAGACTTGATTAATAGAGCAACCTCAAGCACTTCTTCCAAATTGGAAGTTTTATGACTATTCTTTATGACTGCAGTGAAATATATATTACAGCAGCATAAAACTTTCTTGTGCCTCAGAGTTCACATTAAATATTCATAAATAAAACATACATATACAGTGTAACAACTGATTAAAAGCACAGCGTGTTCTGATTAATTAATGCACCGGTCAATGCCAGGTAAATAACTGGTGGTATTGGAACTAAATACTTTCTTTCTGCAAAGAATGCTGTGATATTTGAAAATCTCCATGCAGATGTGATACAAAAAAAAAAAAAAAAAAAAAAAACAAAGATCATTACTTGCAAACACACTATTCTGGGCATGAGTTTATCATCTTTTATTCAGGAGCTTTTTAGCATTGCAACTAAACACATTGGCCATTTTGGCACATATCCTTGACTTAGGGAATGTCTTCAAATTCACATACTCTCTTTAGCAGAAGCTCTGTATAAATTACTAATATTTTCAGCATGTTGTGCGCATAACATCACACATGTAACCTCAGATTATGAAATATTCTATGAGTTTGACACTTCCACAGGGATGGAAATAAGACATTTTGCGTTGCAGTTTTACAAATTTCAGGTTTTAATACTAGCTTGATTATTCACAGTGTACAGGCAACAAGCTCATATGTGTCTTACTAAACTCACAGTAAAACCATGAATGGCTCAAACTGCTATGCAATGGGAGTCTTATTTCCATTCTTGCTTCTATACATTTTCCTTATATCATCTGTTCATGTAAATCTGAGTACCCCTTAAGCAGCACAAAACAAAACACTGTTAGGCACAGTACCATCCCTCATAAAAGTTTAGTAAATCTTCACAGTCATTTTGCTGTTTACCATGCTTCTCCTTATATCCTTTTGGCTAGCCATACTGTTTCTCTGTCGGAAAGATCTGATTATGTAACATTCGTTGGGATTTTGTAAGGATTTCACTGCTTAAAGCAAAGAAAGCCCACGTAACACAGAGAATGTCAATGGTAATTCACACAGAAAATTGGGACGGGACAGGACGGTGGGCTATATAGGAACAACATTCATTGCTTTGGTCTTTTTTGAAAAGTAGAATATAATGCAGTAAAACAAAGTGAATGAAGAGTGATTTGAATTGACATCACTGAAGATATAAGCATCAACACTTTCTACACTATAGCTATCAAGTCTTCAATTCATGTTCAATGAATTGCATACATGATAGCTATAGGGATCTGTGGCAATGTGCCCCCGCCCCTGTGTGCATTTGTGTGTTAAGTGTTGTATGTTGTGTGTGTTAATGTTGGTGTATAGAGATTGGTACACGGGATATAAACGGGTCTGTGTTTCACGTGTATTTAAAAATGTAGATTTGTATTTAGGCACGAGGAGGGCACAAATCACTTCACGTGCTGGTTAAAGGTAGTATGTGAGCACGGGGTTGCACAGAATTAATTCACGTGCTGGGATTCAAGTGAATAATTAATTAGTAATTGAATCCCAGCACAACAGTATATATAGATGCACGTTTCTTTCACTCGGGGTTGGGTGTTCGGTGAGTGGAGAACAGGAGAGAGAGAAGGAGAAAATAAAGCAAAGTAATTAGAAGTGTTTTCACTCACCGTGTTTGTTCGTCTGTCTGTTTAAGTGTAGTACATTTTGTTTGTCTTTTTATTTTGGCGTATAGTGCCGTGTCCCGTGTTTTGTGTTAAAACCTTTTATTTTCTGTGCTGTTTATAAAATGCTGAGCGAAACCATTCGCTCAGCTCCACCAAACCACACCTCTCTGTCTGTTTATTTCCTGCTTCTGGTCTGACGCCACCCACTCCGGCCGTCTTTGTGACAGGATCACAAATATTTTCAGAATACTGACAATATGATTGATTAGCTCCATTCGAAACACAAACCATGTCAATTTATCTCCACAAAATGAAACCACGCAGGATGAAAGATGTATGTGACTGTCATTAAAAACATAACTACATGAATATAAATTCAGTATATATCTATCAATTGTTCATGCATATTTTATTTTTAATACAAGAAACTGCATGATCCGATTACTCTGCTAGATGTCTGTATTTGAAAATAAAAACACTACCCTATGAGATGTACACTTCTCTGGCTATCTGCCATCTCGTAGGGAGACATAATGCCTAGAGTCACACAATGACCCAGTGCATGAGTCCTTAAGATAATAATGCTAATATCTGATTAACATTGCCGACACCTACCAACATACTTTTCATAATTTGTTCATAATGTATGTTTGTGATAAATATGGCAAAGGACGTAGCCAATCTTTTATCCTGGGTTGACTACAGACAATTAGCTTCTCTCCATAACTCCAAATACTTACAGTTCAAAGGTAAGAAAATCTGGCAGACAAATGTTTCAGCACTAACCCAATACCTCTGTTTGTGAAATGGATGTAGTTTAATTAATAAATCAATGTTAGGTGCACATCTTACCGTACATCCATGCCGAAATCAAGGCAACTTCATGTATCTTTCAAACAAAATGCAGAACGCGCATACTGAGCAGTTACTTTCACGTCTCACTGTTTAACTGCCTTCCAAGTGCTTAGAGACACAACACAGTATTGCGGTGTAGGCTTTTCATGATGTCATGTCTTGACAATATACCCTTTTACCTGTCTAAGACAGTATGAAAAGAAACATGAGGGTCAGGCTTCCTAGAACATCACGGCACCAAGCTTCTGACTAGTCAGTTTGGATGCAATTTAAGAATGGATTGGGTGATCGAATAAAGGTTACTCCATTTGTGGTTGCTCAGGAATACAGGTCAGTTGTAAGAATATGAAAATAAAATGGCATTGAACAGTAGCTGTAAAGTGTGACTGTGACAAGCATGTACAGTAGCAAATATGCCATGAACAGCTGGCCAGGATCAGGGATGTCTTTATCTTCTATAGAAAAGCCTTGCCCACATCAAGATTACTGCACATTTGATGAGTGTATGGTGGTACAGTTGTATAAGGTAGAGATTGAAATTAGATTAGTGTAACTAGCTAATTTGCACGTTATGAATCTGTTATAAACTTCTTTGCCCTTATATACTGCAATGTTATAGGAAAACCAAACATTGTATTAGTATCATTATTTTTGTTCTGTTCGTTTGTGGGTATCCTTTCTACAGGAGACATGCTGATAACTTCCATACACAATGGTATTTTGTGAGCAATTAGTGATGTATTTTTTTAAACATCTGCATCAAAATATAGTAAACTGAATTAAACAGAAAACAAAGTGAGAATGGTACAGTATTAAAGTCAAGGAGTTCATTTTTACACTTTCTGCCATTTTTCAAAAAATATCCAAAATGTTAAATTTTGTTCATACCATAAAGCAGCCACACGGTCCTTCATAACCTAGCTGTCTGTCTTTGCTCCTGTAGAAAATTTCCTAACACCCGACCTCCATCCCAATCCTATCCCACCCCAGCTCTCACTCCCTCAGACAGGGGGGACCAATACCCTCCTTGTCACCAACAAAGAATCCCAAAAGCAGCCATTTTGTAAGCATGCAGCGTTCTAATCAAACACATTTCAAAGTGTTAAACAAAAGATGAAATGTGTGAAATCTACTGTTTTAAATACCAGTCTTAAATTCTTTATTGTGAAACTCTTTCTGACTGGCAAATATGAAACCTAACAGGTTATAGCATTTCACAAATGCTCCAGTGCTACAGTTTGCTCTCTTTCCTCCTCTAAATGCTTTTTTTTTTTTTTAATGGAAATGAATAGGAACTTACTGCTACCGCCGCCAGGATTTGTTTAACAGCATCTGCAGCATCACGTTCACTGTAATATCCTTTCTCCACAATCCTATAGAGGAATAAACAAAGACTAAATACAGCAAAGGCAAAATCAAATAAAGAAAGGCATCATTCATGGAACACTGAGCTACACATTTATTTTAGATTAGCCATTATTAGTTTAGAAAAATGACTGAACTCAAATGAAATGCATTTTTCTCACCAGTCCAAACCTGTTTCTGTCGTTCATTGCATATGTTTATTCATACAGTTTTTTACATATATTATTATTATTATTATTTATTTCTTAGCAGACGCCCTTATCCAGGGCGACTTACAATTGTTACAAGATATCACATTATTTCACATTATACAGATATCACATTATTTTTACATATAATTACCCATTTATACAGTTGGGTTTTTACTGGAGCAATTTAGGTAAAGTACCTTGCTCAAGGGTACAACAGCAGTGTCCCCCACTGGGGATTGAACCCACAACCCTCCGGTCAAGAGTCCAGAGCCCTAACCACTACTCCACACTGCTGCCCTAGGTATATGATTTGTTGTTCACAGTTTTTTATATTTTAGAATTGAACTATAGGAATATATTAGATATTTTACTTAACATCATGTAATCAAAGACAGTTCAAAATGATATTGCAAAGGTCTACTTGAATTACAGACAAAACTGTTCCCAGTGTACTCTGATTTGCATATATTGACAGAAAACCAAAAGATGAGGTGTATCACCTTATCTTGTTTTACATTATCTCATATTAACAGAATAAATAAAAAAAAGAAATGCAACACTTCAGCACATTCATGGGGTTTCCATGCGGGTCAATTTACACGTGAAATGGCGATGCGCGTGCACGTTTGGGAGAATTACTCGGGTAAATCAGGTTTGTGGCAGAAAAAAACGGCCAAAGAGAGAGATAGGGTAACTCTCATTTACTCGTGTAAATGACGAAACACACGCCCAGTTTCGCATGGAAAACCACATTTCACATGTAAATGTTAATGAGCGTGTTTATTCTTAACTATAAATATTGCAAGGGATCATGTCAGTTGTTACTGTGGATTCCAAGATGGCAGAAAGTAGTGGCTGATGGGCGATTTTATGGTTAGCAGTGGAGTAGTTCACCTTAATGATAATGCGGGCGGTCTTTTTTTATTATTGTTTTTTGCTGTGTCTTGTCTGTCATGTTGTATATATCTTGTGGATTTACAGTTCTGTATAAAACCACTTACCACGAACTGCGTTATGCATTTGTTATAGTATTACAGCAGCTGTTTGAGAATACCCTTGCTGTAAAAACTACGCTAAAGTTAAACAAGAAGAGAAAGTGAGCCGCTTAACTGAATTAATTCCCGTCCTTTTTTTGATCCCAGCTATGTCCAAAGACAACGCGCGTCTGCCCTCCACGTTAATAAATATAGTTTGTGGACTGGATGTCATAAGCCAGCTCGATCGCAACAACATCCATGTTGTTGATGCCCTCTCAGAACTGACCAAATAAAATTGCAAATGAAAGTATTGATTGTGTTTTATTTGTTTGCATCATTAATATTTAACACAGCAGTAAATCCAACGCAACTTAAAAGAAAGGAGAGCATCTCTGACAGCACGAGCCTCCTCAAATTGAAAAACAATTTGGTCAAGAGCAGTAAAGCGCATTATTAACCAAGCAGGCATTTTGCTTTATTACAGCAGCTTAGATTCACTCGTGTACCAGTTCTCTGCGCATGGAAACCACATTTTCACAAAATGTCACTCGTAATCTTCAAAAACAGCACGAGTACTTTACGCATAGTTAATTTACATATCAACCCCCACCTTTCCCATTCATTTGCATGACGTCGGGTGAAAAGCCCGGATTACTTGAGTAAAATAAACGGAGTGAATGGAAACCCAAAGAAGCATTTTACACAAGACATTTTTAATTTACAAAAAACTCGAATGGAAACCCCATGATTGACATTCTTTCCTAGAAAACAGATCCATTGATGTATTACTGGATATAGAAGTCTTTGATGTATTTTACTGGAGCTTATGCTATTTTACTAATGAAAGGTAAATATCGAAGGTAAAGGAGCTTACAAAATATGCATTCTGGTGTGCTGCTTGCATAATAAGTTACAGATAAAGGATACAATCAGAGAATTGTGGTGCTTAGAAAATAAATTACACAATCAGCACAGTAGTTCCTCATAATCCAAATGCCAAACACAGTTATACGAAATAACATGTCTATATAGGGAGTTTTACTGCAAGACAGTACATGCAGACTATTATAATCATTATTAATATTAATTTTTTTTTTTTCATTCTGTTAAGAGCGACTGTGATTTTATTTTCACTCAGCCAATCTATGTCAAGACTGAGGTGTAAGTGACGCAGCCTCACAAAAGGTAATATACAGTAAGTACCTCTGAGAGGAAATGCATTAAGAAAAAATATTATACATACCAATAGGCTTTCAAACACACACACACATTAATATTAGATACCTGCATTCTACAGCCCAAAGCTGTAGAGTTGAAGGTTAAGGTACATATTGTACATTTTTATAAGAGGGGACTATGCTGCATAGATCAAATATTTTCCTTCAAGCCATATTTCCATCAATGTTAAATGTTGTGTACCAGAAAATAAAATCTGGTATTTTAGCTCAACAAGAATACTCTCAATACTACCTCCCACGGCAACCATGCCTACCACATCACACCTTATTAGAGAATAGGTGGGTGCTCCACTTCTGAAATGGCAGTTAAACTTTTATAAGGACGACTGGTGCTGTATTAAATTATATCTATAATGTATTATCAAGCAAAGTAAAGCAATGAATGGTTTACAGTAGATTGGTTTTTACAGATTTTAGGGAGATTATGAACAGATTTAAAAGATGGGAAACTTAAAAAAAGGCTGCAAATGATAGCAAATCGAATACTGCAACAGAATTATTTCAGCTTTTTGGCAAAGGTTCTTGTTATCTGATCTTGAAAGATTGATATTTTAGTGAAAGTGAAGGAAGGGAAGGAGTTTCAAAGCTTGCTCTAGCAATGCTGACTTCATTGAGACATCCCTCTGAGACGCGCCTGGACTGAGTTCACCAGCCAGCTTTCTTTTTTTCATTTTTTTTTATTGGCATCTTTAGAACTGAAACACAAAATATCGCTCTGTATCATAGAAAATATTCCAATGCATTGAAGTTTTGTGCAGTGCTTTAGATAGCTTCACAGGGCCACAGAAAGTACAATATTTAGCTGTAGTTTCTTCCAGATAAGTAATTCCTCCTAAAACTGCAGATTAAGGCAAAGACTTTTTTTTGTTGAATAATTACAGTTCACAAAAGTACCTGTTTCATGCAATGTCGCCAGCTTTTAGAACAATGCATTAACAGTGGCGTTTGAAATACCCACATAATATGAAGCTGCAAGCTGTGTAAATAGCATTTCAATTTAAAATAGGACTGACCTGTCAAACAGCTCTCCTCCTGTGACCAATTCCAACACCAGACTGATCTCAACTGGGGTTTCAAAGATCTCTTTCAGTTTAATCTGTAAAGAAAGCATTTTGTAATGTGATGTTTTGTAACAATTTTAAGTCGCCCAGGATAATAAATAAATAAATAAATAATAAATCGTAAACATTTAAGTCTGACATTCCTTTACAGAAGGCAACAAAGAAATAACCAAAAGTGGAGCTGTGGTTCACAATTCAAAAGGTAACCTTGAATTTAGCAGTTAAGCCTAGCAACTCATCTGCTGTTGGCTGACTCACTCTTAACATCATATGCATTATTGTTCAGCATATATTTAAATCAAAACAACATTTAAACAATGATTAAGGAGGGGGCAAAAGAAAACTGTAGTTTTGTAAACGATATAAGGAAATGGCAAGCCTTAAGTATCGTGTAATTTAATTTCAGAGCTGTATTCACAAAGATTTATTTATTTATTTATTTTCTGTAAAACAAAAACCAAACTGATAATGTTACAGAATAAGAAATAATTATTCCCATGTAGGCAATTCACCTTCAGAGTATATATTTGTCGCTGGAATGGTGTGAATATGTCCAGTATCCAATTAAGACATACAGCACAGTATATTAGCACTAACCTTGGACTACCTCGTGTTAAGCTAGGTTAGTAAAACCATGTTTTGCTTTAGCAGCAGGAAAAATCTTAAGTTATTTACAAGCTTTGTTAACCAGGGCTAGAGAGAATGCTTCCACATTTTGGGAGTGGGAATATAAAGTTATTATAAATTATATGGTATTTTCTGTTAAAATATTGCAAATTAAAAAAAAAAAAAAAAGTATTACATTTAGTTACATTATTTTAATGTATTTTCTTCCAAGAATGATCTGAAGCAGTGTGTGATTGCAGAAAGTTATACAAATTAAAACATTGTATAAGTAGTGGATTAATATGTTTGAATTAGTTTATAAATTATAAAATGCGGTTATTAGGGAAATACTGTAATGTAATTTGATAGATATAATTAAGACATACAGTACTATATATTAGAACCAATTACCACTATTCTGGACCTCATGTTAATCTGGGTTAGTAGAAACCAGACAACCAGTTATTGCATGTTTTAAAAACATCTAATATGTATTAGTAATATATTTATATTTAAATCTACTATTCCTTTCTATGTAAATCTTCAGGCATCATGGTGTAGAGTATTTGTCCATTTGTTTTCTTTTATCCTGTATTGTACATTATCTTGTTATTTCTTCTAAAACTACAAATTGAAGGTGTACCGTACATACATACCTATAAAAAGCTACTTGTATTTACTTACTCTCCTGAGCTTCACACAAGTAGGAGTGCAGTTATTACTCTGCACTGATGAGCCCCAAAGAGCACGAAACATGTCTGCAGTTACAATTCTGACTTTTAAAACCATGTGAGTTTAGAAGCCTTTTCACGATTTTCATGCAATTTGATTCGCTCTTACAATGGTGAAATTTGCATATCCGGATTATTCATAATTAACTGCTTTTTCTCACCTTCTCGAAAGCTACACACACATATATATATATATATATATATATATATATATATATATATATATATATATATATATATATTTATATATATATATATATATATATATATATATATATATATATATATATATATATATATATATATACACAGTGCTGAGAAAAAGTTTGTGAACCCCAATGATAATTACGGAAATTCCATAGTTTTACCATGATAGCCTTCTTGAATCAAAACCAATCTTTTCTTTAACATCCAATAGGGTTTATATTAACCAATTCCATGTCTTTTGAAACAAAATGATGTATGAATTAGACAAACAATGAGTAATTAAGATTCAGGGTATGTAACAAAGTAAGTGAACTCCTGGTTTTATCAGCTCAATTAAGAGGATAATTAGAATCAGGTGTTTAAATAATTAGGTAGATCTTCAGGGGTGAGTTTCGGAGGCCCCACCTAATATAAAGATAAGAAACTTTGTAAGTTTGGTCTTCACCATACAGGTGTGTGGAAACACATCATGCCACGATCAAAAGAAATCTCTGAGAACCTCAGAAAAACAGCTATTGATACTCATCAGTCTAGAAAGGGTTACAAAACCATTTCTAAGGATTTGGGGCTCTACCAATCCACTGTCAGACATGGAGAAAGTTCAAGACCACAGTCACTCTACCCAGGAGCGGTCGTCCTACCAAAATCTCTCCAAGAACAAACCGGAAAATCATCAAGGAAGTCACAAAGAACCCCACAGTAACATCCAAGGATCTGCATGTGAGTGTTCATGACTCAACTATCAGAAAAAGACTGAACAAGAATGGTGTTCATGGAAGGATAGCCAGGAGGAAACCACTGCTCTCTAAAAAGAACATTGCTGCCCGTCTGATGTTTGTCAAAGAGCACATAGATGATCCACAAGACTTCTGGAACAATGTTCTCTGGACAGACGAGTCAAAGGTAGAACTTTTTAGCCTCAATGAGAAACGTTATGTTTGGTGAAAACCAAACACTGCGTTCGAACAGAAGAACCTCATCCCAACCGTCAAGCATGGTGGTGGGAGTGTGATGGTTTGGGGCTGCTTTGCTGCCTCAAGACCTGGACGGCTTGCCATCATTGACACAACCATGAATTCTGCATTGTAAAGAGGATTCTAGAGGAGAATGTCAGGCCATCCGTCTGTAAGCTGAAGCTGAACCGAAAGTGCAGCAAGACAATGATCCTAAACATACAAGCAGATCTACAAAAGAATGGCTGCAGAAGAAGAAATTCTACATTTTAGAATGGCCTAGTCCGGACCTAAACCCCATCCAAATGTTGTGGCAGGACCTGAAGCGAGCTGTCCATGCAAGGAACCCCTCAAACGTCACCAAGTTGAAGCAGTTCTGTAAGGAGGAATGAGGCAATATTCCTCAAAACCAATGTGAGAGACTGACCAACAGTTACAGGAAATGCTTAGTTGAAGTCATTGCTGCTCAAGCTGATCATTCATGCCAAAGCTGCCCGATTCCAGCCTTGCTGAAGCACCCCTAGATCATCACCGATCCTCCACCACATTTCACAGTGGGTGCGAGACACTGTGGCTTGTAGGCCTCTCCAGGTCTCTGTCTAACCATTAGACGACCAGGTGTTGGGCAAAGCTAAAAATTGGACTCATCTGGGGGTGCTTCAGCAAGGCTGGAATCGGGCAGATTTGTCTTTGTGAAGGACGCATGAATCAAGCCAAGTACAAGGTTGTCCTGGAAGAAAACTTGCTTCCTTCTGCTCTGACAATGTTCCCCAACTCTGAGGATTGGTTTTTCCAGCAGGACAATGCTCCATGCCACACAGCCAGGTCAATCAAAGTGTGGATGGAGGACCACCAGATCAAGACCCTGTCATGGCCAGCCCAATCTCCAGACCTGAACCCCATTGAAAACCTCTGGAATGTGATCAAGACGAAGATGGATGGTCACAAGCCATCAAACAAAGCCGAGCTGCTTGAATTTTTGCGCCAGGAGTGGCATAAAGTCACCCAACATCAATGTGAAAGACTGGTGGAGAGCATGCCAAGACGCATGAAAGCTGTGCTTGAAAATCAGGGTTATTCCACCAAATATTGATTTCTGAACTCTTCCTAAGTTAAAACATTAGTATTGTGTTGTTTAAAAATGAATATGAACTTATTTTCTTTGCATTATTCGAGGTCTGACAACACTGCATCTTTTTTGCTATTTTGACCAGTTGTCATTTTCTGCAAATAAATGCTCTAAATGACAATATTTTTATTTGGAATTTGGGAGAAATGTTGTCAGTAGTTTATAGAATAAAACAAAAATGTTCATTTTACCCAAACACATACCTATAAATAGTAAAACCAGAGAAACTGATAATTTTGCAGTGGTCTCTTAATTTTTTCCAGCGCTGTATATATATATATATATATATATATATATATATATATATATATATATATATATATATATAGATAGATAGATAGATAGATAGATAGATAGATAGATAGATGGATAGATAGATATACACACACACACAATACTATGTATTGTTGTTTCTGCAGATATTATTATTTATTATTACCTACTAGTCCATATCATTTTATAAGCACTTATAAAAGCTGATTTTGGTTTTAGAAATGCTGGGTTTAGAAACCACTAGGGTGTGCAACTGTAAATTCAGCTTTTTCTGCAAATGTGTCCTTACTGTTTTTTTTAATACCTCACTGTGAGTAAACTTTTAATTAATACAAAATGATATATATACCTGAGACCTGAAAATGAGACAGATAATTAGAGACCGACACACAGATACAGGAACAGACAGAAAACAGTGCAATCTGTTGCAATTCACTTACGATATTAGGATGTGAAAGTCGAAGTAAAACACCAATTTCCGTCCGAACAATCTTCTTGTCAACCTGCAGAATATGAGAAAAGCTGAAGTTAGCGAGATACTCTAAGCTCTAGATGAACTATTTTTAGGACAACAAAATCTCTCTCTCTCTCTCTCTCTCTCTCTCTCTCTCTCTCTCTCTCTCTCTCTCTCTATACATATATAATACAGTGTTTAAAGTAATTTGTGCTAAGTACAAAATTGTAATAGATCCATGCCTGTGTTACATAAACAGTCAAGTTGAACCTTACAACCTACAAGTCAAGTCAAGTTGAATCCTACAAACCTGTAGGCCTGACATATAGGCCTAGAACTGTTTCCCCTTTGAAATGTCACGCGTGACGTGGTACAAAAAGGTTGTGTTTTTGGGAGGCATGGTCCGTGATCCACATTAAATCACATTTTAGTGGCCTATAAAATGTTTTAAAAATAATAATAATAATAATAATAATAATAATAATAATAATAATAATAATAATAAACACTACTGCATCCATTTCAGTGATAAAAAAAAAAAACCTGCAAGATACACTTTAACTCACACTCAAAAACACAAAATTCTACCAAATATCCCATCCTTTACCTTTATTATATTAATATAAAGAAAAAAAACTAGTCAAACAAAATACTGTACAGCAGTACCATACATACAACTACGGCTCTCGTTACGCTCGCAGATTCTTTTTTTAAGCACACAAACAAAAAAACAACTATCCTTAAACAAGATATCTTTGGCAAATCATATTTTTACAAACCTTCTTTTTTTTCCCTTCAACAGTACTAATTTAACTTTAGTAAGGATATAAATCAGTCAAATTTGTTGATTATGTTGATTATAAAGACATTCCTTAATATATTTACAAAATATAGCGATACAAGATTCAGCTGAACCATTCGTCTATTTTTTTTTTAACACCATTTGTTTGCACATCTTTTGGCAAACTGAGTTAATTAACAACAATGAATAACAACCGTCTTTTGTTGTGTGTGACTTCAGTAGACGGCTCGGCTCTCCTTAAACCCAGGCTCTCCTTAACCGCACCGTGAGGGCTCGGTACGGCCCTGGTATTTTTTTCTCGAAAGTCCTATTCATTATGAGTCGAACAAGGTGCTACACATGATGGTAGCGTCTAAGTTGAGCCCAGGGTGATTTTTCTGGTCAGGGTCACTTTTTTTTAGGTTGACCTTTGCCAGGTCAAAAAAAAAAATTAGAGATTAGCATTTCTGAACTCAGTGGGCCCAAAACCCCCCAGGTGAATTTTTCTAGCAAAATCTGAGACGGTCGGACAACAAAATGCCCCTTTTCTGTTTCAGTTAGCGTGGAATGACCCACCTCTAACAAATGACCAATTGCGTAAATTTACCCACAATACTAGTTCTATATAACAGACACAGGATACCGATGGTCGTTAAAAAGTGTCTTAATTGGATCTGGGGGTGGAAACTGCCTTTCTGCTGTGTGCCTCTGCTATCATCCTCCCCTCATGCAATTACTTCATGATACAGCAGCCGAAGAGGGCATGCACTACACAGTCCCATATAAACACATAATACTTTCACAATGTGTGTTCCTACCCTGATCTACATTTCTCAAGCTGTATAGGTTTCCACCCCATAACCCAATTCCAAATAACCATTTGCTTTTTTTTTTATTCTTCATACAGTAAAAAGCCCTGGGCACATAACACACTAAGTGGTTTTGGTTCATTACACACATCTTGTTACACAGAAAAACCACAGCAGTGTAATATGTTTTAAGGCCACAGACTGACTTGGTCTACTTCCACTTGTGATTCACGGGTTTAATCCCTTTTAGAGGGTGATACCAGAAACATCAATAGTAGGTACTAGTTATAGATCTCCTTGTCTTTCATTAGCCTTCAGCTTGGGACACCTAACAGTCGCTGCGGTCAATCAACCAACAGGTAATGATGGTTACATCAGACATTAGTGCTTAAATAACATATTAATAGATGCTTTGTGAAGTGATCCTTAAAGGAAAATATGATACTGTTTGGTTTTCATTAAAGCTGTTTAAACAAATCCGAATTAAAAAGTGGTTAATAATCAAAGGCTCTGAGACAGGTCCCAGAAGAAGCTCCTTCTGATTACTATCCACATGACTTCAACATACTTTCCATTTTAACAAGCTAGGAAATGAAAGCTGGTGAAGCAGGTATACTTCAGAAAGTTTCTCATTACTTGAAAGCAAAGGTTTCCAACATGGAGAAGAGGCACTTCTAGCTCAAATGAATATGGATGTTACATCAAAGGTAACAAGGCAATCATGTAAATGGATGACTGTATAATTATAATACAGCAGCAGTCAAAACTGTTAGAGTTAGATGACTTTAAGTACTCGGTTGTTAAAAATAATGAATAACCGTCATCCGCTGGAAAAATCAAAAGGTCAACATTTTTGAAAGAAGCTCAAAAACAGAAATGCTGTGTTACCTGTATTCAGCTTGCCTGCCAGCTCTCTACATGAAGTCTACTGAAGAATCCACTCTAGCTCTAATGCACACTAACAGGGGCAGTTTTGAATAAATTATGAAAATAAAACTTTATAGCATAGTAACTGTGCACCAATAAATGCACTCAATGTGCAAGAGAAAAGACCTTTGCCATTACTCTCTGGCAGTGTCATCCAAAGTACTGCTGAATACCCAAAACCAAAAAATAGACGCATCATACACATGGGAGGAGTGATATGCAAAACACACTCATTATCATATAATAAACATCCCCTCAACTCAACACGACATGACCATCATGACCGTAAAATAGACATAATGAAGCGTTCTTATCATTGAATAAGTTAGTGATCAACAGATGTGTCAGCTGCACAAAGAGCACAGCGGGTTTTCACTATCTACTGTGCAGAATAAATGATTTTTTTTTTCTATGGGTAAATATCGGGACATGGGATATTTGCTAGGAAATCAGGACTGTCCCGACCATATAGGGACTGTTGGCATGTATGCATTAATGAGAACGTACATCAGTACTGCAGAGATTATTGTGCCTTCATATGTTAAGCCACCTGTACAGTTTGCATTCCACTGTGTTTGGATCATTTAGGCGTTTAACAAAAAAAATATTAAACAGCAGAGAGTTTTCAGGCCATTTCTTTAGCAGCTGCAATTTCATTTGTTTTCGATGCTTCGCTGTCTGCCATTTCACATACACGTGACTATACAGTACTTCAAATAATATAGACCTATATTTAAATTTCCTTTTTTAATTTACAGCTTAGTAAAAAAAAAAACACAGAACGTATACCACATTACACATAATCACATATTCTATGATCATGTATGGTATAAGGAGATCTGATTCTATGCTTAAAATTGCAATACTTTAAAATGCAATGGTGCAATACACATTCTGACTCCAAGTCTTTAGTGTATATACATTGATAATTTATATATAGACATTTCAATGACTGTTGCTGATTTGTAATTCGGTGTTATTTCCCCCAAAACATCATCACTAAAAACTAGCACACAAATAGGTAGATCGTTGTTAGTTTTGCTCACATCCTTACACCAAAAAAACCAAACAAAACACACACAAACACACACACACACACACGCACACACACGCACACGCACACGCACACACAAGCAAAAAGCTATGTATGACATGGTTCAAGTTGCAGCTCCCTGTGTTATGAAACGAGATAACATAATAGTGAACGAAACACAATCTTGAGAAGTGTATCGATTTCTGTTTTCATTAATTTTTGTGTAATACACTGTCACTACCTTATGTAGTTCTGCTTTTTAACTAGTAAAACGTGTGATTTCACGAAAGGGATTAGAATGTGTATGCTTTAAAACAGCATGCCTTTTTTTTTTTCCTGAATCAAGTGTCCAGCAGTACACCATAACAAACTGTAAATCCTTTACAACTGTACATTTCAAGAACTGTGAAACTACATAAAGTCTGTCAAATGTAAACATTTAACATTATGTACATCCAGCTGTTTGGTGCTGAGCACTCTCCATTGCCTGACGAAGTTTCTATTTCCTGTTTTGTTTTTTTTCTTTTCAAAGCCACGTTGTTTGTACAGGTTTTGTAACAGCGGTTAGCAAACTACAGTTGCGCTGACACACTGCAGACCGAACAACTCATTTGACCGCTATCGTTATTACACTCCAGCCATGGGTAAATCTTAAGCCAGTTTGCCTGAAAATCCTTCTAACTTTCCCTTCACTGACATCGCTTATTTGTGGTGTTGTATCACTAAGGCTGTATTTTTTCACGGTGCACGGATTTCACGATTTCCATGAATTAGGACCAATGCCATGTAATAATAATATCCAATTCTCTGTGAAAATCTCACTTTCTGAAAGAATACTATTTTTAGCATTTAAAAATGCACTGATTAAACATTCACTTCACCAGTGAACAACTTGTTATATGAAATCCAGTTGATGTTTGCTTACCCTAAATTATGAAACACATGGCATAGAGTTTTTTTTTTTTAAAGGCTTCAATTACAGGACACAGACAAGCGCTATATTTAACTCTTGTTAACAGGGTTACAGACTTTAGTAAAAATACCTTCAATATTTATTTTGTATTTTTTCATTATCATTTTGTTACCATTTCATTTTTACAATGGAAAAGTGACCTATATTTTATTTTTGTAACACTTAGTGTGTGAATCACCCAAAAAACATTGATTTGTGTTTGTTTGAATTAACATTAACATAATAGGCTTTCTGTATTTATTTTTTGTTGTTTTATGAATGAGTATGAAATTGCCTTGGTGTCCTTGGATTGGATTTATATTTTACCTTTCTGCCCTAGAACTGCCTTGGTGCCCCTGAATCTTCACGCCCAACGAAGGCAACATTGCCTTGCTCTTCATGACCTTAACTTCATGCTCTGCAAAGGGTGGCAGTATTTAAATCTGTCACAGTTTAAATCAATAACATTGCCCCAAACTTTCTATATCTCTGTCTAGAAAGTGCTAAATCAATTGGTGTGAAATCAACATTCAAACAGCTGATTCATGACAATATTACAGGCAGTGCAGCTCAACCATACACTGCTCATATGTTAACAAGAGTCCAGAGTTCGGCCGCACTGACAGCACTCCCACTTCCTGCATCCTTAGGCACCAAAATAAACATGTGAAGTAAGTATGTGAAATGTACCTGCCCCATACCAAGTAAAATCAGGCTTATGTGATTTTGAAATACCACTACTGCTTAATCTAAGTTAAATAATAAAAGATTTAGGTGGGGGGGGGGGGGGGGGTGCACATGTCCCTTCTGCCCCATGGGTTAGGCGCCTATGTGTGTGTGTGTGTATATGTGTATATATATATATATATATATATATAATGTCACATTCTGGATATTATCACGTTGAAATGTTCTGGCCAGAATATAATTTGAGTTAATGAAAACAAGTTACTAATAACATGACTCTGGTTATTACTTATCAGGCTCCGATTAATGTTAATCACATTTATCACCCATGCAACCGACTGTCACCTCACTTGACATCATTTCAAACTGCAAACATGCATATTGACACCTTTTCTATAATGTACGCTACATGCTCACCTTTTTTGACATGCAGCAACGGCTGGCTTGCAGCGTCTGTTCGAGCTGCAGTGTTTCGTTTTGTAAGCAGTTAGGATTCTGCAAGTTCAAAGCCAAGCAAAGGCAGATTGAAAGAAATATGTTAACAACTCAAAATATAGAACGACCAAACCCTAAAGCACCCAGAATGACTACCAACATCACAAATTAGTAAGGACAATTTTAAAAACTATTTAAATCAAATGAGAAGCTACAGTACTTGCGTTACTTGAACTTTGTATTCCTGACAAATTGCAGCAGCCCAGTTTATAACTGTAGCTCATCTATTCCTCACTCAGACATTCAATTTTTTCTGCCTCCAGCCAGACAGCACAGGCTCCGAGACGCCATTTATATGGATTGGTGAAAGAACCGTGCATAATTTACAAGACTACGTTAACAAATCTATCTGCACCCATGAAAAATGCTGATGTGCACCATATTTTGGTCATTAAAATACCATCCACAGCAGATGATAGGGTTGTAATTCAACACAAGTATAAAACAGCTGTCAATTAAGGAAAATAACAGGATAATAAATTTAATTTGGATGAAAGTAGTGCCCGGTTAATGCAATCTGCTGGACTCAGCTCATGGTTTCTGATGGCAGGGTCAGAGAGGCTTGGAAAGGGAACTGTATGAATTAGCAAATCAGGAATATATGTCAATAGGTAAGTTTCCATATGAACACTAAATTGACTGGCAGCATGCTGAAACACTGGAAAAGTCTACTTTTATTCTCCCCCATAACTGTTTCATACTTCAGTCTTTCACAGGACACCGTACTCCGGAAATGGAGTCGGGTGAAGACACTGCAGCCTTTGTCAACAAAAATGCTGGTTTTCCAAGCATCTCTCAAACAAGGAAAAACCATGCATGGCTTTTTTTATTGTACTTTTTAAAATTATTTTAAAAGCAGGTGAAATTTATAGCAGACTAATTTCCACACCCAACCCCACCGTTGTTGTATCCTGATTCGAAACCTGATTGAATGAGACTCAAGGGCACAGTCTGTTGATGTAATTCAGTGGTTTGTTATTTGATTGAAGGACATTATTACTGGTCAGCCTCTGCAACTTCCCATTGTTGTTAGACAAGACTGATAGCGCACAAGAAGATTAAGCCAATTACCAAATAAAAGGGTTTTTTTTGGGAGGGAAACAAAAAAGTGTACTGCATTTAATAAACAAACCAAGTAACCAGCATGTCTGTTTTTTGTAATTGACATAAAAACATGATTATTATGTCTTTGAAATCCTGCTGTTGTGACTGTGATTGTGTTATGATTTTAAACCAGAACTTTAGGTGTTGTGCTGAGGATGTGCAGTCAAATCAAGTGTAGCAGGAACACTGTTTGTTGATTTTTCAGATATACAGTGGGAGTTTATGGCATTTTAAAGCTTAGAGGGTGGCTGGCAAGATTTTTTGGTTTTAAAAACTTGCCCTTGATTTCATGCTGTATCTTAAGGACTAGACTTATAATTAGGGCTTCTGATTTTCGGTTTTAACTGATAAAACCCGATAAAACAACCCTGATACAAAAAAATGAAATCGGTGGATAGCCAATAAACACCGGAAAACACCGGAAAAACTGTGGAAATAGTTAATCAATTCACTTTGATTTTTCCTTTTTTTAATTAATACAATTATAATAAATACATTTCCCAATGTTGCTGGGCAATGTCCCGCCTTCCTGACTTGTATCTATTATTGATTCGTTCTGAATACTTTAAACCCGCCCTAACTACTGAGTGACAGCACATTCCTACATTTCTATTGGAGACTCCGCTTGCGAGATTTAAAACGAGATTACAATCAGGATGGAGGCTTGTTAGCGGGATTTAAAGCTGTATTACAGTTAAGATACGGAGGATTTAAAACAGAATTCTGGCAAAATGTAAAAAAATGCCTACACTCAAAAACCCCAGAAGAATGTGCCCGTGACCATAAGGATTTCGTTGTGGAAGACAGAAAAGGAAAGAAGGTACAACTTAAGTGTGTAACACTAATTTCATACAGTATATCAAAAACGAAAGCCCCGAAAAGAAACGATTTACATAAAACTCGAAAATAGCTAAAAATAAGCACCGAAAAATCCAATTAATAAAAACCGAAAAACAGAAGCCCTACTTATAATATATAATAATAAAAACAACATAATGGGATGTAGATTGAGGACATCAGCATACTACTCCCCATAGGGTAGTTAATTCTAGCTCATGCAATAGGAACAGTGAGGCCTAAATGAATACAATAAACCCTCATTAAAAATCTGTTTTAAGAATTCATACACTGCACATATACAGACACACTAAATCAGTTGACATGTACCACAATATAGCAACTAATAAACAGTCATAAAATATAAGACACTATTCTAAAAGGTGTTATATCTGCTGCCAAAAGTGCAAAAAGAATCTTGGAACCAGTTGGGGCTATAGTGTGGAGTAGTGGTTAGGGCTCTGGACTCTTGACCGGAGGGTTGTGGGTTCAATCCCCAGTGGGGGACACTGCTGTTGTACCCTTGAGCAAGGTACTTTACCTAGATTGCTCCAGTAAAAACCCAACTGTATAAATGGGTAATTGTATGTAAAAATAATGTGATATCTGTATAATGTGAAATAATGTATAATGTGATATCTTGTAACAATTGTAAGTCGCCCTGGATAAGGGCGTCTGCTAAGAAATAAATAATAATAATAAAATACCTGTCTAATATACTATTATGAGTGTTCTGCGTGATTCTTGATTCATATTTCTGAAGGGGGAAGCATATCAGTGTTGCACCTCAGTTCCAAATGCTTCATTTATGGGTTTCAGTGCTAAAAACCATGATGCTAAGGATCATGGTCTAAGCAGAAACAACAATACACAACACACATAATATCATTGAGCATGTAGTACATTATATATTAGGAAAACGATGATATCATGGATTTGTTTTATAATGTATTTAGCCTCGGGAGCTCTGTAACAAATCAGGTTCTGCTTGGACCCAGTTAAACAGCTCGTTAGATGAAGCACGTACCAAACTGTAAATTGCAATAATTTGCATCAGGGTCACGAAGCAGGTCAGCGTCTCAGCTGATCATTAAAAACAGGATTTCTCAACTCCCAGTAGACAGATCTGACCTCTAGGACACATGGCAATTAAAATTGGAGTAAATCTGATATTTTTTACTCAAAGATTCAATTCATACAAAGGTCCATGATGGGAAAACTAGAGTTCAGTGAAAGACACCATTAAAGAAAATAATGTCAGGAGCGTACTGCTAACACAAACATGGCTGTCATTATTACAAACCTGCACACTACTGGCCTTGACAAGTTTATCTACATGATTCAGTGTTTCATATAGAAATAAATAAGGAGTAGGTTAAGGGTTAGTTCAAACGACAGTACTTTGTGATCTAAATTCCCCACCAAAGCTGCAAATACAAAATCAGAGCTATCAGTTTAATCAAAAAGTAAAGTGCTGTGACTTACATTCACGGTCTGCACATGTAAAAATGCAAATTTGAAACTTGACACTTAACGGTTAATCCAAAAAAAAAAAAAAAAGTACAGATTATTTTATTTGCACAGCTAGTCGTAAAACTGAATTGGAAGAAAAAATAATAAAACACCAGTGCAACTTACTGTAGCATACCAGGTGTTGTGTACAGCGATGCACGAGTGATCACTACAGCCAAGATGAGATGATACAATATACATTATTGTAATAAGCTTTCCAACTGCTCCACTACAGAACCTGGCTCTTTTGGGCAGTGTTTAAAGCACTTAGGAAGAGTAGGATCCGCCAATACATCAGTTGCCTAAGCCTCTGGTCTGTGGATTGAACCCCTGCGACTGCTAGATTGTTACATTATGTAAAGAGGCAATAATCTTTATGAAGGCACAAGCAGGAGGCATTGTAAATTGATCACACGTTGTACTATTATTGCTTTGTTCTGAACAGTCATCTATGTAAAACAAAGGTAAGGTCCCCCTTACAATGATGTTCGTTTTCTTTAACCCCCAGACTAATGGAGTGGGTTCAGTACTGTTGGTTTAGTTAATGTATTGAAAATCATACTGGGAGAAATTGGTTGAATATTGCAGTAAAATTACAAATTACTTAAAATGACCAATTTCTCTATTGCGATTAAAGAGTTAAGTATCGTAGGAAGAATGTAAAACTAGTAGGAAAACAACATTGCGCCCTATTCACTTACAGTCTTCTTCAGCATTTTCACAGCATATGGCCTCTGTGTTCCTTTCTGCCGGCACCGAAACACAACTGAAGTAGCCCCCCTGTGTGAAGAAAATAAAGCAGAGGGTCAGCACACCGGTCTATGATACAATACCGTCTAGTGAAACACAATGCACGGTTTTAATACCATTGGGTATACATGGTTCATCACAATCAGCAGTGAAACAGGTGACAGTGTGGCACCTGTTGGTAAATAAACAACTAGCTCAGTAAACAATGTGTTTTTAATCCATTGAATAAACCACTGAACACTTCTCATATGAACAAACATTTTTTAGTGGTGTGGCAGGGTTGAAGCCTGCCCCTGTAAAATATAGTTTTGTTTAATTATAAATATGGCTTGGTGTGATTTGGTTTTGTTTGTAACGTTGGGTCAATTGCAACGAACTTGCAGAGTTAGTATGGAGCTGCGTACTAAGTTGCGAACTAGCTAGTATCTCGGGATCATCCCCAGCTGTGTACTAAGTTAGTACCAATTGCATCGAAAAAACAAGCGGAACAAAATTGGAGACTAGCTGATCCCCAGATTTAGTACAGTACTAAGGATCAAGCATTGTTGTTGTTACCAAACAGGAACTGAAGGGGGCTCTGAATCATTCTTTCATTCATTCATTATGAGAACCGCTTTATCCTTTTACAGGGAGCCAGACATGGTGCAAGGCGGGATGGCTCGGAATCAGAACATTTGAAATATTTGTAACAGTAATGTATGTATTTTACGATATCATGAGCTAATAATCATTTTTACAATATTACAAATAGGCCGACATTTATACATAAATATTAATTCATGTCTAACATATATTTATATGTGTGCACGTAATAATTTTTTTTTTTTATTTAAGATATATATGTATGGTAAAATACTCCATATCAGGGCACACGGACTGCCTATAAAATACTCAACCAAGTGCAACGCCATGAAATAAACTAGCAAAGCTGGTTTAATTTTGAATTCTGTTTTTGATTACAACATTAGCTTTATACATGATACAGACAGTTGCAGCTCGTGCAGTGCGGCCCAGGCTGTTTTTAAAGGGAGTAAAGGATAACCGTGGTCAACACACACGGGCTGTTTTGACACCGTTCTCATTGGACCACAACAAGTACAAAACAGGGAAGGGGTGGTATTCCAAAAAGTATCACAGATAATCACTTCTAAAAACACTCTGAGAAGAGTGTCGAGTCCCCTCAAATTAAAGGGAATGAAAAGACTTGCTACCGCCCCCTCAAGAAAAATAAATAAATATGTCTCTCAAATGTGAAACCTACAGGCTCTACATGCATGACTGTAATGCTGCAGACACCTTCCTACATTATTAGTAGTTAGAAATAAATAATAAAGTTAACAGTATTGTAGTCGTAATATAATTTTATTTTACTATTACAATATCCGTACAGGTAGCAGATGCTTCAAATATAGTGAGGACATATATGTGTATATTATATGGACACATTATTATTTCAGCAAAAATAAACTGCCAGTACATTCTGGGACTTTCACATGTCTTCCACTATTCCACTTAGTACGATACTAAAATTCTTAGTCCATAGCAAGAGTTAGACTAAGTTAGTCCCGTACTTAGTATCCTCTAGAGGGCAGCAGCAGTTATTTTTGGGTTTGTTACAATTGAGACCTTTTTTAGTACGCAGCTGGGGACTAACTTCAGCCGCCAAGTTCGTTGCAATTGGTATTTAACTTGCGTACTAGTTTAGTACGGAGCTGCATACTAACCAAGGGATCATCCCCAGTTAGTACGCTGCTTTCAGTTTGTTGCAATTGACCCAGTATGTTTAATTTGTTTAATTTTGGATATGGCAGGACTGGGAGGTTAAACTCCCCTCCCTGCCTAATTGAAAAGAATGTGCAGCAGGTGGCCAGGTGTCAACTGAAGAATTGACAATCAATTAACCCTGGTCACCTGCCTTGAAAAAGGGCTGGAAAGGCAGTCATTTGTTCTGTGCTGTTCCATGCTATGTGTTGCTTTGTTACCAGAGGAAAAAGACTCAGGACTGCGCTTTTAACCAGGGGGACAGAACCAAACCTGAAGAATGTCTGCGTGTTTAACCAGGGTTCTTTGTAAAGGGATTATGACCGTGCGTTTAACCAGGATATTTGCCACTTTAGGTTAAGGGATTAAGGTAGAGGATTTTAATCCCACACCAGTGTTTATTTAGTTTGTGGCAGTGTCCCGTTCCGGGTGATTGACCTACCTGTATAGCGGGAGTAGCGCACGGCCCAAGCTTGGCCACCTTTTATGTTTTAGTTTTTGTACAGTGTTTAGTTTCGTATTCATGTGCACTTGGGTATATTGTCTCCTGCACTAGGGCTATCATTGTAGGTACCCTAGTGGCAGCCACCAGCAACTGCAACCCGTGTGTAATAAATAAAACCCAGACGCCTAAGCGGTGTTTAGACTACAAACCCTCTCTCTCGTCTCTCAGCGGATACCCACACAGTAACAGAACGCCCCTGTTTCAAGTGTTAATGATTCCTTTTTTTTTTAGAAAAAAATAGTAACAATCAAAATTCTATATATTTTTGTATTAAGTTTACATTAGGCATGATGGATCTTTTATCAGATGTATTAATCTAACTTTGGAAATGTGTTTTCTCCGTTATGCAGGTATTATGTGTCTGGGGTAAATTACATATTTATTTCTGAGGCCTTTCATTGCACTGGATAAGCATAAGACAGCCCAGTATGAGAAGTCTGTAAATTTTAATACCATTTTTCCAGTGCTTTAAAATAATAGTACCCTTTCATTTTACTTCTGTACTGCGGACAAGCTGTGTAAATGGTGTCAAGGATATCCTTAATGCCCCGTCTTGCAATCCCTAATCTTTCTGTGGTCTGCAGTTTCAGAACACAATAGACTTCCTCGTACCTTCGACACTCTTCAAACGTGACCATTTCATATTATTGTGTGGAGCTGTGCACATAATGTGACAATGTGGCTGTAAAATACGTTGGAGGGTTGAGCCAACACAGAATGTACAATTTTGTAAGCGTCGTACCTGCTGGCATGCAACAGCTTTCCACGCGAAGGTACCGAGACGTTCAGCAGTTATAGCTGTATACTCTACATGTATTATTATTATTATTATTATTATTATTATTATTATTTATTTATTTCTTAGCAGACGCCCTTATCCAGGGCGACTTACAATTGTTACAAGATAACACATTATACATTATTTCACATTATACAGATATCACATTATTTTTACATACAATTCCCCATTTATACAGTTGGGTTTTTACTAGAGCAATCTAGGTAAAGTACCTTGCTCAAGGGTACAACAGCAGTGTCCCCCACTGGGGATTGAACCCACAACCCTCCGGTCAAGAGTCCAGAGCCCTAACCACTACTCCACACTGCTGCCCCATGTATTGCGGTTTGTGAAGTGTGCTCCAGAAAATCTCCTTAGCATTACATGCGGGATGCACCATGTCATGACCAACCCAGTAAAAGGTCCAGTCTATTTAGGCAATAATGGCTTAAGTCTTCTTATCAGAGATAACTGTGAAGAAAGAAGAAAAACAAAAGTGACAGCCTGATACAAGACACCCTGACACAAGTAATATCTGTCTCATCTCCTTTTCCACTTGCATGATGATGTATCCCACTTTCTCGTCTCCTCATATTACTGTCATTGTAATATCGCAACATCACAATCCTGCGTCCTTGTAGTGAAATACAATTTGACAAGTTCATACTGCTTCAAGATATTCTCATGTGCATCACCCACTTTGTGTAACAATCCTCCATTCACAAGCTATTAGGTATGCCCATATCCCCTTCGGTCATGTTTTTTTGTTGAATTTTTTTTGAAATTTGAAAACAGTTTGTGGGGTGGGGTTGTTTATGGGGTTCGAGAAGCCGCCCTGACAAAACTTGGAAAAACCTATATCCATTATAAAACAAATACATGGATAGGAAACTTAACACGGTACACTTATGCCTGCAGTGACTGAAGTGAATATATACAGTAACAATGTTATGACCTTTTCTGTTTAGAACAGATTGAATCCATATTCTAGCAATGCATCCCACAGCTGTTGTACTCATACTTAACCATTGATTAACATTTATAACATGATATGGCGTGTAAAAGGGTGTGAGAGAAGTGAGTGAAAGAGATTTTGGTTGCCAACACTGGCACATGTGTCTAGGCCAGTGGTGCACAACTCGGTCCTGGAGGGCTGGTGTCCCTGCAGGGTTTTATTCCAGCTCCACCCTAAAGTACTTTATTGGACCTTATTAGAAGCTTAATTGGTCCAATTAACTCATTTAGGGTATGCTTAGAACAAAAACCAGGAGGGACACCCGCCCTCCATGACCTGAGTTGTGCACCACTGGTCTAGGCTTTTAAAAATAAAAAACAGTGCAGGTGCAATACCATGCACCACCACCGAGCTACTGTACCAACCCTGGTTCAGTATCACTCAGGGTGGTGTTGCTCTTTCAGCAGGGCAGTGACTTACACAAACAGCAATTCAGAAATGTGAACAAAAATGCCAAACAAAACAGTATAAAAACACAAAAATGCAACCTACAGTAGTTTGGCTGTGCACTGCTCCCCATAAAAAGGGAGGTCCCGCACCAGGAACGCTACTAAAACAAAACAAACTAAATCTATAATCCCAATGTTTTACCCTACTTGGTGAAGGGCTCTGCAGCTTCTCAGTTTAACAAAACCTACTAGTCCTACTGCAGCTGAAGAACAAAAGAGCTGGCTCTCAGCTCCTCTTTAATACATGCACCAAGGCTGGAAACCAATTAGAATCTGACCACATTCCACACATGTTCTTTCTAGGGATTGTTTTTTTAACTCCAATTTACTATTTTCAGTGAAGCACACTCCTTCTTCACTGTTATTTATCTTGAATAGTAGTCTATTTTATATCTCCCCATTACTTCATCCTATTATGTTCCTGACTCAACCTTTCCTTGTATTGTGTCTGCATGTGCACTCTGGACCACACACAGGCACTGAAATTGATAATTGAGTAAATATAATAATAGCATGTGTTGATTCAGTCAAGACATTTCTAAAGTAAACTTAATGAAAATTAGCATAACAGATGACCTTGTTTTTTGTTTTTTCTTCCAAAACTGCCTCCCTCACATCGACCCTGCGTTATAGCAAGATCTCTCGATTTGCAGAAAATACTTGTGAAAGCTTATATTATAGTGAAAGTTATTTAATCTCATATCAGTGTTTACAAAGACACTGCACACTCGTTTTTACTAGGCTATAATATAAAGCCTTCTGTTCTTAATTTTATTGCATACATTTTGTCGTGTTGTTTTTTTATTTGTGACTTGTTATTTTGTCATATTTTTAATGTGTTTTTCTTTTTTTAAATGATGCAATCTGTTCGCTTGTTTCTTATTTCAGTCATCTGGTTTATCTGTATGGGCTTTATAGTTGTTATTGTAAAAGACCTTTGGGATACTATATTGTATGTAAAAAGGGCACAAGTGTTTGGCTATTGTCAGATTTTTTTTAAGCTTTAGTTTTTATTTGCGACCTTGGTCTTTTTTTTTTTTTTTTTTTACAGCTTTTACTTTATAAAGAGCTTTAGGATCCTTATAATGAAAGACGCTACCTAACAAAGATTAAGATGACATTATTATTATTATTATTATTATTATTATTATTATTATTATTATTATTATTATTATTATTAATAATAAATAATACACCGATGATCGAAAGCAAGAAGGATGTTCTTCATTACAGTGAATATGTGACGTCAAGGCCTTGTTATTTGTCTCTTTTTGTGGATGATGTATCTTTGTTACTCATTGTCTAATCCTAATTTGTTTAAAACATTATACCAGACATTTAGTGTATTTAATAACTGTTTTTAATGTTTATTTTAAATGTTTAAACAATTTTCTTTGGGAGCAGTTAGGAGATGTGAATAGTCCGATTGCTTTCCAGATGGTTTCATGTGGGTACATCCGGCATTAACATTTTTGAAAATCTAGTATTGCACTGAATATAGCCTTGTAGCCAAATCATATTTCTCAAGAACAGGCAAGGATAGCCCTCCTAGTTTAGAGAGTGAGAGTCTCCTTTTCTTTATTCTGGGCTGGGAACCTTCCATAGAAAATCTACCCAACAGAGAGATTGGCAGCATTTTACAGTTTAGCATGTTCTACTATTAATTCTAATTATTATACTGATTATTAGTTCCAATCTTCACATAATATAATTCTTTACATGCAAATTTAAATTTTCCCATCCAACTAACATTATTATTTTTCATGGACCCAGTTAATATCGTAATCTTTCTAGGTGTAAAATCGACTGCACTGACACAGTAAATGTGAAATAATCCCCAGGGGCTTTGCGTAACGCTGTAGAGTCCACTCAGTATTTTCTGTAGGAGTCTAGCTAAGGGGAGAAAAATAATAATAACTAGCTGACTCTCTCATTGTCTTTGGATCTGCCGTGGAAAAACTTTCATAACTTTTTGCAATAGTGAGTTTTTAGCTGGTAAAACAAAGCTGACTGCTTAAGGGTTATGTAAAAATAACTTCTGTTCACATATTAGACTTCTGTGACTTGTACAAGTGTCAATGATAATGATAAGTTGATAATGAATGCGTATGCTAGCTGTAGGCTACATCATACAATTAACAGCTTTTTAATTAACTTGAATGGAAATACATCACTGTTGAGCTCACAAAAGCGCCAAGTTTCTGAGACATTGCAACTTCATCCATCCAGGGTGTTAAGACATACAGTATGGGGTCTGTTCAACTGAACTTGACAATGGTAGATCTAAAAGAGTAGGGGTTTCTGTATTGAGCAACTGTGTTACCTGCCTGTGTCACTAATAATACACTGTGATGGTCACAAAGAACTACTGATGTTGACTGGATTGCTGTTTATCCATAAGCATTGCACATTTATTCATAAAGCATTCTCATTAACACACGTTTGCAATAGCGATCAAAACATCAACAGCACTGTCAACATGGACAGCAGTCACTCAAATACATTAATAATCAGGAGTCATTTTTCATTTCCATAACTATTTAATGCAATCATTCAGAGTGGTTCTGGGTTTTGTTGATCCAACAGCCCCAACTACACACACATGCTGCTTGGCCGGGCTTTACTAAGTAACCACAAGATATAATTAATTTCCAACTAACAACCAATAAATCATCTTGGCTGATAAACTGACATTTTGTGCAGCCTGTCAAATGCTGCGTTGGCGGTCTTAACGGGATACAGTTCAGTTACAAAACACCAACATCACCAAATTTTAACAGTCAGTCTACAAATGCACACAAAAAAAAAACACCAAGTGCAACACCTAATTGATAGCTCTCATCAGTCAACAATTCATGCCTTTTTTAGACAATGACACAAACTGTTTAATTCCAGTTAATGATACACAATGTATTTGTCCTGTAGTAAACTATATGCATTTGTTTAAATGTAAAGAATGACTAAATGTAGAGTATTAAAACACTGCTCTTTAATTCACCGTTAGTTTTCTTTCTTTTCTCACACTCGTTTATATCATGACCCGCTTACATCACGAATTATTCCTGCATGGCAATCATGATATAAAGCGGGTTCATCTGTGTATCTATAGAGAGAGAGAGAGAGAGAGAGAGACAGGGGGGGGGGGGGGGGGCAGGTACATAGGGCCACACCTGGAAAGAAGCATATACACTTTCTGACCACTGAGATAAGAAATATAGTTCACTGAAATAATGGCATGAATCTTCCTCTCCTTTCTCAAATGCCCAAACCGCTGCATTGAAAGAATCCATTCCCAACATAGGAGGCGTGTTGCTATGGAGCTGACGTCACTGCCCTGTGACTTTTGCTAGTGCATTGTTTAAAAAACCGCTTCAGCAAGTAGATATTTAATTTGCTTTGTGTTATTGTGCAATGCATGTGTATATGATAGCAGTATGATAATAATGCTTTGTTTTTAATTGTTCTGTATATTTTAGTTTTTGGTATGCAGTACAAAATAAAACAAAGTAATTCTAGTGAAATTGTCTATGTATAGTGCAGCTAAGGCATGCGCAGTTAGACTGTAAAAATGGGGAGCCAACTCCAGGACCACGATATAGCCGAATCTGCAGTATAGCGAGAGGCGATATAGCGAAGGCTGGGTGTATTAGACTTCTGTGACTTGTACAAGTGTTAATACACACACATTTTTATATATTGTCTTCTGGTGTAAAGAGAATCACTGGACCACAGAATGAAACAAAACAGGGCGGTGCCTGTATACGTACTCAGTTGCAAACACAAAGTAAACAAACAAAATAAATGTCTATCTCCATTTGGAGACCTAGACTAAACACTTATTTTACCTAAACTAAGACGGGACAGCCAAGCTGTTTCCCTGTATCCCAAAACACCAGCTACTTTACAACATACAGCTGTTTAACATTTAAACTACAAACAAGTTGTACACGTAGGTTTTTTCTTTGTACACAGTACTTCCCTCTGTTACTAGCTACCTGGTAGTCTTCCTAATGGAGCTTCAAGATCCCATTTTATATCATGTGGCTGTTCCCAATTTGCACCAATTATCTAATTTGGGAACAGCCACATTCTCACATGTATTTGGCAGGGATAAAAATTAACCCCATCCCAGCCAAACACCACCAAAACACATAACCCCATCACTATTTACAGGCAGAGTTCTCCAGGCTTTAGGGCCCCAGGTTTGAAGAACAAAGACTACATCTGGTAGAAGCTTTTAAAGTGGGCAATTAAAGGGTTAATGGTTTTAATAGAATGGTTAATTGTTTAAATGATTGGGTGATCATTGAATGGTGATAACTGAGTGTTCTTTAAAAGGGCTGCTAATACCAATGGGCAGTGTGGGACAGAAGGAGAGAACGAGTGACCAAGACCCCAAGACCCCAAGACCCCAAGACCCCATTCACACGCTGTGGAAAAAGGTGTTTGGAAATACTTTGCTTTGGAACAGAAGTGAGTCCGCATGTGTTGTATTACAGAGGGCAGAAGGAACGAGCCCCCTCCTCTATGGAGTGGCGCTTGCCCCCGATTCTGTGGCGCATAAATGGAGCACAGATGTAAAAAAAAATACTGCACTGAAATGGTATTCTGGAGACTTTCCCCGTTAGAGCGTCTGCCCCATCATTAACATACTCGCTGAAGCGATTCTGATGACGCTGCAATGGAGTCCCAAACAGACAACTCAGCACTGTGTTAAGACCCGCTGAAACCAGGTTTATTTAGTGGTGCAATCAGGAACTTTAACAATTGAACACACTATAAAAAGCAAAGTAGTCCTAAGTAACAACTGTGTGTGTTTGAACTGACACAGAAAGAGGAAATCAAAGAAAGAAAAGTAAAAGAAAATAATGACTGGGAACAGTGAGGGGTATTTTTCTCTGGCATACTCCATTGGTAAATTCTTGTAGTTCATATATTGTAGTTCACATTTAGAGGATGCCACAATGATAAATAATTTGCTTTATTTATGTATTCATTTAAGATTGAGTAATTTAGTTTGGTATGTAACTATTTACAAACCATCATTTCCAACATCCTTAAATTTAGGTTGGAGGTACTGTAGAGCTACAACTATGGTACTACAAAAAATAAAATTCATAATTTAAAAAAAAATAATAAATTGATTTTAAATTAAAAAAAAATCTGATTTTAATCAAAAATCAGTTTTATAATTTTTTTTTTAAATCTAAAAAATCACCAACCCTGGCTTGGATAGAGCAGGTGGTGCAGTGTACATGTTGCTGTAAAGGCTCCTGAGCGCGATCTGGGGACTATCACATCTTGTACTGTCTCAAAGTGTAACTGCATTTCATGGAAGATGCAGTCCTATCATTACAATGTATCATTACATTTTTTAAAAGATGGGGTGCTGTCAAAGAACAATGACCAATCCACTGCACCTTCAGGGGCATTTTGAAGAGCACCGACCTTCATTAGACTGCCCAATCAGCGTATCTTGTTCAGAGTAATGTGCAATGAGATGTCCTCAGCTGGCTGTTTTCAACACAAAGGTGTACATTGCTTTTGAATTGTGAACTATTTTATATCAAAGTCACACATTCAGATCACAAGAACATAAGAAAAGTTATAAATGTGACGAGTCCATTTGGCACATTGATGCTCTTCTGGTTCCTAATTGTCTGTCCAGGCATCTCCCCTAAGACCTAAATCAGCAGCAACAACATGACTTGTTGCTGGGATTATTAATCATATAGATGGCCCAGTTATGTTATTGTATGCTTTAAAATCAAACGAAATGTTATTGCATCCACAGTAAAAAAAACAAAAAAATGAAGCTAAACTGATGAGACTTACACATGCACATTTATAATGTATCAGGATTCAGAGGTGTTCAAACTGTGAAAGATCACAGGGTCTGTATTGATTGTTTGGCTACACCACCAATCCTCGTTAACTGAATAAACAAAGTGGATTTTGCCAGGACTGTTCCTGGATCTAGTCCAATCTTTGTTTAGATTGTCATTCTTTCAAACTACAAAGACAGTGGACAGTATCTTTATTAAATTTGATATTTGTCATGTATCTTTGTCTACATAAATGAGCACTGTACTGGACCACAATTAACCTCATCAAGAAAATTATGAACCAAGAAGTCTCTTGTGAGGTCTCTTCAACTTGCTGTATTTCCATGATACTGCAAGCTAAACCTAAAAGCGTTTAAGCCATTGAACATTTTTTACAGTAAACTGTCCTGTAATGTCCTGCACAACAAGATGAACCCTATACTCGTACTGCAAGTTAATTTGATTGAGACCTGTGACAGGCTGGACGAGTGGTCTGACGTCACGGCAGAAGCAGGAAGGGAAAATAAACTGACACCAGAGAGTACTGCAGGTAAAGTAAAGAATCGGCTGGCTGCCGTCTTTATTAACAAAAACAAAAATAAATAAAATATTCAAACAAAAACACTTGCGCTCACAGAGCAAAATAAAAGGGTAAACACAACCAATCACGAACACAAAATAAAACCCAGGTCAGGCTGAGCTATAGCCTTCACTGATCCTGTTATCTTTTTAAACTCCTTTTTAAACTCCCCGTTCTCTCCACTCTCGCTCTCTCCGCTCCTAACACCCACCCGGAACATGGAGAGCTGCAGGCTTTTTATATTCAGGTGACCATCTCCAGATTAGCAACAAATTAAATCACCTCATTAATTCGGGAGATGGCCACCTTCTGCACAAGTTTTTAAATACTGTGTGGATGGGGCTTCCCATCCACGCTACTAAATAATAACACAAACGGCTACGCTGTCACATCTATAAACAAAACAATAACTAAATATACGGCGCTCGCCGACATATATACACTTAACAACTACCATAATAATAATAATAATAATAATAATAATAATAATAATAATAATATACAAAATAACACAGGGCAGAGGGGGACCCCATTCTAAAAATAAACAAACAAAACAATGTACAGGGCACCTCGCCCTGTTACAAGACCAATAAAGTTTTTTTTTTTCTTGTGCTAAACTGTTTGTCAGTGACACACCACATAGGCACACAGGTTTTACTAACAAACAGAACAGCCATGTGTCAATACCAGCAATGGTAGAGCAAAGGCACATATACATACTGGGCTAAAACAGAAATACTGAAAACACAAAGTCAGAACAAAACACAGTGGGATAAAAACACAGCTAATAAAACAAAAGCTAGCCAAAACACAGTTTACTATCAAGGCATGCTCAGCATTGCTGTAAGGGGAAGCTTTTATCTAAGTACAGAAGACTAATGTCTCAGAACATGTGACTGAACATATCAAGACATTTGTCATTATAAAACACACAGGGTAGAGACAACAGCAATTGAAAAGTTGGTTACAAGCATTATGCTGGATTGTGTAACTCTTAACTTGATTTCCGGTTTAAAGGTGGATGAGATTTCAAAAAATAAAACCTCATAAAACAAAAAAAAAATACAAAGCCAAACATCCTGTAGTGCTAGCCACACACATGGTATTATTATTTTAACATGTTTTAAACAGCTACAAATTACACTGTCTTGATACTGTCGAAGCAACCATTTTAAGGTCAGATTGTCACTGCAAGTTACACAGAAAGCAGTATAATACTTATGCAAACTTCCATCAGTAGGCTGAATTACTAAATGAAGCGATACATTTTTCTAAAATCAACTACAATACAAACAAAGTAACCTTTATTTACTACATTTTCTTCATTTAGAATACTGAACCATCATTACATTATACCGAGAGACTTCAGAGCATTCTGGTAAGTGCAATGTTTCATTACACTAAATAATTAAAATCTAATATTCCAATATGCCAGAATATGTAGGCCTATATTAATGATGTCTTGGCTTTTGGTGTGATTAAATCAGGTGATGAGTGATGTAAGTTATTTAATAATTATTGAGTCATAGAAGACTTATCTTCAAGGTCTGTGAATAAGAAACCCCATAATAAAATTAAATGTCTTTTGGTTTAAAACGTAGGAGCAATGGAAGTACCAGGACAAGATGGTTCACTGAGGTACTTATCAGTCCATTTCCTTTCTTCTACCCAAAATCGTTTAAAATTGCCACTGGCAAACAAATAAAACAGTTCCGATAATATGTCTGGAAACTCGCTAGTTGGTTGGCTAAAAAACATTCCATAATCCCTGGTAACCTGTCTGAGACCTAATCAACAATAGATGGAAGTAATGCCTCAAAAAGGAAAATACGGATACATTCCCCAGCAGCAGAATACAAAACCTAAGAAATACTGTCAAATTCACATTCAACATTGCATTGAAATAGAATTTCAATAGTACCTTTCACATCATCAGCAAATATCAGAAATACACAACACTGGCAAACATTGACAATCGCTGATAATATTCACTTCAAACAACACTCATCTAAAGCAGAAGCGTGAAGTAAAACAGCTGCCACATCACATTGCAGGGCTACAGTTGCTCCCCTCAAAGCTTCTTCACGTGGTACTTGAGTCAAAGATTACTTTTGAAGACTAAACTCGTTCATGTGTGCTTCTAAGAAAGGTCATAAAACTCTTTTAAAAAATTAGATTAACTTCTTCATTCAAAACTCATCCCCATGAAGTACACTGCATAACACTCGGTGCTTTGGCAGGACCACACTCTAGTACTTTGATAACTTCTGTGACTCATATAAGATTAAGAAGATGCCACGGTATGCCATCCTTTGCATTCAGGAATCTACAGCAATTAGTAACCTATCTAATACCCTGTTTACACTAGCCCCTTTTTAAGCTTTTTATAAGTGTAAATGCAGCCATCCCAATTCCAGCTGTCCCAAAAGTGGCCTGCTCCAGGAGGTGACTTTGCGACAGCGTTGGTCCGTTTTTTGCTCTACTGTCAACACATCGGTCCCTGAGTAGGCTGATGCAAACGCACGCTGCAAGTACACCCCCCAGTGTCAGTGTCACTCAGCCGTCTCCTTGGGAACAGGATGCATAAGCACACTCATCTGAAGCCGCGGACATGACAGACTGGAGTGTCAAGAGCCGGTGCTTTCTACTATTTTTTTAATAGTCTATTCTGAGCAGTTTCACTCATGCACAGGATCCTGGACATATATCTTGGTAACCGCCTTGGGTCACGAAAGTACACTTGTCTGATAATGACATGAAAACAGAGAACCAACACAATGAACAGTTTAGTTCATATGATATGTATTAGTTGTATACTGTATTGCCCTATATGTTTATTTGAACGGTGTCCTGCATACTTAAAACAATAACACATGACAAACATGTTAAGATAAAAATAAATCTTACTTAGAAAATAATGTACCTTTCTACAATTTGCTTCACCTCCAATACAGTTAGCGAGTATCATATCCAAACACATGCCCGCATACTGGTTTAAAGCCAGCTCAGAGTGTAAACGGGGGGGCTCAAATGACAAGAATCTTTTACTCCAATCGACCCTAAGGCAGCTCAGCTTGGAGCTGCCTGGACATGTGAAGCTTATTGATTGCAACCAAGCTGAGTTCCCCCATGAACTACAGTTCCTGAAGTTCACCAACAGGAGGCCAGACAGACACAATAATAGTCTTTCTTCTTAAAACACAAAGCAACAAAAAGGAGATCAAGTAAAACCCACCAGGAATAACAACAGAGGGACTTAGCGGTGTTTTGCTATGATATGTGTTTCTTTTATTTGTTGAGAACAGGGGGTGGTGGTTTCTTCCCTATCATTCATTAATGAGGTTTTCAAACACTCAATCATAAATTCTGTTATAAAACTGATGGAGGTATTAGCCAAAACATTTGTCGACTGAATTTTCTTTTAGTTTTATTCATTTAAAAACAATTTGCAAATGAAATGAAGCTCACAATTATACCTGGGATAGATCAAACTGTTAAGGATTGAGAATGTCAATTTGAAAGCAACACCACTGAGAAGGACATCCTCTGGTTGATCGCTTAGACTGTATACTGACACAGACGTCTGTAGTGTGGGCGTTATACTCCTAAAATGACAGCCCCTACAGTAAAGAAATGTACTTTTGTTCCAATGTTTTTGATTTTTTAAGAGTGATTCTGATGAAGTGCTGTAATTCTGGATTCACAGGGAAAAAGTCGAAGTGTCTCATTATAAACCACTGCTAAACCCCAGAGGATTAATGTTTCTAGTTACACAATAAGAGAAGCCCACTGCTGTTTTCCATACTTCAAATTCATCACCTGCTATTCACATTTAGACAACTCTTCTTTTAAATATTACAGTGAGGGTCTCACCCTCACATGGTGCATCAACGATCTTAATATTTGTGGTTGAGAACAGTATTTTATGTGTGTGTAAAAGCAAGCAGCTAAAAGAAATGATCTGCATTTTAATGTAAAGACGCACACTTCTGTAGCTGTGTATATCGTTGCGTGCAAAATAAAACAATGGTGGCTGAATATGCCAAGTCGCCAGCGCCATTATTGAGATCCACAATCCTGCTGTTTTTATATTTATCGCTCAGTTACTAAATAACAGGAAGAAAATGTAATTGTGACAAATTAAGCATAATTCTGAAAGCACTGCAGCTTGTATATTATGTGAAAGAAACAACCTGAATGTTAACCCGCTAGATTTTTTTAAAATGTAATATTTTTATAATTAAAGTTGTATGATGTAGAATATTGAGCCACTCCCGTCTTGGCTAGGAGAGCATTCGCTTTTCTATTTACCTTTCACGCATGTGGGAGTATGGGAGTGTCTAAAGAGCTACATGACCACATTGGTCATGTGACACGAAAGGCCGGCCCTAAATCTGCTTTGCCCTGGCCTCGGATTGTAGGCCCTGGGCCGCATCGAAAAGGCAGCCTAAATCTAAGTGTTAACGGGGTCTAATTCTCCTTCAGAAATAAATAAATGATGTATAGATATTAAGGCTGTCGATTAATCACATTAGCTTCTGCTATTAACACAGACATTTTTTGGGAGATACATTTTTTAACGCACGTTAAATCGCACTCCTCTGTCTCGACCCTGTTAGTGTACTGTAATTAATTTCCTGCGGCACCATTTTACTGCACTCGAGTGCATGCCAGGATTGAATGAGTGTCGTCATCGTTTCAATATAAAATTAGTCATGGAACCACATTATGTAGCAAAGCACTCAAACTGAAGTACTTCCTGGCGGTTCATTGGATAGAAAGAGGGGTACTCGTCAAAGTGAGTTCCAAGTATCACGGAAGTACATCAGTTCTCAAAATACACTTTCTAGTAGTTCTTCTGCTACAGACAACAATACAGCAGCCATACAACAACAACTGAAACCTGTCAGTTTTGACAGAGTACTCTCTTAGAAATTCAGATCACTTGAATCAAGCTAAGTATGATACTATAAACAGTGCTGTTACAAAATGGATAGCTACCGACTGCAGACCCGTTAACATTGTAGGTTTGTTTTATTTCAATAACCAGATTTATTTTAAACAATATTACAGTGCACTCTGTTTATAAGAATCACTGATATAATAATCACCCACATATAGTGATCAAATCCAGAAATAGGAAAACAAGGGTTTTATGCTGGGTTGTTTTTTGGATGATGAAAATAATAATAATAATAATAATAATAATAATAATAATAATAATAATAATAATAATAATAATAATAGCATCAGTAATAAAACAAACTTAAATGAGATGGATTCTGTAATTGTATTCATTAAATTTGCAATTAAAACCAAAATTAACTGAGATACATTTTTTTAAAGCTCAAGATTAATTGTTTTAATTGCTTGACAGTCCTAATAGATATACAAACAGTTGGCAGTTAATATTTACAATAAACAGTACTTTGTGTAATCACCCCTGGTTGAATTACATTTCCTTTTTACACTGGCACATAGAAATGACATTTTATATAAACAGTGGATCAGATTTTCAGTTTTTGCTACAGCATGAAATTAACTTGAACAATCAACTAAATGCAAGGCATGTTTGTTTTTCATTTGTAACCTGAAAATAGATTTTTTTTCTTTTTTTAAACAAACGCTTAATTACAGACTATGGGTCCTATTCACTAAGATGTATCTCTTATTAGGACTGTTTTAATTAAGTACTGTAAAGTCTAGTGTATTATTATATTTTCTAGATGATGTATACATGATGCATACATGTTTAGTCTTTTAGAAGTCTGCTCACAATCTGTGGTAATGAAAACATGTCTAATATTTTATGTAGTATCCAATTCGACTACTTTATGTTTGTTTTATACGGGCATTAAGAGCTTTACGCTAAATTTCAACTACTGTTTATATCAACCCCAATGTGTGGGTGTTTGGAAGAAATGCCAGGCGATCTGGTATTAAACACAACACTTAAATGTGTGTGCATATTTCACAAAGCAAAGATGGCACACAAAATAAACCCATCAGAAAACACCACATCAGGATAGCAATCATGCCAATGTACCAATCTTCCACTTATCTGCTTGTGGAGGTGCTTGATGATGTGATTTACAATACTTACAAAACCTCAGACAGTACCCCCACAGTTTATACAGCTGCATGCTTGTTAGAACACGTGTTCGTACACTATTCTGTATTCTTTATTACTAGTCTATCAAAGAATGTTTTGTCTTATTTTGTATTTATTCTGCACAGTAGAGTTAGTGAAAACCACACGCTGTGCTCTTCGTGCGGCTGACACATCTGCTGATCACTAACTTATACAAAGGTAAGAACGCTTCATTATGTCTATTTTTACTGTCATGATGGTCGTGTCGTGTTGAGTTGAGGGGGGGTGGAATACGTTTATTATATGATAATGAGTGTTTTTTGCATATGACTTCTCCCTTGTGTATGATGTGTATGACCCCCCCCCCCCCACCGGAGAGAAACATCCTGCTGAACAGTTTCCAAATGTTGGCAAATATGCAGTATAGATGAATGCAGTTCACTATCCTATGAATTTAATATGCAATAAATAATAGCTGGAACCAGGTGTTTGTTCAGTACAATTTTCCAATACTGATAAGAACTGGGTCTAAAGATAAACAAAAGCAATAATGAAACTTTATGGGTAAATTGCCTACAGTGCTATTCGTCTGTAGTACTTTAATTGTTTAACTGTATACACACAGAAGCATATGGCAGTTTGCCCTTTCACATTGGAGCTTATTTCCTTACCTGTTTGTTTTGTTTGTATACAAGCAGAGGTTTGCTTCTTGGTAACAGTATTTGCATATCTGCTGTAACAGCGGCACCTAGATACCACAACCTGACATACGCAAGCCAAGATAATAACCCTTAGAGATGTTACAGTAGGGAGCTCAAATAAATAGTTTGTTTCATACCTTTTATTTCAAGACTCTGGTCAAGACATGTTCAGACATGCCCTTATTTCGTCCATTTAATTCTGCATAATTCTATCGCTGATAGCTGAGTTCCTAGTTACATAGTGATGTTTCTTAGTGTACAGTATGTTGTTACACAAACACATTATACAATGACACACTGTATGAAGCGCCACTTCTTAATGTAAACAAATAGGGAAGGTTTCTAACCCTGTCTCTATACTTGTCACTGCAAGCTTCAAACCTTACAGTTATTTATTTATTTTAATGCTTTCCTGTTATAAAAGGTGCCAAGATCTTTGGCTTGTATAATGTAAACTGCAATTCCCACAGATACGACTGTGGCGTTCTCTGATGCGTGTCATGAACCAAGTGCTTCATCAGAAAGGATTCTTGAAAGAAAAAGAATTTGAGACCTCATGCATTCTTTTCCAGTTACTGGTGATATAAAACTAATCATTCTGCTTATCCAAGTTTGCTTTGGTATACAGTAGCATGGTAATAGCATCAATGAAATATCATTCTTAACTTTAGTATATCTTAACTTTATCATACATTATAAGAAGGGCTTCTGTTTTTCTGTTTTTATTAATTTCATTTTTCAACTTATTTTGAGCTATTTTCGAGTTTTATGTAAAAAAAAAAAAATTCTGGGCTATTGCCTTTTATATACTGTATGAAATTGTTTTCAGTTACTTTCCAAAATGGTTGAGCGTTTTTTTTCTGTCACAATAGTAGTAACTCGACAGTACTTGCACACTTAGTTGTACCTTCTTTCCTTTGCTGTCTTCCACAACAGAATCCTCATGGTCACGGGCACATTCTTCTGGGGTTTGTGTGTGTCTAGGCATTTTTTTACATTTCGCCACAATTTGCAATTCTGTTTTAAATTCTCACTATCTAACTGTAATATAGCTTTAAATCCGGTGAACAAGCCGTGTACTGTAACTGTAATCTCGTTTTAAATCTTGCAAGCCAAGCCTCCAATAGAGAATGGAGAATTTGCTGCCACTAAGTAGTTGGGGTGTATTTGTTTTGAATTGAGTAACCATTTCCAGTGTCTTTCGGTGTTTACTGGCTATATACCGATTTCATTTTTTTTTGTATCGGGGGTGTTTTATCATTTCTTTATCGTTTAAGGTAAATCTTATGAAACTAAGGTGTTTATCAGTGTATACACTGCCTTATACAGCAATTTTATAATCCACAGAAGGGCTTTATTGAATTATTTTACAGGTCAGACCCTGGATTGTAGTGATTATCCTGAGGTAACCATGAATTGGTGGTTAATAAGCTAACGCTCATTTAGTACACATAAAAATGTAAACTACAGCAAAGTTATTATTAGGTACAGTAAAAAAATATAATAATAATAATAATAATAATAATAATAATAATAATAATAATAATAATAATAATAATAATAATAATAATAATAGTTGGCATATGTTTTGTTGACAAAAAAAGTTTTTTGACTGATTCAAATATTCACATTTTTCTGCCGATGTGCTGTATGTCACAGTCTTGCACGAGGGCCCAGTAAATCCTATTGCTGGCAGAGATTATACAATATACGCATACAAATGGAGATTAGATAAAGTCCCATCTACTTTGCAGAGCATCTTACTAATGCTGCCCTAAAATAAAATATGTTTCTTATTCTCTACACTTTAATTTAATGCAGTCTTTAATTAAAGTCCCCAAACTAGTTTTCAGCGGTGCATGTCTGTGCCAGCTGGGCTGTTATTTTCACTGGACCTGAATCAATATCTCATTATACTTAAGCTGCCTCTGTGTGTGTGCAGGGATCACTCAGCAGCCTGGCTGTGATTCATTTTCAAATCAGAAGGGAGAAACGCTGCCTGCAAGCCTCTAAATCTCGCTCAATCACTCCCGGACCACAGCCAGGATCACATCTAAATACCGTGTCTGTTTAGTTATGCAGTTTGTACACTGGACTTGGACAATGTAGGCAGGGCACTCTCGAGCTAGACTCACTTCTGTTCCCTTTCATGCTGGAGGAAAATCGGGGGTTGAGTTCACGAAGCCTCCACTTACCTATCCATACCCCCAGAGGTACTTTCACAATACCAAACATGTTACTTCAAGAATAACAATATTAAAAGATGAATCCTGAAGTACTCAAGGTAAGTACAGCACATTATATATAAAACCTATGAGAAATCAAACAATCACCATTAAGAGTCTGTCAAAATTCCAGTACATCTTCTAATCCTATGTGCAGATGTCGTTCAGTGCATAGAACATGCGGCTACATTCCAACAACACTTCTTATGTTTAATGGTTTATGATTTATTGTGATTTATAATAAGTTAACACATCGTGTGTAGGGTGTCTCTTATTACAGAAATAATTTCACCTCACAGTCGCCAAACTGAAAGAGATGAGAGCCCAGATATTCGAAGAGATGCGCAATCCCCTCGCAAAATTTGTGCCTCGCAAAAATGAGTGCTTTTGCACAAAAATAGATTTTTGCTCAATTCTCAATTGTGTTTGCGGTTCGCAAAACCACCTGCGCATTCAATACCAATATAGCAGTTGTAGCTGTAGTACCTCGGAAAGCGCCTGCATCTCACTTCAGTGATTCGGTGAGTGCTGGAGTGATGTGCGCGGAGTTAAGGCTTGCTTTTTAAAAGCGTTATTTTGTGCCTTGCAAAACTAGTTTTGTGCTTGGCGCTTAGTTTTGAACATGGCAGGATCTCGCAAATTGTCGGCCATCCCTGCCAAATTGCGCTATGCATATATTATATTTGTGCACAGTACAAAACGGATTGTGGCACACAAAAATACGTTTCAAATATGGTATATTTTGCGCATTCGCGCATAACGGCCATTTGCGACGCGCATAACCCTCTGTGCGGTGCGCAAACCTTTCGAGTAGCTGGGCCGAGATCTCTTACAACATTAAGAGACACCCTAAGCACTGCAAACCAGTATCTTCATTGTGCATGTGTGTGCCTTACTTCCTCTACAAGGTTCATGTCGCTTGATTTTTGGTATTTGTATTTATGCGCAGGTCAATGAATTTAAAATACAGTAATCAATGTGTTAGCAAATTATTTTTTACAGACCTGTGGGTTCTGGACTGCACTAGTTCCCTATTGTGAAGGCACAAGGAGAGATCGCTAACTAACTAGATGAGAAGGGAATACTAAATGACATCATTCCAGTGCACAGGCTGCAACAGTGCTGCGATGGAAGTAACCTACCAAGTTGCTAGCTGCAGCTACAGTTGTTTTGATGGAGGATTTATCAAGACCGGCATTAACACACAGCTGCAGTGTGTCTGCAAAACAAGCACCATCTTCCTACTTGTCATATAAGTTTTCAGCAGCGATCATGTTACTTGCATTGTCATGTACACATGCAACGATCTTTTCCTGTATCCCAAATTCTTTGGTTAGTTCTATCAAACAGGTTGCTATTTTTTGAGCAATGTGTCGCTCAGGCATTGCAATAGTTTGCTGTACATTTCCTATCAACTCCCATGTGGGACTAAAGTAGTGCACAGTTACAGTTATGTACGAATCCACGGGCAGACTCGTCCAAGTATTGGTTGTAATTGACACATACATAGTTTCTGTTAACTGTGTTTTTCTTTCTTCTTTCGCTGAATCATACACACGCCGTATTCGTGCTGTCATAGCTTTGCGACATGGAACTTGATATGATGTCTCCAGATATTTAAAAAGAGGTGTAAATCCCTCTGCTTCTACTACACTAACGTATCCTTTGTGGTCATTTCTCCCACAATACTGTTGATTTGTTTGCTTCTTTGTGGTGAACAAAAATCCTACAAAGCTGCTGTGCTGCAGAGCTTTCGCAGGCCGCACTATCACACTGGCCTCCTGCCTCATTTGAAAGGGCGTGTTTCAATTTAAGTTGGTTTAGCATGGTGCCTGTGCTCCCACTATAACTTAATATAAAATTACATACAGTGCATTGGACTGATTTCTCCCCAGCAGTTTTAAAATATTGCCGAACCTTGCTAGGTTTCCTCCCGCTCATCGTGACCGGTTTGAAAGGCAGTTGCGCTCTGAAAGACTTCCTTCTGGTCACGTGCTTGTAACGCTTGTTCTTAAAGTGTCCTGGTCGTATTTATTGAGAGCTGTTTTTATTGGCCGGGGGTGTTCGTGATCTAAAATTAACCTATGATGAATTACTATTTTTTTTTTTTTTAAAGCATACATTTGGTGAAATGTGTCACATGACTGGTTAAACGTCTAGCACATTATTAAACGTTTAATCACTTTTCTCTTTTTTTAGAGTTTATCATACGTTTAAACGTTTAAAGGTCCCATCCCTAGTAATTAACTTCCAAGCTGACTGTTTTAAAAGCTGATTGGAACCTCATTTTCCTCTTATCCAGGGTGCTGGCATTTGTACTGCCTTACTGCTGTAGTGAAGGCGTGAACTGACAATGAAAATATGTTGCAAAACTAGAAAATGCAACTGATTCGTCACGTAAATGTGACCGTGCCTATCCTTAAACCCGAGCTACTACTGTGGAAACTGGGATATGTATTTCTCTGTCGAGTATTTCTAAAGAAACTAACGAAAGTAAAAAAAAAAAAAAAAAAACATTTAAAAAAAATTATTTTATATAAAAAGAATAAAAGAAAGTTACAAAAAAAATCATATCAAATATAAATGAGTTGGTTTGATTATGACAGGTTCTATGTTAAATACCACTGCCAGATTTGTATTGATTCATACTCAATAATTGTGTGAAAACAAGGGAAGCCGAAGGACCGCATTGTTTTGTGTTAATTTACGTGTTTTATTCAATTTAATTAATACCTAACAACTTCAAATTTCTTAAAGGCAATGACTCTGGAAAATACGAGCATCGACGCATCCCTATTTCTTATTCTCTCCACTTCACCTTTAATTTAATGCAGTCTTTTCATTCAATCCCCCACACACCATAGTGAATGAGGCTAGGTTCCACCCACACCCTATGAGATGGATTGCTTTGGACGTGACTGGTCAGACCAGTAGGAAGGTGCACACAGAATCACAATAGAGAAAGAGACCTCTTTCATCCTTCAGACAGGGAGCTGCGATTGTCGACCAAGAGAAAATAAACAAGAAGAGTACAGAATGTGCTTTCAGAGATTTGGAAAGAATATTCCCACTGTTTGTGCTTCGTTTTTGTATATGACAGAATGTGTTACAACACTGATTACAGCTGATGGGTCTTATATTAAATATGATTGGTAGGGTAGTAATGTGTTGGCTATTATCTATGGGCAAAAGACAATTTAATACAGCTGTCAGAACACCTGTCAATATATATGGGCTAGGGTGGAACTGATTTGACCTGATGAGTCTGCATGGCGTTGCAAATTGAAGGACATGTGTCTTACCGCCTCAAGTCAAGGGTGGAAATCTGCAGCAAAGAAAAAAAAACAATGTTTCTTATTCTCTCTACTTCACCTTTAATTTAACATGTAATCGCACAAACAGGCATATGTGCTTGTGTAATGGGAGTGTTCTTATATGCAAAATAAGTGTGTGGGCTTGGAGAAAGCAATCTATTAGAAATCCATAAACAATGTGGTCTTTTATGTGTTACAGCCTGCCCATTATGGCTGAATCAGCTTTTTTATGTTACAGAATAAACGCTATTGATTACATTTCAATAACAGATTAATCAGTCATGTGAGCACATTTACACAAGAGTATGTGCTATAGATGGCAGGTGTGTCTATTTTTCTATTTGATTTTTTTTTTTATTTATTATAATGCTGCATTTTCATTCCGGCAATAAAAATCTCTTTGATAATCTAAAAATGAGTTGCATTTACAGTATGCTGCTGATGCTCAAGGTTCACGCAGAACACTTTGATCTGCACACTGGAAACTGCAAGCCATGTGAAATGTTTATCTTCTTTACCCAATTTCAGTTCCAACTTACTGGACCGCCGCCAAGCATCAAAGAGAAATGTCAATTGCTATACTGGGATATTGAATCTTATCAGACACATCACAGCAACAGGGCAGCTATGGATTCAATCTGAAGTGCCATTCAGTCTTTATTAAACAGAATGCCTGTATAGGGTCGAAGCAGCAACCTTAACAAGGAAACTGGTGAATAAGAGATTAAAGAACACCATGAGAAGTGTCCTGGGAGCCATGGGAATGTCTAACTTATAAAAACACATACAATGGGGTCACTTTAATGATATGTTATACTGATACTATAGTTCTCAGCTACAGACTTGTGTATTTTGTAGAGATTCAACAATTCAATCGATGCATCGATTATTGACTCCTTAAATTTCCATATTATTGAATCAGTGCGTCAAACTAGAGCCTGGTTTGAAGTCTTCCATGATTTAAAACATTGATAATGCAGTTATGTGCTTACTGTATTTTTGTGCTAGTATGGTAGGTAGCCAACGTCACCATGTTGCGAAGATACAAACTTGCGGCCTCTGGATTCGTGTTGGACAAGTCACATCAGTTAATATATTTTTTTATCCTTTTCCTGGTTTAAAAATGAAAACTAAAAAAAAAGAATAAGAATCCTAATGTTTGTTCTCAATTTTGAAAAAATAAAATGTTGATGATGCATCAATTATTGTCGACAAATGTGAATGTGACAAACGATTAAGGCCTTGTCCACACTATGCCTTTACACTGTATTAGTTGCCTTTAAACTAGCTTAAAAGTGCTAAATACGGTTAGCGTCCACACTACGCAGCTTTTAATACCGTACTCGAGAACCGGACTCGAGACCACCTCAAGAGGTAGTCTCGAGTCCAGTTCAAAATTAGATCAGGTAGTGTGGTTTGTCAGAAGTGTGGATGCTGTAATACTGAACTACATTTTTTGTGTATCTTCCAATATCCCAGAATGCTTTGTGATATGTTTGGTTAAATACTCAGCACAGGCACCTGAAGGACTTGCTATCAGTGTACACTCCGCAATGGGTATTCGTTTTTATGCTTAAAATTAATCTGGTCTGGACATCTCTGTTAAAACTAGTGGGGAAAATATCGAAAGCACAACGTTAAATTAGGCGACTGCAAAAATGAAATGCGAGTTAAAAGTAGGATCGGATAAACAATTCACGTAATTTGTCAGCTCTGTTTGAAATAAAATTAAGGGGACCACAGTTAGGCTCAGGCAAGATATGAAGGTAAAGGTAAAGATTGTTTTGTAATTAACAGAGTTTAATTATGAAACAGAATCAGCTCAATTTGTTTAAAGGGACGTCAGCTGATTAAAAATAAAACCCGAAAACTTCAAGCTCTACGTGTGTGTGTGTTTGTTCGCATTTACTCTTCCAAAATACTTGTTTTATTTATTTTTAGCAATATGGAGCTCTATTAATATGGAGCATAACACATTATTTTAAAATAAACTACAGTGCATGGTGGGATACTATCGTATTCATTTCCACTGTTCATCAACTGTAACCGAACTATTCTAATAGTGTGTGGATGCATTAAGCCCGACTGAACATGAAACGGTATTTCAGTGTGGACGTTTTGAGCTGGATTAATTCAAACGTTTGAGTACGGTTCTCGAGACCGGTTACGTAGTGTGGACAGGGCCTTAGGAATTAGGTTGCCGATTGCACCACTAGTATTGGAATACTGCAAAGAAAAGTTTCCACAATACCCATTCTTACAAAACAACAGGAAAGTATCAGGCATGTGATAATCAGTTTACTAGACAGTGGGATTACTGTCTATGCAATTATCTGCAGTTGCTGTATAAGAACTGGATTACATTCAAAATGTGTTTGTTTTTTTTCAGCAGTTCTCAAATTTTTCTAGCAGGGCCGTGACCCCCCTAATACATCCACCATTACTATTACATAACTGCATCTAGTGCAGATGTAGATATTTACTTATAAACAGGACAGACATGAAAAAAGCAACACTACTTGTCTTCTGGTTGTTTCACAACCCTTCTGACATTTTTCTTGCATGACCAAGCAACTCTAGAGTAATCCCCATTGGGAAAACAATGTACCTGTTTACCTAAATGCAGTTTTGTTTTTTGTCGTAAGAGTTCACAGTACTGTATTTTATTGAATGAAAAACAAAAAATCTTGTCTTTTGAAATTGATTGCAACTCTGAAGCAAGCTGACAGCTAATTATCCTACAGTTATTCAATTGCAACAATGCCATTACTGGATAATGTTGAGATATACATCACATTGATGTTTGCAAGCAATAAATTAATAAATAAATTAATATTCACTTTCACTGAATGTGCTGTTCTGAAGGTTTCCTACCAGGTCTCAGGTGACTCTGCTATTGGCTGAATAACCTTGTATTTGTATTTAGGTCACATAGCAGCACATTCCACAACAGATGCTAGTTTGACGTTCAATTTAGCCCAAGCTCTGTGGGTGGCTGCATCCAGGCTACAACCCTTAACAATGTGATTCAGATGAGTGATGGACATGCTTCAATATACTACCATTACAGCCACTGTTCAAATGGTCATAGTACAGGCTTATTTACCCAGCTATAAGCCCCATGGTTACATTGCACAGAGACCTAGACATGTCATTGATTGGAGAAAGGTTTGAAGCAAATTAACAAAACTTTTCCCCTTGTGAGTGTGATCGAGAACCTTGCAGGTAATTCCTGTTCAACCAAGTAATGCTGCAGACAAGCTTCTTTACTTGCGGTAGATCATTGGTGAATTGGTCTAGACTAAACACCTCTGCAGGAGGCACTGGAAAGAAAAAGGTTAACTCAACACAGCCATCACATACATCAGTGTGCACATTTATTCGAACCCCCCCCCCCCCCCCCTTGCTTCTGTTGGTTTGACCTGTTGTCCACATGAAAGCAAACCACTGTGACTGAAAGTCTTGGAAAATTGTCAAAATAGGCAAATTAGTGATTGTCTAATTTAATTGATGACTTTACTAGGCCAGACCTGCAATTCCTTTTCAAATAGTAATAGAAAAGGAACCCATAGCCACAAATGGTAAACTGCATTTAGAAGTTATTTAAGTTAAAGCACAAAGTGGTCTAACATTTTCACATGAGTGCTTATTGTATCTGTACTAGACGTGGCAATTAAAATAAAATAAAAATGGAATCCATTAATGTCTGTCACAAGACTAAAAACCTTAAACACCAACATTTAGTATACTGTAGAACCTCAAAATTACAAACCCCACACTAGTCAAACACACCAGTTGAAACTGGAGGTAAAAAAAACATGAAGACAAATGTACAGAAAAGAGGCAGATGCCTTTTATATCCCTCCAGATTCTGATACTTTCAATACAACAGATTATGCAAACTATGTCAGAGCAAGTTTCACTGCAACTGCACAAGCGCTGCTTTGCATATACATTGTGTCAAAGACTAACAGGGCAGCTCCATATAAAGTATCCCCAGATAGTCTTAATAATTTGTCCTAAAGAATATCTTTATCACGTTTTAGCACAAAAGGATAAGCGGTTCTCTAGATTGGTGACATACAGCACAGAAAGTTGGACAGACAGACTGACAGCCTCCTTATTCCCCTAGATCATGATATGTTCAAGAGTCGAGAGATAATCATAATTACCGGTATGACAAGTGGGTCTCTAGTTATATGAAAAACTAAAAATTGTGACATAAAATTTGATGCCTTGATTCAAGTAATCCAAAAATATGATTCTGTTATTGAGATTTAAAACTGATTTCCACCGCAAATCACCAATTTTGGTAGCACAGTGTACAAACACCTTCAGCAGGCAAGGGGTCAAAAAGAACCATTCAACTAGGCCTGGTAAGCAATGGTACACTAAGTCATGGTAAAAAAAAAAAAAAAAAATTTATTGGCCAGGTGATGGCTAATGGTACAGAATAAAATGCTGTTCCATTCATTATATGCCAGTGGTATACCCCTTAATGTACTGTTCCAAATCACATTTTCATTTCATAATGGTACTGTTTACCATTCAACTTAGTGGTTAACACATATTTACTGAATGGTAAATTTCTGGAAGGGGGAGATCATTCCTTTGAACCTGTCATTCAGTATATTTCTTGTATGACAACTCGGCATTTCAGAGCAAAAGATGAATGTACAGCTCAACAATGTAAGCTGTACATCGGGAAAGCTGATTACTAAAATAAGAGAGAAATTACTTTGAAATCCCATAAGAAACCACTGCTGATACTGTAGTAATTTCCTGCACACTCAATTCATGAAGGATCAGATGGTGGTTGCAATATACTGAAAAGTAAACTCATTTAATCAGGAGGATTTCACAAGCAAGTGGCTGATATAAAGAGAGGAAATGCTTTACTTGAGGTAAGAAGGAGATAGATCAGAGATGTTTTATTATACTTCAGTTAAGGTCAATGTTTAGTCAACTGACATTTTGAAATACAGATTATCCTTTGAAGCATTTAAGATCTAATTATAACTTGCCAATGTACAGGCTAAACTCATTACAGAACACAGATTATATTTGTTTGACCCCAGTGCAGGGAGTTAGTCCAGCAGTCTGCCACTTATTGTTTTTCTTATCATGATTGAAAGAGGTTACCATAGTATTCCTAACCACGACCAACACATGTTTCACCTGGTGAAGTACATGCAAAGTGGTACAGAACAGGAGAGAGTATTAGTCAATACTATTTTTGGGTGGATGAATGTGCTGCTATGTGACACAATTTATTTTTAAATAAGCACCCTTTTGCAACCGGTCCTCTTCTCTATCACACTAAGCCTGACTTATATTTACTATACCTTTTCACTAGTACTAATGGTGAGAGAATTTTGTTTTAAATATTTGAAGCCAAAAATATTCATCACTAAACACATTTCAAAAGCTTTTCTTAGAATAGACAAAGCTTTTATTTTTTTTTTTAATCTCGCCTAATCTAGCTTCAGCTCTTGAATCAACACCCCCCCCCCCCCCCCCAGCTCCACGGAGGCCGCATGTTGCAGCGGATATTGTGAAGTGTGCCACTGTGAACAGTAAGATGTATTCTGAAGTCTAAATATCATCATCCCTGGGACAACAATAGTCTTTGGATCAAAGGACTGCCAGGTATGTTCAGACATGCAGAGAGACCCATATGCTATCCCTAGTCTTGCAGGGGCAATCCCCAAGTATGGGCACAGACAGGCCTGCACTAAAAGAAATACCCATAAATATCGCAGGAGGAAATACTGTGTGGGTGTTACCAAGGGAACAGACGACTTGGCTGCCAAATTCAAGGACAAAGAAATATTGTAGTGTAGTGTGAAAAGTGTTGTAACGCTTATAACTCATTTTTATGCTTTTTACTGAAATATGAAACAAAAATACGATCAAAGAATCATGATAAGTTTTCAGTGTGAAATGTGACATGCTGTCAAAATGAAAATATTACAAAGTTAGTATCGGGTATGACCTCTCTGAGCATTAACACAATCCTGTTGACGCATAGATTTGATCAGCCTATGGATAGACTGCTGTGGGATGTTCCGCCACTCTTCCTGTGCAGAGTTGGCTGGTCACGGTTGTCTCCTGTGGATGGCACTGGTGATTTGGTCCCACAGATGTTCTATTGAACTCCGGTCAGGAGAAAGCTGGCAACGGCAAGACCTTGACATTGTTTTCTTGAAGTCGTGCAATTGTAATCGCTGTTCTTGCGTTAATTAAAATCATGTCTTTTTGAATGGCTATTTATACAGATTCTTAATCAACTCATTTTGGCAAGTTTAACTCAACTCAAATACAAACACTGAGCACCTGGCATTTTTTATGAAATCACATGACTTGAGCTCAGTATTTTGTTATCCCAAGGAACAACACTACTCAAGCAATCAACAAACCTTACTATTTAAAATGTAAGTAACATTATGTATGTGCCCAATGAGCTATTGATGATATAAAACGTAGACTGTTGCATTTTCATTGTTTGGTTTCGAATTCCTCATTTCTGTTTTTACGTTAACCCCCCGTACCTATTGGCCCTTAGCTATTGTTTTTTATCGTTCATACATATATTTGATACTATTCTATACATTATTTTCATATATAAACTTGATTTGTGTCTCTTTAAATGTGTTCACTGATATTGTATGCTTCTAACCCTAACCCTAACTTTAACCTTTAATCCATGTTTTTTTTTTTTTTGTTTTTTTTTGTGATATCAGATTGCTGATGCCAGGAAAGAAGGGGTATACATGGACCACTTCTCTAGTTTTATTTCTGCTGCTGTCAACAAAAAGGAATCTTATCTGCACATACAATAACATTGTACAGTATCTACACTTTTTTATACCATTAAATGAAATAGCTTAGTTGGTGAGGATGTGGTTTCATGTTATGCGCTACTAGTTGACTTACAAAAACTGCGATACTGTATTCAGATGTTCTAAAAGTATAAAAATAACGGTATTTTGTAGCAGTATTCAAAGCTCCTCCACAATAGAGAACTGTGACTGGTGATAATGGGAATCAGCACTCATCCAGTAAGATACCCTGCTCTCTCCCAGACCCTTTGTTTTTGTTGAATCCACCGACACAGGTTCTCAGAGAGTAGAATTAGTGACAGCGCTAGGAGCTCACTGCTGGAAGCAACTCTGATTTATTGTACTTGTAATGTCTTATGACACGGTGCGCTCAGATGTCACTGTTTAACTCAGCTGGCATCATTCAACCAAGAGTAACAAGTACAAGCCAATGACTTGTTCCAGGCTCAATCGTATCACAGGCTGTGTATCACACGGACAACCAGGAGAAAAGACCTTTCTAAGACCTTTAGCATCTCGAAACCAAAAGGGTCCATTCAGCACAATATGCTGCTTTTTTAAGTGAAGGGTACAATTTGATTTCCATACTGTAACATATTGCAGCATTAAAATCAATGAGAAACATCGAATTATACTACACTATTAAAGAAATATGAACTCATATAATAATAATAGTGCTGGGACAAATATCCGAATATTCAAACAAATATTTTTTGACATGTATTCGGCTACAAAAATCAGTTGTTCGTATTCGCTAGAAATGACAAAAATACCTTGCACTTATTTACCGCCTCACCAGAATTTGCGTGACAGTTTAAAAAAATGGCAAATGAAAAAAAGAGGTCTGTGTGACATGTGAGATTTATATATATATAAAAAAAAACACAGAATCAACACAGCAGCTCTTGAGCCTCTGTTTAAAAGTTCTTGACTGCAAAAAGTAAACAAACCAGATTATGTGTGCGCACTCATAGTGATCTCTGTGGAAAGCCATCTGAGACAAAAATGCACTGTGCTGCTTTAGAGCGAGCCAGAATCTCATAGGACAGAGTCATTCTGAAATGCCTCGATTAAACAGTACCCAACTTCCTGAAAATGTTGTGTAGTGATAGACATATATATATATATATATATATATATATATATATATATATATACACACTGCTGCAGTGTCCCCCACCTGGGATTGAACCCACGACCCTCCGGCCAAGAGTCCAGAGCCCTAACCACTACTCCACACTTTCTACTGCATACTCAGCAGCTGTACTCCTAGCAAAACTTTAATGTAACCACAGCTCCTCTTCTTGTTCTCAAAACCCAAACCCTGTGCCGAATGCAGCTACAGTACGAACATGAATATACCGGTAACCATTTACTGATGATTGTGTTCAGCAACACATATGTAAGGATTAAAGCTCTTCCATGTCACAGGTACTGTAACAAGTGAAATAGCATGATCTAGCAGAGATACTGAACTTTCAAGTGTTGGGCATAGTGTGAACTAAACATTGTTGGCCATGTTTTCTTGATCTGTCTGGGAGGACACATCACACCACCGATGCTTGTGCATTTTGCCAAACTGCTTCAAGACAAGACATAACTATCCTGAGCATATCATTTGATCAGTGCTGTGAGTTTCCTTTTAACCCCCCCGAGGATTGCGTTACTCATTAACACATCCGCATTGAAAGAATGAACTGAATCCATCACTGCAGGTGGATGGAGGTAACCCATCTGTGCAGTTAAATGGCTTAAAACTGAGGATTCATGTGTCAGAATATCAAATACTCTAAGCAGTATTTATGGTACCTAGCAAGCAAGAACCTGTTAAGTTCAATTAGAATTAAGTCTAGTTATGTCTAGAACTTGCACTGGTGACTTTAATTGTTAGGTTGCTTCTGCATTACAAACTCAGAAGCAAAAACATACAGACTAGCTTACCATTGCTGCACTCTCAGAGCTACTGTAATTATATGCATGTTTCAACACCAAGGAGTTGGTTTCTTAGTTTACACACGCCCACATAGAATGCTGTGTATTTGATACCTAAGGCAAATGGCATTTAAGGTCACTATAGTTTTTGCTGTATTTTTTTTTAACAAGCTCGTCTCGGGGACAACCTAATTTTATGTAAAGACAAGTATGAAGCA